>NC_054473.1:181813064-182144850 GCF_017639515.1 Carcharodon carcharias
GAGTGGAGATTTATAAAGAGTGGAGCTGAGAGAGTGGAGATTTATAAAGAGTGGGAGCTGAGAGAGTGGAGATTTATAAAGAGCTGGGAGCTGAGAGAGTGGAGATTTATAAAGAGTGGGAGATGAGAGAGTGGAGATTTATAAAGAGTGGGAGCTGAGAGAGTGGAGATTTATAAAGAGCGGGAGCTGAGAGAGTGGAGATTTATAAAGAGTGGGAGCTGAGAGAGTGGAGATTTATAAAGAGTGGGAGCTGAGAGAGTGGAGATTTATAAAGAGTGGGAGCTGAGAGAGTGGAGATTTATAAAGAGTGGGAGCTGAGAGAGTGGAGATTTATAAAGAGTGGGAGCTGAGAGAGTGGAGAATTTATAAAGAGTGGGAGCTGAGAGAGTGGAGATTTATAAAGAGTGGGAGCTGGAGAGAGTGGAGATTTATAAAGAGTGGGAGCTGAGAGAGTGGAGATTTATAAAGAGTGGGAGCTGAGAGAGTGGAGATTTATAAAGAGTGGGAGCTGAGACAGAGTGGAGATTTATAAAGAGTGGGAGCTGAGAGAGTGGAGATTTATAAAGAGTGGGAGCTGAGAGACGAGTGGAGATTTATAAAGAGTGGGAGCTGAGAGAGTGGAGATTTATAAAGAGTGGGAGCTGAGAGAGTGGAGATTTATAAAGAGTGGGAGCTGAGAGAGTGGAGATTTATAAAGAGTGGGAGCTGAGAGAGTGGAGATTTATAAAGAGTGGGAGCTGAGAGAGTGGAGATTTATAAAGAGTGGGAGCTGAGAGAGTGGAGATTTATAAAGAGTGGGAGCTGAGAGAGTGGAGATTTATAAAGAGTGGGAGCTGAGAGAGTGGAGATTTATAAAGAGTGGGAGCTGAGAGAGTGGAGATTTATAAAGAGTGGGAGCTGAGAGAGTGGAGATTTATAAAGAGTGGGAGCTGAGAGAGTGGAGATTTATAAAGAGTGGGAGCTGAGAGAGTGGAGATTTATAAAGAGTGGGAGCTGAGAGAGTGGAGATTTATAAAGAGTGGGAGCTGAGAGAGTGGAGATTTATAAAGAGTGGGAGCTGAGAGAGTGGAGATTTATAAAGAGTGGGAGCTGAGAGAGTGGAGATTTATAAAGAGTGGGAGCTGAGAGAGTGGAGATTTATAAAGAGTGGGAGCTGAGAGAGTGGAGATTTATAAAGAGTGGGAGCTGAGAGACGAGTGGAGATTTATAAAGAGTGGGAGCTGAGAGAGTGGAGATTTATAAAGAGTGGGAGCTGAGAGAGTGGAGATTTATAAAGAGTGGGAGCTGAGAGACAGAGTGGAGATTTATAAAGAGTGGGAGCTGAGAGAGTGGAGATTTATAAAGAGTGGGAGCTGAGAGAGTGGAGATTTATAAAGAGTGGGAGCTGAGAGAGTGGAGATTTATAAAGAGTGGGAGCTGAGAGAGTGGAGATTTATAAAGAGTGGGAGCTGAGAGAGTGGAGATTTATAAAGAGTGGGAGCTGAGAGAGTGGAGATTTATAAAGAGTGGGAGCTGAGAGAGTGGAGATTTATAAAGAGTGGGAGCTGAGAGAGTGGAGATTTATAAAGAGTGGGAGCTGAGAGAGTGGAGATTTATAAAGAGTGGGAGCTGAGACAGAGTGGAGATTTATAAAGAGTGGGAGCTGAGAGAGTGGAGATTTATAAAGAGTGGGAGCTGAGAGAGTGGAGATTTATAAAGAGTGGGAGCTGAGAGAGTGGAGATTTATAAAGAGTGGGAGCTGAGAGAGTGGAGATTTATAAAGAGTGGGAGCTGAGAGAGTGGAGATTTATAAAGAGTGGGAGCTGAGAGAGTGGAGATTTATAAAGAGTGGGAGCTGAGAGAGTGGAGATTTATAAAGAGTGGGAGCTGAGAGAGTGGAGATTTATAAAGAGTGGGAGCTGAGAGAGTGGAGATTTATAAAGAGAGGGAGCTGAGAGAGTGGAGATTTATAAAGAGTGGGAGCTGAGAGAGTGGAGATTTATAAAGAGTGGGAGCTGAGAGAGTGGAGATTTATAAAGAGTGGGAGCTGAGAGAGTGGAGATTTATAAAGAGTGGGAGCTGAGAGAGTGGAGATTTATAAAGAGTGGGAGCTGAGAGAGAGTGGAGATTTATAAAGAGTGGGAGCTGAGAGAGTGGAGATTTATAAAGAGTGGGAGCTGAGAGAGTGGAGATTTATAAAGAGTGGGAGCTGAGAGAGTGGAGATTTATAAAGAGTGGAGCTGAGAGAGTGGAGATTTATAAAGAGTGGGAGCTGAGAGAGTGGAGATTTATAAAGAGTGGGAGCTGAGAGACAGAGTGGAGATTTATAAAGAGTGGGAGCTGAGAGAGTGGAGATTTATAAAGAGTGGGAGCTGAGAGACAGAGTGGAGATTTATAAAGAGTGGGAGCTGAGAGAGTGGAGATTTATAAAGAGTGGGAGCTGAGAGAGTGGAGATTTATAAAGAGTGGGAGCTGAGAGAGTGGAGATTTATAAAGAGTGGGAGCTGAGAGACAGAGTGGAGATTTATAAAGAGTGGGAGCTGAGAGAGTGGAGATTTATAAAGAGTGGGAGCTGAGAGAGTGGAGATTTATAAAGAGTGGGAGCTGAGAGAGTGGAGATTTATAAAGAGTGGGAGCTGAGAGAGTGGAGATTTATAAAGAGTGGGAGCTGAGAGAGTGGAGATTTATAAAGAGTGGGAGCTGAGAGAGTGGAGATTTATAAAGAGTGGGAGCTGAGAGAGTGGAGATTTATAAAGAGTGGGAGCTGAGAGAGTGGAGATTTATAAAGAGTGGGAGCTGAGAGAGTGGAGATTTATAAAGAGTGGGAGCTGAGAGAGTGGAGATTTATAAAGAGTGGGAGCTGAGAGAGTGGAGATTTATAAAGAGTGGGAGCTGAGAGAGTGGAGATTTATAAAGAGTGGGAGCTGAGAGAGTGGAGATTTATAAAGAGTGGGAGCTGAGAGAGTGGAGATTTATAAAGAGTGGGAGCTGAGAGAGTGGAGATTTATAAAGAGTGGGAGCTGAGAGAGTGGAGATTTATAAAGAGTGGGAGCTGAGAGAGTGGAGATTTATAAAGAGTGGGAGCTGAGAGAGTGGAGATTTATAAAGAGTGGGAGCTGAGAGAGTGGAGATTTATAAAGAGTGGGAGCTGAGAGAGTGGAGATTTATAAAGAGTGGGAGCTGAGAGAGTGGAGATTTATAAAGAGTGGGAGCTGAGAGAGTGGAGATTTATAAAGAGTGGGAGCTGAGAGAGTGGAGATTTATAAAGAGTGGGAGCTGAGAGAGTGGAGATTTATAAAGAGTGGGAGCTGAGAGAGTGGAGATTTATAAAGAGTGGGAGCTGAGAGAGTGGAGATTTATAAAGAGTGGGAGCTGAGAGAGTGGAGATTTATAAAGAGTGGGAGCTGAGAGAGTGGAGATTTATAAAGAGTGGGAGCTGAGAGAGTGGAGATTTATAAAGAGTGGGAGCTGAGAGAGTGGAGATTTATAAAGAGTGGGAGCTGAGAGAGTGGAGATTTATAAAGAGTGGGAGCTGAGAGAGTGGAGATTTATAAAGAGTGGGAGCTGAGAGAGTGGAGATTTATAAAGAGTGGGAGCTGAGAGAGTGGAGATTTATAAAGAGTGGGAGCTGAGAGAGTGGAGATTTATAAAGAGTGGGAGCTGAGAGAGTGGAGATTTATAAAGAGTGGGAGCTGAGAGAGTGGAGATTTATAAAGAGTGGGAGCTGAGAGAGTGGAGATTTATAAAGAGTGGGAGCTGAGAGACAGAGTGGAGATTTATAAAGAGTGGGAGCTGAGAGAGTGGAGATTTATAAAGAGTGGGAGCTGAGAGAGTGGAGATTTATAAAGAGTGGGAGCTGAGAGAGTGGAGATTTATAAAGAGTGGGAGCTGAGAGAGTGGAGATTTATAAAGAGTGGGAGCTGAGAGAGTGGAGATTTATAAAGAGTGGGAGCTGAGAGAGTGGAGATTTATAAAGAGTGGGAGCTGAGAGAGTGGAGATTTATAAAGAGTGGGAGCTGAGAGAGTGGAGATTTATAAAGAGTGGGAGCTGAGAGAGTGGAGATTTATAAAGAGTGGGAGCTGAGAGAGTGGAGATTTATAAAGAGTGGGAGCTGAGAGAGAGTGGAGATTTATAAAGAGTGGGAGCTGAGAGAGTGGAGATTTATAAAGAGTGGGAGCTGAGAGAGTGGAGATTTATAAAGAGTGGGAGCTGAGAGAGTGGAGATTTATAAAGAGTGGGAGCTGAGAGAGTGGAGATTTATAAAGAGTGGGAGCTGAGAGAGTGGAGATTTATAAAGAGTGGGAGCTGAGAGAGTGGAGATTTATAAAGAGTGGGAGCTGAGAGAGTGGAGATTTATAAAGAGTGGGAGCTGAGAGAGTGGAGATTTATAAAGAGTGGGAGCTGAGAGAGTGGAGATTTATAAAGAGTGGGAGCTGAGAGAGTGGAGATTTATAAAGAGTGGGAGCTGAGAGAGTGGAGATTTATAAAGAGTGGGAGCTGAGAGAGTGGAGATTTATAAAGAGTGGGAGCTGAGAGAGTGGAGATTTATAAAGAGTGGGAGCTGAGAGAGTGGAGATTTATAAAGAGTGGGAGCTGAGAGAGTGGAGATTTATAAAGAGTGGGAGCTGAGAGAGTGGAGATTTATAAAGAGTGGGAGCTGAGAGAGTGGAGATTTATAAAGAGTGGGAGCTGAGAGAGTGGAGATTTATAAAGAGTGGGAGCTGAGAGAGTGGAGATTTATAAAGAGTGGGAGCTGAGAGAGTGGAGATTTATAAAGAGTGGGAGCTGAGAGAGTGGAGATTTATAAAGAGTGGGAGCTGAGAGAGTGGAGATTTATAAAGAGTGGGAGCTGAGAGAGTGGAGATTTATAAAGAGTGGGAGCTGAGAGAGTGGAGATTTATAAAGAGTGGGAGCTGAGAGAGTGGAGATTTATAAAGAGTGGGAGCTGAGAGAGTGGAGATTTATAAAGAGTGGGAGCTGAGAGAGTGGAGATTTATAAAGAGTGGGAGCTGAGAGAGTGGAGATTTATAAAGAGTGGGAGCTGAGAGAGTGGAGATTTATAAAGAGTGGGAGCTGAGAGAGTGGAGATTTATAAAGAGTGGGAGCTGAGAGAGTGGAGATTTATAAAGAGTGGGAGCTGAGAGAGTGGAGATTTATAAAGAGTGGGAGCTGAGAGAGTGGAGATTTATAAAGAGTGGGAGCTGAGAGAGTGGAGATTTATAAAGAGTGGGAGCTGAGAGAGAGTGGAGATTTATAAAGAGTGGGAGCTGAGAGAGTGGAGATTTATAAAGAGTGGGAGCTGAGAGAGTGGAGATTTATAAAGAGTGGGAGCTGAGAGAGTGGAGATTTATAAAGAGTGGGAGCTGAGAGAGTGGAGATTTATAAAGAGTGGGAGCTGAGAGAGTGGAGATTTATAAAGAGTGGGAGCTGAGAGAGTGGAGATTTATAAAGAGTGGGAGCTGAGAGAGTGGAGATTTATAAAGAGTGGGAGCTGAGAGAGTGGAGATTTATAAAGAGTGGGAGCTGAGAGAGTGGAGATTTATAAAGAGTGGGAGCTGAGAGAGTGGAGATTTATAAAGAGTGGGAGCTGAGAGAGTGGAGATTTATAAAGAGTGGGAGCTGAGAGAGTGGAGATTTATAAAGAGTGGGAGCTGAGAGAGTGGAGATTTATAAAGAGTGGGAGCTGAGAGAGTGGAGATTTATAAAGAGTGGGAGCTGAGAGAGTGGAGATTTATAAAGAGTGGGAGCTGAGAGAGTGGAGATTTATAAAGAGTGGGAGCTGAGAGAGTGGAGATTTATAAAGAGTGGGAGCTGAGAGAGTGGAGATTTATAAAGAGTGGGAGCTGAGAGAGTGGAGATTTATAAAGAGTGGGAGCTGAGAGAGTGGAGATTTATAAAGAGTGGGAGCTGAGAGAGTGGAGATTTATAAAGAGTGGGAGCTGAGAGAGTGGAGATTTATAAAGAGTGGGAGCTGAGAGAGTGGAGATTTATAAAGAGTGGGAGCTGAGAGAGTGGAGATTTATAAAGAGTGGGAGCTGAGAGAGTGGAGATTTATAAAGAGTGGGAGCTGAGAGAGTGGAGATTTATAAAGAGTGGGAGCTGAGAGAGTGGAGATTTATAAAGAGTGGGAGCTGAGAGAGTGGAGATTTATAAAGAGTGGGAGCTGAGAGAGTGGAGATTTATAAAGAGTGGGAGCTGAGAGAGTGGAGATTTATAAAGAGTGGGAGCTGAGAGAGTGGAGATTTATAAAGAGTGGGAGCTGAGAGAGTGGAGATTTATAAAGAGTGGGAGCTGAGAGAGTGGAGATTTATAAAGAGTGGGAGCTGAGAGAGTGGAGATTTATAAAGAGTGGGAGCTGAGAGAGTGGAGATTTATAAAGAGTGGGAGCTGAGAGAGTGGAGATTTATAAAGAGTGGGAGCTGAGAGAGTGGAGATTTATAAAGAGTGGGAGCTGAGAGAGTGGAGATTTATAAAGAGTGGGAGCTGAGAGAGTGGAGATTTATAAAGAGTGGAGCTGAGAGAGTGGAGATTTATAAAGAGTGGGAGCTGAGAGAGTGGAGATTTATAAAAGAGTGGGAGCTGAGAGAGTGGAGATTTATAAAGAGTGGGAGCTGAGAGAGTGGAGATTTATAAAGAGTGGGAGCTGAGAGAGTGGAGATTTATAAAGAGTGGGAGCTGAGAGAGCTGGAGATTTAAAAAGAGTGGGAGCTGAGAGAGTGGAGATTTATAAAGAGCTGGAGCTGAGAGAGTGGAGATTTATAAGATGGGAGCTGAGAGAGTGGAGATTTATAAAGAGTGGGAGCTGAGAGAGTGGAGATTTATAAAGAGTGGGAGCTGAGAGAGTGGAGATTTATAAAGAGTGGGAGCTGAGAGAGTGGAGATTTATAAAGAGTGGGAGCTGAGAGAGTGGAGATTTATAAAGAGTGGGAGCTGAGAGAGTGGAGATTTATAAGAGTGGGAGCTGAGAGAGTGGAGATTTATAAAGAGTGGGAGCTGAGAGAGTGGAGATTTATAAAGAGTGGGAGCTGAGAGAGTGGAGATTTATAAAGAGTGGGAGCTGAGAGAGTGGAGATTTATAAAGAGTGGGAGCTGAGAGAGTGGAGATTTATAAAGAGTGGGAGCTGAGAGAGTGGAGATTTATAAAGAGTGGGAGCTGAGAGAGTGGAGATTTATAAAGAGTGGGAGCTGAGAGAGTGGAGATTTATAAAGAGTGGGAGCTGAGAGAGTGGAGATTTATAAAGAGTGGGAGCTGAGAGAGTGGAGATTTATAAAGAGTGGGAGCTGAGAGAGTGGAGATTATAAAGAGTGGGAGGCTGAGAGAGTGGAGATTTATAAAAGAGTGGGAGCTGAGAGAGTGGAGATTTATAAAGAGTGGGAGCTGAGAGACGAGTGGAGATTTATAAAGAGCTGGAGCTGAGAGAGTGGAGATTTATAAGAGAGGGAGCTGAGAGAGTGGAGATTTATAAAGAGTGGAGCTGAGAGAGTGGAGATGTATAAAGAGTGGGAGCTGAGAGAGTGGAGATTTAAAAAGAGTGGGAGCTGAGAGAGTGGGAGATTTATAAAGAGTGGGAGCTGAGAGAGTGGAGATTTATAAAGAGTGGGAGCTGAGAGACAGAGTGGAGATTTATAAAGAGTGGGAGCTGAGAGAGTGGAGATTTATAAAGAGTGGGAGCTGAGAGAGTGGAGATTTATAAAGAGTGGGAGCTGAGAGAGTGGAGATTTATAAAGAGTGGGAGCTGAGGGAGTGGAGATTTATAAAGAGTGGGAGCTGAGAGAGTGGAGATTTATAAAGAGTGGGAGCTGAGAGAGTGGAGATTTATAAAGAGTGGGAGCTGAGAGAGTGGAGATTTATAAAGAGTGGGAGCTGAGAGAGTGGAGATTTATAAAGAGTGGGAGCTGAGAGACAGAGTGGAGATTTATAAAGAGTGGGAGCTGAGAGAGTGGAGATTTATAAAGAGTGGGAGCTGAGAGAGTGGAGATTTATAAAGAGTGGGAGCTGAGAGAGTGGAGATTTATAAAGAGTGGGAGCTGAGAGAGTGGAGATTTATAAAGAGTGGGAGCTGAGAGAGTGGAGATTTATAAAGAGTGGGAGCTGAGAGAGTGGAGATTTATAAAGAGTGGGAGCTGAGAGAGTGGAGATTTATAAAGAGTGGGAGCTGAGAGAGTGGAGATTTATAAAGAGTGGGAGCTGAGAGAGTGGAGATTTATAAAGAGTGGGAGCTGAGAGAGTGGAGATTTATAAAGAGTGGGAGCTGAGAGAGTGGAGATTTATAAAGAGTGGGAGCTGAGAGAGTGGAGATTTATAAAGAGTGGGAGCTGAGAGAGTGGAGATTTATAAAGAGTGGGAGCTGAGAGAGTGGAGATTTATAAAGAGTGGGAGCTGAGAGAGTGGAGATTTATAAAGAGTGGGAGCTGAGAGAGTGGAGATTTATAAAGAGTGGGAGCTGAGAGAGTGGAGATTTATAAAGAGTGGGAGCTGAGAGAGTGGAGATTTATAAAGAGTGGGAGCTGAGAGAGTGGAGATTTATAAAGAGTGGGAGCTGAGAGAGTGGAGATTTATAAAGAGTGGAGATTTATAAAGAGTGGGAGCTGAGAGAGTGGAGATTTATAAAGAGTGGGAGCTGAGAGAGTGGAGATTTATAAAGAGTGGGAGCTGAGAGAGTGGAGATTTATAAAGAGTGGGAGCTGAGAGAGTGGAGATTTATAAAGAGTGGGAGCTGAGAGAGTGGAGATTTATAAAGAGTGGGAGCTGAGAGACGAGTGGAGATTTATAAAGAGTGGGAGCTGAGAGAGTGGAGATTTATAAAGAGTGGGAGCTGAGAGAGTGGAGATTTATAAAGAGTGGGAGCTGAGGAGAGTGGAGATTTATAAAGAGTGGGAGCTGAGAGAGTGGAGATTTATAAAGAGTGGGAGCTGAGAGAGAGTGGAGATTTATAAAGAGTGGGAGCTGAGAGAGTGGAGATTTATAAAGAGTGGGAGCTGAGAGAGTGGAGATTTATAAAGAGTGGGAGCTGAGAGAGTGGAGATTTATAAAGAGTGGGAGCTGAGAGAGTGGAGATTTATAAGAGTGGGAGCTGAGAGAGCGGAGATTTAAAAAGAGTGGGAGCTGAGAGAGTGGAGATTTATAAAGAGTGGGAGCTGAGAGAGTGGAGATTTATAAAGAGTGGGAGCTGAGAGACAGAGTGGAGATTTATAAAGAGCAGGAGCTGAGAGACAGAGTGGAGATTTATAAAGAGTGGGAGCTGAGAGAGTGGAGATTTATAAAGAGTGGGAGCTGAGAGAGTGGAGATTTATAAAGAGTGGGAGCTGAGAGAGTGGAGATTTATAAAGAGTGGGAGCTGAGAGAGTGGAGATTTATAAAGAGCAGGAGCTGAGAGAGTGGAGATTTATAAAGAGTGGGAGCTGAGAGACAGAGTGGAGATTTATAAAGAGTGGGAGCTGAGAGAAGAGTGGAGATTTATAAAGAGCTGGGAGCTGAGAGAGTGGAGATTTATAAAGAGTGGGAGCTGAGAGACAGTGGAGATTTATAAAGAGTGGGAGCTGAGAGAGTGGAGATTTATAAAGAGTGGGAGCTGAGAGAGTGGAGATTTAAAAAGAGTGGGAGCTGAGAGAGTGGAGATTTATAAAGAGTGGGAGCTGAGAGAGTGGAGATTTATAAAGAGTGGGAGCTGAGAGAGTGGAGATTTATAAAGAGTGGGAGCTGAGAGACAGAGTGGAGATTTATAAAGAGTGGGAGCTGAGAGAGTGGAGATTTATAAAGAGTGGGAGCTGAGAGAGTGGAGATTTATAAAGAGTGGGAGCTGAGAGACAGAGCGGAGATTTATAAAGAGTGGGAGCTGAGAGAGTGGAGATTTATAAAGAGTGGGAGCTGAGAGAGTGGAGATTTATAAAGAGTGGGAGCTGAGAGAGTGGAGATTTATAAAGAGTGGGAGCTGAGAGAGTGGAGATTTATAAAGAGTGGGAGCTGAGAGAGTGGAGATTTATAAAGAGTGGGAGCTGAGAGAGTGGAGATTTATAAAGAGTGGGAGCTGAGAGACAGAGTGGAGATTTATAAAGAGTGGGAGCTGAGAGACAGAGCGGAGATTTATAAAGAGTGGGAGCTGAGAGAGTGGAGATTTATAAAGAGTGGGAGCTGAGAGAGTGGAGATTTATAAAGAGTGGGAGCTGAGAGAGCGGAGATTTATAAAGAGTGGGAGCTGAGAGACAGAGTGGAGATTTATAAAGAGTGGGAGCTGAGAGAGTGGAGATTTATAAAGAGTGGGAGCTGAGAGACAGAGTGGAGATTTATAAAGAGTGGGAGCTGAGAGAGTGGAGATTTATAAAGAGTGGGAGCTGAGAGAGTGGAGATTTATAAAGAGTGGGAGCTGAGAGAGTGGAGATTTATAAAGAGTGGGAGCTGAGAGAGTGGAGATTTATAAAGAGTGGGAGCTGAGAGACAGAGTGGAGATTTATAAAGAGTGGGAGCTGAGAGAGTGGAGATTTATAAAGAGTGGGAGCTGAGAGAGTGGAGATTTATAAAGAGTGGGAGCTGAGAGACAGAGCGGAGATTTATAAAGAGTGGGAGCTGAGAGAGTGGAGATTTATAAAGAGTGGGAGCTGAGAGAGTGGAGATTTATAAAGAGTGGGAGCTGAGAGAGTGGAGATTTATAAAGAGTGGGAGCTGAGAGAGTGGAGATTTATAAAGAGTGGGAGCTGAGAGACAGAGTGGAGATTTATAAAGAGTGGGAGCTGAGAGAGTGGAGATTTATAAAGAGTGGGAGCTGAGAGAGTGGAGATTTATAAAGAGTGGGAGCTGAGAGAGTGGAGATTTATAAAGAGTGGGAGCTGAGAGACAGAGTGGAGATTTATAAAGAGTGGGAGCTGAGAGAGTGGAGATTTATAAAGAGTGGGAGCTGAGAGAGTGGAGATTTATAAAGAGTGGGAGCTGAGAGAGTGGAGATTTATAAAGAGTGGGAGCTGAGAGAGTGGAGATTTATAAAGAGTGGGAGCTGAGAGAGTGGAGATTTATAAAGAGCGGGAGCTGAGAGAGTGGAGATTTATAAAGAGTGGGAGCTGAGAGAGTGGAGATTTATAAAGAGTGGGAGCTGAGAGAGTGGAGATTTATAAAGAGTGGGAGCTGAGAGACAGAGTGGAGATTTATAAAGAGTGGGAGCTGAGAGAGTGGAGATTTAAAAAGAGTGGGAGCTGAGAGAGCGGAGATTTATAAAGAGTGGGAGCTGAGAGACAGAGTGGAGATTTATAAAGAGTGGGAGCTGAGAGAGTGGAGATTTATAAAGAGTGGGAGCTGAGAGACAGAGTGGAGATTTATAAAGAGTGGGAGCTGAGAGAGTGGAGATTTATAAAGAGCAGGAGCTGAGAGACAGAGTGGAGATTTATAAAGAGTGGGAGCTGAGAGACAGAGTGGAGATTTATAAAGAGTGGGAGCTGAGAGACAGAGTGGAGATTTGTAAAGAGTGGGAGCTGAGAGAGTGGAGATTTATAAAGAGCAGGAGCTGAGAGAGTGGAGATTTAAAAAGAGTGGGAGCTGAGAGAGTGGAGATTTATAAAGAGTGGGAGCTGAGAGAGTGGAGATTTATAAAGAGTGGGAGCTGAGAGAGTGGAGATTTATAAAGAGTGGGAGCTGAGAGACAGAGTGGAGATTTATAAAGAGTGGGAGCTGAGAGAGTGGAGATTTATAAAGAGTGGGAGCTGAGAGAGTGGAGATTTATAAAGAGTGGGAGCTGAGAGACAGAGTGGAGATTTATAAAGAGTGGGAGCTGAGAGACAGAGCGGAGATTTATAAAGAGTGGGAGCTGAGAGAGTGGAGATTTATAAAGAGTGGGAGCTGAGAGAGTGGAGATTTAAAAAGAGTGGGAGCTGAGAGAGCGGAGATTTATAAAGAGTGGGAGCTGAGAGACAGAGTGGAGATTTATAAAGAGTGGGAGCTGAGAGAGTGGAGATTTATAAAGAGTGGGAGCTGAGACAGAGTGGAGATTTATAAAGAGTGGGAGCTGAGAGAGTGGAGATTTATAAAGAGTGGGAGCTGAGAGAGTGGAGATTTATAAAGAGTGGGAGCTGAGAGAGTGGAGATTTATAAAGAGTGGGAGCTGAGAGAGTGGAGATTTATAAAGAGTGGGAGCTGAGAGACAGAGTGGAGATTTATAAAGAGTGGGAGCTGAGAGACAGAGTGGAGATTTATAAAGAGTGGGAGCTGAGAGACAGAGTGGAGATTTATAAAGAGTGGGAGCTGAGAGAGTGGAGATTTATAAAGAGTGGGAGCTGAGAGAGTGGAGATTTATAAAGAGTGGGAGCTGAGAGACAGAGTGGAGATTTATAAAGAGTGGGAGCTGAGAGAGTGGAGATTTATAAAGAGTGGGAGCTGAGAGAGTGGAGATTTATAAAGAGTGGGAGCTGAGAGACAGAGTGGAGATTTATAAAGAGTGGGAGCTGAGAGACAGAGTGGAGATTTATAAAGAGTGGGAGCTGAGAGACAGAGTGGAGATTTATAAAGAGTGGGAGCTGAGAGACAGAGTGGAGATTTATAAAGAGTGGGAGCTGAGAGAGTGGAGATTTATAAAGAGTGGGAGCTGAGAGAGTGGAGATTTATAAAGAGTGGGAGCTGAGAGAGTGGAGATTTATAAAGAGTGGGAGCTGAGAGAGTGGAGATTTATAAAGAGTGGGAGCTGAGAGACAGAGCGGAGATTTATAAAGAGTGGGAGCTGAGAGAGTGGAGATTTATAAAGAGTGGGAGCTGAGAGAGTGGAGATTTATAAAGAGTGGGAGCTGAGAGAGTGGAGATTTATAAAGAGTGGGAGCTGAGAGAGTGGAGATTTATAAAGAGTGGGAGCTGAGAGACAGAGTGGAGATTTATAAAGAGTGGGAGCTGAGAGAGTGGAGATTTATAAAGAGTGGGAGCTGAGAGAGTGGAGATTTATAAAGAGTGGGAGCTGAGAGAGTGGAGATTTATAAAGAGTGGGAGCTGAGAGACAGAGTGGAGATTTATAAAGAGTGGGAGCTGAGAGAGTGGAGATTTATAAAGAGTGGGAGCTGAGAGAGTGGAGATTTATAAAGAGTGGGAGCTGAGAGAGTGGAGATTTATAAAGAGTGGGAGCTGAGAGAGTGGAGATTTATAAAGAGTGGGAGCTGAGAGAGTGGAGATTTAAAAAGAGTGGGAGCTGAGAGAGTGGAGATTTATAAAGAGTGGGAGCTGAGAGAGTGGAGATTTATAAAGAGTGGGAGCTGAGAGAGTGGAGATTTATAAAGAGTGGGAGCTGAGAGAGTGGAGATTTATAAAGAGTGGGAGCTGAGAGAGTGGAGATTTATAAAGAGTGGGAGCTGAGAGAGTGGAGATTTATAAAGAGTGGGAGCTGAGAGAGTGGAGATTTATAAAGAGTGGGAGCTGAGAGAGTGGAGATTTAAAAAGAGTGGGAGCTGAGAGAGTGGAGATTTATAAAGAGTGGGAGCTGAGAGAGTGGAGATTTATAAAGAGTGGGAGCTGAGAGAGTGGAGATTTATAAAGAGTGGGAGCTGAGAGAGTGGAGATTTAAAAAGAGTGGGAGCTGAGAGACAGAGTGGAGATTTATAAAGAGTGGGAGCTGAGAGAGTGGAGATTTAAAAAGAGTGGGAGCTGAGAGAGCGGAGATTTATAAAGAGTGGGAGCTGAGAGACAGAGTGGAGATTTATAAAGAGTGGGAGCTGAGAGAGTGGAGATTTATAAAGAGTGGGAGCTGAGAGACAGAGTGGAGATTTATAAAGAGTGGGAGCTGAGAGAGTGGAGATTTATAAAGAGTGGGAGCTGAGAGACAGAGTGGAGATTTATAAAGAGTGGGAGCTGAGAGAGTGGAGATTTATAAAGAGTGGGAGCTGAGAGAGTGGAGATTTATAAAGAGCAGGAGCTGAGAGACAGAGTGGAGATTTATAAAGAGTGGGAGCTGAGAGAGTGGAGATTTATAAAGAGTGGGAGCTGAGAGACAGAGTGGAGATTTGTAAAGAGTGGGAGCTGAGAGAGTGGAGATTTGTAAAGAGTGGGAGCTGAGAGAGTGGAGATTTATAAAGAGCAGGAGCTGAGAGACAGAGTGGAGATTTATAAAGAGTGGGAGCTGAGAGACAGAGTGGAGATTTGTAAAGAGTGGGAGCTGAGAGAGTGGAGATTTATAAAGAGCAGGAGCTGAGAGAGTGGAGATTTAAAAAGAGTGGGAGCTGAGAGAGTGGAGATTTATAAAGAGTGGGAGCTGAGAGAGTGGAGATTTATAAAGAGTGGGAGCTGAGAGAGTGGAGATTTATAAAGAGTGGGAGCTGAGAGACAGAGTGGAGATTTATAAAGAGTGGGAGCTGAGAGACAGAGTGGAGATTTATAAAGAGTGGGAGCTGAGAGAGTGGAGATTTATAAAGAGTGGGAGCTGAGAGACAGAGTGGAGATTTATAAAGAGTGGGAGCTGAGAGACAGAGTGGAGATTTATAAATAGTGGGAGCTGAGAGAGTGGAGATTTATAAAGAGTGGGAGCTGAGAGAGTGGAGATTTAAAAAGAGTGGGAGCTGAGAGAGTGGAGATTTATAAAGAGTGGGAGCTGAGAGAGTAGAGATTTATAAAGAGCAGGAGCTGAGAGACAGAGTGGAGATTTAAAAAGAGTGGGAGCTGAGAGAGCGGAGATTTTAAAAAAGCGGAAGCTGGACTTGTGGGAGCTGAAAGCGGTGCGAGGACAATTCAAAAAGTGACATGACATGGGGAGGCAGCTGACTGGTAAGTAGGGTCAAGTGGGTGCTTCCACTTTTTCTACTAATTAAACTGCTGCAGTCTATTAGCTTAAACAAAATAAGGTGAGGACTTTGGACTAAAGTGGGAGTGTTTGGAGTGGAATAAGGCCCCTAGCATAATTATACTTTAAAGGGGGTAACTAATGAGTTTAACCTAAAGGGAAGTCATGGAAGCAGAGCTCACACCCGTGACATGCTCCTCCTGCGCTATATGGGAAGTCTGCGCTATATGGGAAGTCATGGACACTTCCAGTGTCCCTGGCGACCAGTTTTGCAGGCAATGCATCCAGCTGCAGCTACTGGTGAACCACATCTCGAAACTGGAGCTGCGGGTGGATTCACTGTGAAGCATCCTCAATGCTGAGATTATCAGTGAGGAGGTCACACCGCAGGTAAAGACTGAACAGGCAGAAAGGGGATGGGCGACCCTCAGGTAAAGTAGAGGAAGGCAGGTAGTACAGGAGTCGCCTGTGGCCATCCCCCTCTCTAACAGATACACTGTTTTGGATACTGTTGGGGGAGATGACTTCTCAAGGGAAAGCAGCAGGAGCCAAGCCCATGGCTCCACGGGTGGTTCTGTTGCACAAGGGTGGAGGAAGAAGAGTGGAAGGGCTATAGTGATAGGCGATTCAATAGTAAGTGGAACGGACAGGTGTTTCTGCGGCCGCAAAAGAGATTCAAAATGGTATGTTGCCTCCCTGGTGACAGGGTCAAGGGTGTCTCGGAGAGGCTGCGGGGCATCCTGAAGAGGGAGGGTGAACCACCAATGGTTTTAGTACATATTGGTACCAACAACATAGGTAAAAAAAGGGGATGAGGTCCTACAAGCTGAATGTAGGAAGTTAGGATGTAAATTAAAAAGTATCACTTCAAAGGTAGTCATTTCAGAATTAATACTACTGTCACGTTCTAGCGAGAGTAGAAATAACAGGATATATCAGATGAATACATGGCCGAAGAAATGATGTAGTCGGGGAGGCATTCAGATTCCTGGAACATTGGGACCAGTTCTGGGGAAGGTGGGACCAGTCCAAACTGGACAGGTTGCATCTGGGCAGGACTGGGACCAATGTCCTCGGGGGAGGGGGGTGTTTGGTCATGCAGTTAGGAGGGGTTTAAACTAGAATGGCAGGGGGATGGGAACCTGAGCAGGGAGACAGAGGAGGGGGAAACAAGGTTAGAAACAAAAGGCAGAAAAGGAAGAAGTAAAAATGGATGGCAGAACAAACAAGGACAAAAAACAAATGGGGTTACAGTACAAAATAAAGCTAAGATGAGTAACAAGGTTGAAAAGATAAATCTAAAGGCATTGTATCTTAATGTGCAGAGCATTCGCAATAAGGTAGATGAATTAACAATGCAAATAGATATAAACGGTTATAATGTAGCTGCAATTATGGAGACATGGCTGCAGGGTGACCAAGGATGGGAACTGAACATCCAGGTGGATTCATTATTTAGGAAGGACAACAAAAAAGGAAAGGAGGTGGGGTAGCATTGGTAGTAAAGGGGGAAATCAATGCAATAGCGAGGAAGGATATTGGCTCAGAAAATTATGATGTGGAATTTGTTTGGATTGAGATAAGAAACACCAAGGGGCAAAAAACTTGCTGGGGAGTCTCTATATGCCCCCAAACAATAATGAAGATGTAAGGGAAGCCATTAAGCAGGAAATTAGAGATGCATGCGATAAGGGAACAACTGTAATCATGGGTGACTTTAATCAACATATAGATTGGACAAACCAAACCAGCAATAATACTGTGGATGAGGATTTCCTGGAATGTGTACATGCTGGTTTTTTAGACCAATACACTGAGGAACCAACCAGAAAGCAGGTGGTCCTAGATTGGGTATTGTGCAATGAGAAAGGATTAATTAACTATCCTGTTGTGCAGGGTCCTTTGGGGAAGAGTGACGATAAAATGATAGAGTTGTTCATTAGGATGGAGAGTGAAGAAGTTGAACCCAAAACTAGGGTCCTGAATCTAAATAAAGGGAATTACAAGGGTATGAGGGGCAAGTTGGCAATGATGGATAGGGGAACCTTACTAAAAGGTTTGACAGTGGATAGGCAATGGCTAATATTTAAGGAACATATGCATGAATTACAACAATTATTCATTCCTGTCTGGTGCATAAGTAAAACAGGAAAGGTGGCTCAACCATGGCTTATAAAAGAAATTAGGGATAGTATTAGATCCAAAGAGGAGACATATAAAATTGCCATAAAAAGCAGCAAGCCTGAGGATTGGGAATGGTTTAGAATTCAGCCAAAGTGGACAAAAAGATTGACCAAAAGGAGAAAAATGGAGAATGAGTGTAAACTTGCAAGGAACGTAAAACCTGACTGTAAAAGCTTATATAAAAATGTGAAGAGAAAAAGATTAGCAAAGATAAATGTAGGTCCTTTACAGTCAGAAACAGGGGAAATTATAATGGGGAACAAAAATGGCAGAAGAATTAAACACATATTTTGGTTCTGTCTTCACAGAAGAGAACACACATAATTTCCCAGAAATGTTAGGGAGCCAAGGGTCTATTGAGATGGAGGAATTGAAGAAAATCAGTATTAGTAAAAAAAATGGTGCTAGAGAAATTAATGGGGTTAAAGACTGACAGCTCCTCAGGGCCTGATAATCTATACCGCAGAGCACTAAAGGAAGTGGCCCTGGAAATATTGAATGCATTGGTGGTCAAGTTCCAAAATGCTTTAGACTCTGGAGCAATTCCTACAGATTGGAGGGTGGCAAATGTAGTCCCGTTATTTTTAATAAGGAGGGAGAGAAAAAACAGAGAATTACAGATTAGTTAGCCTAACATCAGTATTGGGGAAAATGCTAGAGTCTATTATAAAAGACATGGTAACAGAACACTTGGAAAGCATTAATGGGATTAGACAAGTCTAAGGTTTATGGAAGGGAAATCATGTTTAACTAATCTACTGGAGTTTTTTGAGGATGTAACTAATAGAATAGATAAGAGAGAACCAGCGGATATGGTGTATTTGGATTTCAAGAAGGCTTTTGATAAAGTCCCAACATAAGAGACTGGTGAGCAAAATTAAAGCACATGGGATTGGGGGTAATATGCTGGCATGGACTGAGAATTGGTTTACAGGCTGGAAACAGAGAGTGGGAATAAATGGATCTTTTTCCAGATGGCAGGTGGTGACTAGTGGTGTACCGCAGGGATCAGTGCTTGGGCTCCAACTTTCACAATATATATAAAAGACTTGGACGAGGAAACCAAAAGCTATTTTTCCAAGTTTGCTGACGACACAAAACTGGGCAGGGTTGTGAGTTGTGAGGAAGATGCAAGGAGGCTTCAATGTGATTTAGACAAGTTGTGTATGTGGGCAAACACATGGCAGATGCAGTATAATGTAGATAAATGTAAAGTTATGTGCTTCGGTGTGAAAAACGGAAAGGCAGAGTATTATTTAAATGGTGATATATTGGGAAATGTGGATGTACAAAGGGATCTGGGTGCCCTTGTACACCAGTCAATGGAAGTAAATAGGCAGGTGCAGCAAGCAATTAGGTAGGCAAATGGTATGTTGGCCCTCATCGCAAGAGGAATTGAGTTCAGAAGTAGAGGTGTCTTACTGGGCCTTGGTGAGACCACACCTGGAGTATTGCATGCAGCTTTGGTCTCCCTACCTAAGAAAGGATATACTTGCCATAGAGGGAGTGCTGCAAATGTTCACTAGGCTGATACTGGAGATGGCAGGGCCATTGTATGAGGAGAGATTGGTTCGACTGTGTCTGTGTTCACGAGAGTTTAGAAGAATGAGAGGGGATCTGATTGAAATATATAAAATTCTAACAGGGCTAGACAGACTGGATGCAGGGAGGGTGTTTCTCCTGACTGGGGAGTCTAGAACCAGGGGCCACAGTCTCAAGGTATGGGCCAGGCCATTTAGGACTGAGAGGAGGAAATATTTCTTCACTCAGGGTGGTCAACCTGTGGAATTCTCCACCACAGAAGCTGTGGAGGCCGGGTCACTGAGTATATTCAAGAAAGAAATTCACAAAATGTTTCGATATTAGGGGCATCAAGGGGAATGGAGAGAAAGCGGAAATATGGCATTGAGATAGAGGATCAGCCATGCTCATGTTGAATGGCGAAGCAGGCTCGAAGGGCCAATGGCATCCTCCTGCTCCTGGTTTCTATGTTTCTACCTTTAAATTGCAAGAGTGTTATGGAATTATAGAATGATACCGCCTAGAAGGAAGCCATTTGACCCATCGAGCCTGTGCCGGCTATCCAATTAGTTCCACTCCTCCTGCTTTTGCCCCATAGCCCTGCAGAGTTCTCCTTTCCAAGTATTAACCTGATTCTCCATTGATAGTTACTATTCACCAACTCCTGAGGCAGTCCAGTCCAGATAGGAACAACTCACTATGTATAAAAAACTTATCTCATTCCAGATCTCCCATCCTTCCGTAATTAGCCATGATCGGCAAGGTTTTAGAGAGAGAGAGAAGTGGTTGCAGCTTTAGGGGCACCACTCCACTTCAAGCATGGCTGACCAGGAATCACTAGTGATCTCCCCGCCCACCATCGGTGTGTTGAAAGGATTAGGAGGTTGCTTACCAACCTGTTTCGGCCGCATCATGAACAATCCTTCCATGGCCAACAAAGCTTGGAGGGGGACTTGAACCCCCAGCCTCTTGGCTGAGAGGCATGGATACCCCCCCAAATTAGTCCCAAGACTGCCATCTTTTGCCAGAAAAATTGAGAAGTCTGAGGACCTGAGCTGGCTTTTTTTTTTTGAAAAATATACTTTATTCATAAAATATCTGGAAGAACATTCCAAACCATTTCAAAATCACCATCACATAAGTACAATCAGATTCAACTTTTACACATGGATCACAAGGTGCATCAGTACAATCAATGAATCTTACAATCATTTCAATATGGTCGTTACAGACAATCAGACAATGGGATTAGAGTTATCAACATACATCATGTTGCACTCTGAGGTGCTTCAATACATTTCTAATACAATTAGTATTCACTGCATAAATTCATTTTGAGCTGTACAGCCCGAGGGGCTCCCAAGAGTTCCCAGCCCCTCGGTGCCCTATGGCAGAAAGGTCTTAGACAGCGACCTTTCCCCATTGTGCCTTTGCGGTGGCTGCCCCAAGCTTTAGTGCATAGCTCAGCACGTAGTCCTGGACCTTGGAATGTGCCAGTCTGCAACACTCGGTCGGGGACAACTCTTCGCGCTGGAAGACCAACAAGTTTTGGGCAGACCAAACAGCGTCTTTCACCGAATTGATGATCCTCCAGCTGCAGTTGATGATTGTCTCAGTGTGTGTCCCTGGGAACAGCCCGTGGAGCACAGAGTCCTGTGTCACAGAACTGCTTGGGATGAACCTCGACAGAAACCAGTGCATCTCTCTCCAGACCTTCTTTGCAAAGGCACAATCCACAAGGAGGTCAACAACGGTCTCTTCCCCACCACAGCCACCTCGAGGGCAACGTGCAGAGGGGGTGAGATTCCTGGCGTGTAGGAAGGATCTGACAGGGAGGGCCTTTCTCACCACCAGCCAAGCTGCGTCTTGGTGCTTGTTGGAAAGTTCTGGCGATGAGACATTCTGCCAAATTACTTTGACAGTCTGCTCGGGGAACCATCCCACAGGATCCACCCTCTCCTTTTCCCGCAGGGCCTCTAAGGTGTTACGTGGCGACCACTGCCTGATGGACTTGTGGTCAAAGGTGTTTCTCTGCATAAGTATTTCCACCAGCGTGTCCAGACCCAGCCTTCACAACACCGGGGACAGGTAGAACCTCAGCATGTAGTGACACTTGGTGTTTGCGTGCCGAGGGTCTACGCACAGCTTGATACAGCCGCACACAAAGGTGGCCATCAGTATGAGGGCGATGTTGGGCACGTTTTTTCCCCCTTTATCTAGAGGCTTGTACATCGCGTCCCTGCGGACACGATTCATTTTCGACCTCCAGATAAAGTGAAAGATGGCTCGGGTGATCACCACCACACAGGAGTGTGGAATGGGCCAGACCTGCGCCACGTACAGCAACAGCGAGAGTGCCTCACACCTGATGACCAGGTTCTTACCTGCAATGGAGAGGGAGCGTCGCTCCCAGATGCCCAGTTTTCTTTTCACCATAGACACTCGCTCCTTCCGGTTTCTAACACATGCCCTGGTCCCTCCGAACCATATCCCCAGCACCTTCAGGCCATCAGCCCTGACAGTGAAGGGGAAAAAGGATCGGTCAGCCCAGTTCCCAAAGAACATGGCCTCACTCTTCCACGATTTACCTTGGCTCCCGAGGCCAATTTGAACTGGTCGCAGATGTGGATCAGTCTGCGCACCGACAGCGGATCCGAGCAGAAGACGGCGACATCGTCCATGTACAGAGAGGCTTTGATCTGAGTGCCTCCACTGCCTGGGATTGTCACTCCTCTTATGCCCGGATCCTTCCTGATGGACTCAGCAAAGGGTTCTATGCAACACACAAAGAGGACAGGGGAGAGAGGGCAGACCTGCCTAACTCCAGATTTAATAGGAAAGCTATCTGATTCCCACCCATTGATAGAGACTGCGCTACTGATGTTAGTGTAGAGCAGTTGGATCCAATTGCAAATTCCCTCCCCAAACCCCTTTTTGGAGAGCACATCCACCATGTAGGTGTGCGATATTCTGTCAAAGGCCTTCTCCTGCTCCAGGCTGATGAGGCAGGTGTCCACACCCCTGTCCTGTACATAGGCAATCGTATCCCTGAGCAGCACGAGGCTGTCAGAGATCTTCCTGCCCGGCACAGTGCAGGTCTGGTCAGGGTGGATCACCAATTCCAGAGCGGACTTGACCTGATTGGCAATGACCTTGGACAGAATCTTATAGTCCACATTTAACAGTGAAATGGGTCGCCAATTTCTCATTTCCTCCCTTTCCCCCTTGTGCTTGTGGATGAGGGTGATAATGCCTTTCCTCATGGATACTGACATGCTGCTGGCCAGAAGCATACTCTCGTACACTTCTAACAGGTCTGGGCCCATCCAGTCCCACAGAGCCGGATACAATTCTGCCGGCAAGCCGTCGTTTCTGGGAGTTTTACTCTTCTCGAAGGACTCAAGGGCCTCAGTTCATCAGGAGTTAGCGGTTTGTCCAGGCTCTCCCATGTACTGTCGTCTAAGACCTCCGTGATAGAGGACAGGAAGGACTGGGAGGCCGTGCTGTCTGTGGGCTTCACGTCATACAATCTGGCATAGAAGGATTTGCTGATCCTCAAAATGTCGGACTGTGATGACTTTACTGAGCTGACTTCTTCCTTCAGGCTGCTGATCACAGAGCTCTCTCTGTGTACCTTTTGGAAGAAGAAACGTGAGCATGTCTCGTCCTGCTCCACGGAGCGGACACTGGAACGGAAGATGATCTTGGAGGCCTCTGAGGCAAAGAGCAAGGCTTGCTGGCTCTTCACCTCCTGGAGTTCCTCCTTGACATCGACCCCCATCGACTGCAGCTGGAGCAGATTCTGCATGTTTTTCTGGAGTTGGGACATTTCCCTCTGTTCCGTTTTAGCTTTCTGGGTGCCTTTGAGGATGAAAAACCTCTTGATGTTTCCCTTGATCGCTTCCCACCAGTGTGTCAGTGACTCAAAGAGGGGTTTCACTGTTCTGCAACCTTTGTAATCCCTCTTGAGCTCCTCAATGTTCTCTGGGGTCAGCAGTTGCACGTTTAGCTTCCATGCCCCTCTGCCCACCCTCGAGTCTTCCTCTAAGTGACAGTCAGCCAGTAGGAGGCAGTGGTCAGAGAAGAACACCAGCTTGACATCGGTGGATCTGACTGCGAACGCACGGGACACAAACAGGAAGTCTATCCCGGAACGGATTGACGCATCTGGCCGTGACCAGGTGTATCTATGCTGCGCTCCGTCTGCAGGGTTGCTGAAGACGCCATGCAGCTTGGCGTCCTTAACTGTTTCCATCAGGGATCTGGACCTAGCGTCCAATCTGCTGTCGGCCCTGCTGGATCGTCCAGCCGCATCGATGATGCAGTTGAAGTCACCGCCCAAAATGACCGGCCTGGAGGTTGCCAGCAGCAGTGGGAGCTGCTGAAAAATCTCCAGCCGCTCGGCCTTTTGTGCTGGGGCATAGACGTTAATTACCCGAAGTGGAGAGTTCTTGTACATTACGTCTGCTACGAGGAAGCGCCCGCCCACCAACTCCTTAACCTGGGAGATGGTGAAGTTGCCTCCCCGCAGCAGAATACCCAGGCCGGAGGAACGAGAGTCGTTTCCTCCCGACCAGATCGATGGCCCATGGGACCACCATGGTGACCATTGCCTGTAGGAGCTGAGGTGCGGTATCGAACACTCCTGCAGAAACAACAGGTCAGCGTTGACCTTGGCAAGGTAGTCCAAGGTCGCAACACATCGTGGAGTAGATTTAATGCTACGCAGATTTATGGACACAATCTTTACACACATTTTAAAACATTTAGTCTCTTACCAAACCTGTTACCTCTGAGAGTCCCAGAACTTTGGTCTGCTCCTTCATACCCATAGTGTTCACAAATTGCCTCACTTGGGATGGGCTGAAGAAACTGTCCTGAACCTCCCCATTGGAGATGTTCTGCTCGGGTGGCATCTGGGGGTGGGTGCAGAGAACGGGGTTTGAAATGTCCTCTTTGGAGAAGCGACTCCAATCCTCTCCCCCTCTGGGGCGTTGCTGCTCCCGGCTTCCCGCAGCTGGGGTGCGCTGAGCTCCTCGCTGCTTCCAGATTCCTGGGGCTGCGGTACACTGGCCTCTTCGGGTTCTGGGCAAAGTTGGGGTGTGCTGGTCTCCTCATTGTCTCCAATGTTCTGGAGCTCAGGTGTCTCATCCCCCAACTCCCGAGAGCTTTGCCGCTTCTTCTGTAGGTGCAGCCCTTTCCCTTCTTCGTCCGAAGAGCAGCTGCCATTGTCATCCGTGTCGGATGGGAGACGTCTCTTGCCACTTGTCTGGGAAGTGGCTTGGTCCCTTCTTAGGCCCTTCTTCCTTTTGGCTCTCTTCACCAGCTGTCACTCCCCCTGCTGATTTTCCGCTGCTTCCTCCTCCATTGATTCGCTCTCCTGAGGAGTGGGAGGTTCAGGGAGCAGTGCTGTTGATTGGCTGTCTGCTGCCTCAATCTTTTCCTCCACCTTGTCTCTCTCTGTGTCCTCCTTTGTCCCGTTGTTCTCACTGGGGGTCTTGGTGGTGGGAGTGTTGCAAGTGTCCTTGGTAGTAGTGACACGAAGCATTTCATCTGCTTCCCCCTCATTGGCTTTGGCTGCCTGTGCATAAGTGAGGCAACGTTTGGGGCAGGTCCTGTAGAGGTGACCTGCCTCACCACACAGGTTGCAGCACTTAGTCCGTTTGCAGTCCTTTGTCTGGTGCCCTTCCTGTTTGCAGTTCTTGCAGAGGACAGCGCTGCAGTTGGCTGCCACATGACCAGATTTGCCGCATGAGCGACAAAGTTTGGGGCTGCCCAGCATAGACATGGTAGCCACGGCTTCCCCCAATAGCGAAGCTGGAAGGAGAGTGGAAGATGACTCCCTTACCATCGGACTTGAGCGTGACCTTAACCTGGCGTTTGCATGTCCAAATCCCGAAGGTGTCTCTAACCTCAGTGCAGCTCCCAACCTTGTCGATGTACCTGGGGAGGAAGGTGAACACGTCGGTGACAGGGATGTGGGGGTTGTAGAGATGAACCGTGACCACACGGTCCCATTGCAATGGCAGAGCAGAGAGCGGCTCCACCGTCAGGATCTTCATCTCCGGCTGGTCCCTTTTCTCCTCGAACACCTTCAGGAACTTGACGCAAGCTGCCACATGCTTGAAAGTCACGTGGAAACATCCAGCGCTGGGGAAGTCTTGCGGGAAATGGATCTCTTCCACTTCAAATCCACACGCCTTCAACAGGATCCGCTTGATGAAGAAAGCCCGATCCCTGGGTGCTCCTCCGTCGCAGTCTTTCATCATCACCCGGACAGTGTTAGATATCCCATGGTATGGGGCTCGACTGGTTCTAGCCATCGCTTCACGACTACGCTTGATCTTTGCCGACCTGCACTGGCTCATTGTTTTGGGGAGGAGAAGGTCATTCAAAAATGCCTGAGTTTGCTCAAGATGGCATTGCTCTGAGGAGGGGTAATGGTACTAATAGGTAGCTGTTGCTTTCACTGTGATGAAAATAAGTAACAATGCGGCAACAACAATAACTCATGTCGCTTTAAATGAAGTAAAACAATGTGCATCACATGAGCATTATCAAACAAAATTTGACACCAAGCCCGATAAAGAGATATTAGGGTAGAATGGATGGTTTTAAGGAGTGTTGTAATGGGTGAGATAGTGAGGTAAAGGCACGATGAGGTTTAGGGAAGGAAATCCAGAGCTCGGAGCCCAAACAGCTGAAGGCCTGGACATCAGTGATGGAGCAGAGAAAATCTGGGGTACATGAGATGCAAGGATTGGAGGAGCGTAGAGATTGCAGGGGATTGTTGGGCTGGGGGAGCTTAAAAAGAGAAAGAGGGGAACAACGGCAAGGAGAGGTTTGAAAAGAAGGATGAGGGTTTCAAAATCAAAGGTGTTGCCAGACAGGGAACCAATATAAATGTAAGTTGTTGTCTTACTGAAGAGACCAAAGAGTTA
Source organism: Carcharodon carcharias (assembly GCF_017639515.1). NCBI lineage: Eukaryota > Metazoa > Chordata > Chondrichthyes > Lamniformes > Lamnidae > Carcharodon > Carcharodon carcharias. The sequence continues at coordinate 181,838,426 of NC_054473.1, forward strand.
ATAAGCATGGGCAGGTATAGGGGAGAAGTTGGGTGGCGGGGGGTTGGAAACGGAGTTGGGACAGGAGGGTTTTTCAACAGTTGTGGGCAAATGGGCAAGAGAGTTGCACCTGATGTGGAGGCTTGAGCTGCCCTCCAGCTGAACCTCGTGACTGCTGGAAGGTAGAGCAGGCGAGGATCTGGCAGTAACTGCTGGGATCAGGAGGCGAGGATCTTCAGGGGTCTTGCTATTTCCCTAATCTGTATCCTGACATTTTATTTCCTGACTTCCAGATTATTTTAATTAAAATTTTTAAAGTGCCAACCTGCATAAAAATGACAGACACTTCTCACTCATGGCAATATCACGCTGTGATTCACAGCAGCTCAAACCCACTTACCAATTAACTGGCAAATATGCTCTGAGGGCAGAAGTCAAGGACTGAGGTACTTATTATCACTGTATCTGTTTCCAAGCACCCCTCGTCTAGACGGCAAAGCATAATCCATTTTGAGGCTTAACCTTTCGCATGATTCATTTTTATTTTATTTTTTGCCGTGTTTTGACTGTTCAGCACTCCATTACTTTATTTCAACAAACGAGACCCGTAACTTTGGATTAAAGGATCCTCCTAGAATTAAGGGGTAAGAGGGGGAAAACTCGGTGGTCCTGAAAACAGGCGTAAGGATTGCATTGTGGTACTGACCCATGCCAATGCAGGAAGCATGCCGACTTTGTGCTCTCTGCTAATTAACACAAGAGCAGTGCTAAAGGGGCCGCGGAGTGGCTGCATGCTTTAGCAGGGTACCCCAAAACCATGAGGGGCTAGCATTGGTTAAAACTACCCTGCACTACTTAAAGCCACCATACACCTCTTACACGGGATCTGCATTGTGGCTGGAGCAAGTGCTAGACCTCATTCTGCAACTGATCCAAACCTAAAAAAAACTCCCATAATGGCACAACCAAGGAAAAGAACAGGCTTCAAGACTTCCCTGCGTTAGAGGCATTGGCTGAGGAGGTGCAGAAGAGGAGAAATGTGCTCCATCCACAGAGGAACAGGAAGCCCTTCGGAAAAGCTCTCAGAAAGCAGTGGAAATCGGTAGCCATGATAGTCAGTGGCAGTAGATAAGCCGCAAGGACCTGGATGCAGTGCCACAAAAAGTTCACTAACCTCCCATGAGTGGTCAAGATCAGTAATTGCATCTTCAGATGTCATATCCTATCAACTCCAGCAATAACTTCAGACTCTGCTCCATGCACCACACCCACTTGGTTCACCCACCAACAAGCACATTCAATCAGAGCTCCTGCCTAACATTCATAGTTTTATCTCACTTTCCCACACATAGCACTGCTGCAAGCCTCACTCCCACATCTCTCAGGCTGTACACACTGCCAGCTATTCTACCATGACAGTCACATCACTCAAACCAATTACACCACAGTCACTGATACACTTTCTTCTCTCTTGCAGGATGAGGTGGCAGATAACTGGAGGCAACAGATGCTAACTGCAAGTGTCAAGCGTGGGTACGTGCCCTTACTACTATGGAGGAGACAGTGTTCACCAGCATTGGCTCCTACTATGAGGCTGTGCTCAGCAGTGGCGGCTGAAGCCATTGAAAAATACAATATTGTCACACTTAACCCTCCTTCTTATGGCCCATTTCTCCTCACTTCAAAATATTTTCTGAGCATCAAGCTGTGGTGTAACCAGGCACCTCTGACTCTCCTCTCCTCCATGAAACACAGCCTTTGCCCTTCTGCCATTTTCCTTCCAGGTGGTGGTGTTCCCATGCGTCTGCTGCACTTGTCCTCCTAGGTAGTAGAGGTTGCGGGTTTGGAAGGTGCTGTCGAAGGAGGCTTGGTGAGGTAGGGGCAGTAGGTGGAGAAGCATGGGGAGGCAGAAGTACAGGTTGGATTTGGAGTAAAGCAGTTTTTTAATTGTGACTCAACAATGCATCCCAGCCTCTCCGCTGAAGCCCAAGTTTTATTTTTTTTATTAGTGCACAGGATGTGGGCATCATATGGCTAGGTCAGCATTTATTGCTCATCCATAGTTGCCCTAGAGAAGGTGGTGGTGAGCTGCCTTCTTGAATTACCACAGTCCATGTGGTCTATGTACATCCACAGTACTGTTAGGATGGTAGTTCCAGCGACAGTGAAGGAACGGCGATGTATTTCCAAGTCAGGATGGTGTGTGGCTTGGAGGGGAATTTCCAGGTTTTGGTGTTCCCATCTCTCTGCTGCCCTTGTCCTTCTAAATGGTAGAAGTTGTGGTTTTGGGGGCTGCTATCGAAGGCTTGTCAAGTTGCTGCAGTGCATCTTGCTGATGGTGTTGGGGTGAGTGAACGTTTAAGGGGGCAGATAAAGTGCTGATTAAGCAAGCTGCTTTGTCCTGGATGATGTCAAGCTTCTTGACTGTTGCTCCTCAACTGTTCACCGTTTAATGGCTGTGACTTCATCATGATAGGTTTGTCCACCATAGGGCAGACCATCGTGAATCTTAACAGCTGCACTACAAATATTGCAGGTCTTCTCCCAAATGGTCTATCAAGTGGAACATTGTTTTAGCATGCCAGTAGACCACTCTATCACATTTTGCGTGTCAGCACGGCTTTCATTGTATGCATGCTGCCCACATGTGTAGGGGTTATGCACCCATGTTATCAGTGACATCAGTGAAATGGACAGCAGAAAACCTGGTTGTCCCGTAGATAGCCTTTGGCATCATGGTGGCTCAAAGACAGATAGCACTGTGGACTGCCAGAAAGTGAAGCATGATGACTGCTACAATGATAGCAGCATTAACTGGATGATTCTCTGCCTATGGTGGCACAACAGCTGGATGTTGAGGGAGTGAAATCCCTTTTGTTTGTGGTGCATCTGCAGCAACAGTATGCACACAGTCAGTGGTACCCTGCACCATGGGGATCCCTGCAATCCTCGCAAAGTCCCAAGCTCAGCCACCTGCTGCACTCTAGCAAGGAAATATAGTCATCTATGAATAGTAATCAGTGACCAGAAACTGAACTGGACTAGCCATGTAAACACTGTGGCTACAAGAGCAGGTCAAAGGCTAGGAATCCTGCGGCAAGTAACTCACCTCCTGACTCCTCAAAGCCTCTCCATGATTGCCTGGATGAGTGCAACTCGAACAACACTCAAGAAGCTTGACACCATCCAGGAAAAAGCAGCCCGCTTGCTTGGCACCCCATCCATAAATATTCACTCCCTCCTCCACTGATGCAGTGATAGCAGTTTGCACCACCTACAAGATGCACTGCAGGAACTCACCAAGCGTCCTCAGGTAGCACCTTCCAAAGCCACGACCACTACCATCTAGAAGGGCAAGGGCAGCATACAGATGGGAACAGCACTACCTGCAAATTCCCCTCCAATCCTCACACCATCTTAATTTGCACCTACACCACATGGACTGCAGTGGTTCAGGAAGGCAGCTCACCACCACCTTCTCAAGGGCAGCTAGGGATGGACAATAAATGCTGGCCTAGCCAGCTATACTCATGTCCCATGAACGAATATAAAAAAAAATACAAGCACACACCAAGTCAGTACAGACAGTAATGTCAACATTCCTAATTAATCTGTTTTCAGAGTGTTCAATGAGGGATAGATGTTGGCCAGGACATTGTGAGAACTTTTCTGCTCTTCTTTAGTTGTCTTGTATATCAACCTGAGTGAGTAGAGAAGGCTTCAGCTTAATATCTCATCTGTAAGTCGGCACCTCCAACAATGCAGTGCTCCCTCAGTAACACACTATTTTCTATTGCAACTCAGCAGTTGGTAAAGGCTGAGCTGTTTAAATCCCAGAGGAAAACTTGAAACAACTGTCATTACCTATATTTTCAGCTGAAATGTATGAGATGCAGCTCTGAATTCAAGAATAAGACCACCGAGCCCCATAAAGTTTATATATAAAACTAAATCAAACCTGTATTAATTTAACAACAAATTAAACACATACACATGTCTACAAATTACTACCACAACAACTTTTAAACAAATCCCCAAATTAATCACTCCCAGGTAAATCTTCACCAAGACAACAATAACCCATAGATTTTAAAGACACCAGGCAAAGCACATTTGACCTTACAAATTCAAAATGAGGTTCTTTTCAATTTGTTTCCTTTGCAGACACACAGATGTAAGCTTACAGGCTGGTTAGATCTTAAATACCTCTGACTCATACACACAAACTCCTTTCAGCTTCTCCTTTGAATGTAAATTTTCCATTGTATTACTAGGGGCAGAATGTTGCAGTCAGCGAGCAGGGGGTGGGGTCCGCTTGCCGACATGTAAAATGATACAGGACGATGTCGGGCGGAACCCCCGATGTCACCGTGCCCCTTTTAAATTTTCAGCTGTGCGCCCACCGACCTGTCAATGGACACTTAAGGCCATTGACAGGATCATTTAACCAATTAAAGGACCTGCCCATCCAACCATAAGGTTGGTGAGTCAGCCAGGAGCCCCGGCGGGAACCAGAAAAAACATGAAACCTCATCCAGTGGTGGGATGAGGTTTCATGCAGGGCTTAAAAAATTGTAATAAAGTCGTTCTGTAAATTATGAACATGTCCCAACTCATGTGACATTGTAAGGGGATTTTTCTTCTCTCTATTTATAATAGTTTCAAAGGTCGAAGCGATCTCCCTGAGGCAGCACTTAGCCTCAGGGAGATGTGCGCTCTTTTGTGCGCATGTGCGAAAGAAGAGCGCATTCTCAATTTTAGGGAGTCGTCCCCCACCCCCCCCCCCCACCCCCTGCCTGCACAGGGAGTGCATAGCGCTTCCCGCTGGACGTGATGCTTGGTGGGCCCTAATTGGCCCGCCCTGTAAAATGGCGGTGAGGCCCGCTTCGCTGGCGGTGATTGGCTCTGCGCCCACCGGCGATTGGGTGGGGATTGCCCGCCCGACAGGCAGAAAATTCTGCCCTAGGTTTTTTAATTTCACCTCTCCTAACAATATCCATTTCTTACCACCAATTTTATCAGTAATATAAACATGTTGCAAGGCGTCTCCCAGCTAGGTGCAAGATTTTACCCATTCTTTTGAATGATTTATTTAAAAATGCAAATTGCACTTTACCGTTTTAGTTCCTTGCGTTTATCCAATTAACATCTCAAAACTACTATACATCAAAGCACCCAGACTAGCTGGCTTTAATTCAATTAAGCCACACATAGTCACTCACAGACCCTACTAAAAGCCCAATTTAAAAATAATTTCCAATAATATTATAGACATTAATATCTCTACATGACATTTCCAATCCTCTGGAGGGAGTTAAAAGCATGACTTTCTGAGTCAGAGACATGAGTGCTATGAATTAAACTAAATTGTATATACTAAACTAACGGTACCGTAGCAATGAATTGCTTGCCAAATCTCAATTGTTGACAACCTTGCACATTCCATGTGTGGATGTCCTCTCACTCTCTCAAAAGTGTGTGTTAAATTCCTCTTGCTTACAATGCAGTCTGAGTCACTTTAATTGGTTTCACTTGACCACATAAAATTTCTGCCTTGCCAATCACCCATTAAAGCTACAAAAACTGCTTGCAAGTCTGGTTCAGCTCAGGTCACCAAATGCTGAGCAGTCTTAAAGTTCACTTAAAGACTACGGCTTGTGCTAAGAAACTTCTAACAGTTCCTGCTACACCAGTACCTTGCTAATAATTGAAATACTGCAGGGCATCGAACAGCATAATTGCTTTGCCCATAATCTCAGCACCGCGGGACCAGAGTTCAATTCAGTCCAGAATGAAATTATCCTTTCTTTCTCCTGGTTAAAACATGAGGGTCCTTCATTACCTGGGTTTGGTGCAATTATAAACTTGGTCCCCATTAAGTGTCAGTCCCAAGCACAAAAAATATTAATGGTTCAGCCACATTTGGGAAATCTCATTTCGCGAGACAAAGACAATGACTGCAGCAAAAGACCCAGTCAAACACCTCCTCCTGAGGTCCTCAATGTCACAGATACAGTCTTTAGCCACTTTGATTCACTTTCACGTGATATCAAGGAATGGTTGAAGGCACTGGTTACTGCAAAAGCTCATGGTCCTGCATTTCAGTATAGTACTGAAGACTTGCGCTCCAAAATTTGCTCTGCCCTAGCCAAGCTGTTCCAGTACCACCACAACACTGACATCTGCCTGACCTTGTGGAAAATTTCCCAGGTATGTCCTCTCCACGAAGACCAAGACAAATGTAACCCAGCCAATTACTGCCCCATCAGTCTGCTCTCAATCATCAACAAAGTGATGGAAGGGCTCATTGCCAGTACTGTTCACTGATGCTCAGTTTGGGTTCCACCAGACTACTCAGCTCCTGACCTCATTACAGCCTTTGGCCCAAACAAAAGATCTGAACTCAAGAGGTGAGATGAGAGTGACTGCTCTTGACAACAAGGCAGTGATTGAGTGTAACATCAAGGAACCTGAACAAAAGCAAATGGGAATTAGGGGGAAAGCTCTCCAATAGCTTCTGGAGTTCCTCAGGGTGGTGTCCTAGGCCCAACCATCTTCAGCTGCTTCATCAATGACCTTCCTTCCATCATAGGTCAGAAGTGGGGATGTTTGCTGTGAATTGCACAATGTTCAGCACCATTCGTGACTCCTTAAATACTGAAGCAGTCTGTGTGCATATGCAGCAAGGCCTTGGCAACATCCGGGCTTGGGGTGTTAAATGGCAAATAACATTCATGCCACACAAGTGCCAGGGAAGATAATCTCAAGAGAGAGTATAACCAAGTCCCTTTGACATTCAATGGCAAAACCATTGCTTTAGCCTCCACTATCAACATCCTAGGGGTTAACATTGACCAGAAACTGAACTGGACAAGCGATATAAACACTGTGGCTGCAAAATCAGATCAGCGATGGAAATTCTAGTGTGAATAACTCACCTCCTGACTCCCCAAAGCCTGTCCACCATGTACAGGCACAAGCTAGGTGTGATGAAATACTCCCCACTTGCCTGGATGAGTGCAGCTCCAACAACACTCAAGAAGCTCGACACCATCCAGTACAAAACAGCCCACTTTATTGGCACCCTATCCACCACCTTAATCATTCACTTCCTCCACCACCGATGCACAGTGGCAGCAGTGTGTACCATGTAGAAGATGCACTGCAGTAACTCACCAAGTCTCCTTCAACACCACCTTCCATATGTGCAACCTCTACCACCGAGAAGAATAACTGCAGCAGATGCATGGGAACACCACCTGTAAGTTCCCTTCCAAGCCACTCACCATCCTGACTGGGGACTATATCACTGTTCCTTCACTGCCACTGTGTCAAAATCCTGGAACGCCTTTCCTAACAGCCTCTTGTGAGTGTACTGACTGCAGTGGTACAAGAAGGTGGGTCATCATCATCTTCTCCAGGGTAATTAGGAATGGGCAATAAATGCTGGCCTAGCCAGCGATGCCCACATTCTGTAAACAAATAAAAAAATAAAAGGTGAGTTTCAGGGGCAAGGCCGAGAATCATTGCGGAGTTACAATTAAAACACTGCTTCACTCCATATCCAACCTGTACTTCCTCCACCCCACACCTCCACCTCACTGCCCCCACCTCCCCATGCAACTGAATGAGGCACAGACATCCTCAACCTCACCAACAACTCACCAAAATTGTTGGGGGTCGGTCTCACCTTCTGGAGTGGGCAGTACTCTAGTACAGAGGATCATCCATGTGTTACAGAATCTAACCAATTCTCATTCAAGTTGAGATATTGGAGCAAAATTCAAGCGAGCTCCCAACTGCTGAAGATGAAGATCTTGTATTTTCCACGTCTGTTAAGTGTGAGTGATTATGAACTGACCTGTACTCTGCAAATGCAAATTGTGTGGAGTATAGAGTGCATTAGATAGAGGTATTCACAACCATGAGGCGCCTGGACAGAGTGGATAGAGAAAAACTGTTCCTGCTTGTGAAGGGATCGACAACGAGAGGACACAGAGTTAATTGGTTAAAAAAGCAAAAGTGATAGGAGGTAAAACTGTATCATGTAGCAAGTTGGGGCCCAGAATGCACTGCCTGAGAGTGTGGAGCAGGTTCAATTGAAGCATTCAAAAAGGAATTTGACTGTTATCAGTAAAGGAAGAATGTGCAGGGTTACAGGGATAAGGAGAGAGAATGGCACTAACTTAATTGGTCATTCAGAGAGGCAGTACAGACATGATGGGCTGAATAGCCTCCTTCTGTGCTGTAATGATTCTATGATTTTGTGAAGACTGGGACCGACAAATTCAATGTGGTGATTTATAAAGGTTGATAGGTTGAAACTGTGCTGTGTAATATTAGAAAATTTATGAATGAATAGCAGAGGAATTTTCAGGATGGTTACTTATCCTACACAATGTTGTTTTGCCCATTGATTAGTGGTGATACAAAGTAGGCCATGGATCTATCAAACACTCATTGACCAATATGTAAGGCCTTCATAGAGTTGGCAACCCTCCAGGAATGTCCAGGAGTCGCAAGAATTTAAGATCCATCTCTTGGACACTGCTTCAAGCGAAAGCCAGGAGAAAAATTACAAGTACCATCAATATTGTTTTATTTTTTTATTAAACACCTTTGTTTATTGGTTGTAAAATGTGTTTGAGTTGGAAAGAACATAGGAGAAGGAGGAGACCATTTAGCCCCTCAGTCCTGCTCCACCATGCGATGGGATCGTGGCTAAGCTGTATCTCCATTTAAAAGCCCTGCCTAGCAAAAACCTGCGATCTCAGAGTTAACTTTATTAAGTGAGCTGTAGAAAGAAACAGTAAGGCTGTTTGACTGGGTGGGGTGGTTGAAGGTGGGAGAACATGTGATGAAAACTCCAGGAGTTCATGCAACTTGAGTTGGCAACATTTGGCTGCCACAACACGCACACCTGGAAGGTTCAGGTTAACCTGATCCCAGTAGACCATCAATGAAGTTGTGAACTTATACAGTGCACTTATTCCTCACACAAAGCGAGCCTAGGTGGCACAGCATTGCCCTTGGACCAAGGGATTCAGGTAAGGGTTAGACTTCACATGTATGCCTAAGGGCAGCACAACACTTCAGCTGCTTCTTATTAGCATGTTTGCAGTTTCTGCTAAGCTAGACTCCAGGACAGACTGCATCCTATATTCCAACAACAAGTTAAGATGAAGGCAAAGTACTGCAAATGTTGGAAATCTGAAACATAAGCAGAAATTGATGGAAATATCCAGCAGGTCAGGCAGTATCTGTGGAGAGACAAGGAGAGTTACCAGGTCTGTGATGCCTCTTTAGAACCAATTACTATAAGGTCTGTCAATGTATTCCAACATGAGACATGTTAACATTGGACTATGGGCTACATCCAAGTTATTGCTATATTAATATTAGAGAAAGATGGTGGTGTAGTGGTAATGTCACTGGACTAGTAATCCAAAGGCCCAGGCTAATCCCTTTGGGGGCACAAGTTCAAATCCTACCATGGCAGTGAGCAGAATTTGAAATCAATTAGCAAATCTAGAATATAAAAGCTGGTTTCTGTAACGGTGACCACGAAAGTATCATTGATTGCTGTTAAAAACCAATCTGGTTCAGTAATCCCCTAGGGAAGGAAATCTGCCATCCTTACCCAGTCTGGCCTACATGTGACTCCAGATCCACAGCAATGTGGTTGACTCATAACTGCCCTCTGATATAGCCTAACAAGCCACTCATTTCAAGGGCAGTTAAGGAATGGCAACAAATGCTGGCCTTGCCAGTAATGCCCAAATGACATGAAAGAATAAGTGAAAAAAAAATTCTAGCAACAACACCAAGCTTAATTCCTTTAGCACTTAGATGGACATCTCCACCAGTAATTTACATCAATGGGAAACATGGGTGAGAAGTGCAAGCAGAAATCCAGTAAAATCATTTTACAAACAACAGCAATATTCAGCCTGTAATGTTCAGAAGGTGCGTCTTTTGTCATGCTACTTTAAGGTTTTGTTAACATACCTGTGGAATAAACCAGGTCTTTAATGTTATGAAGGAAAGAATGGAAATGGAGAGTTTGCTTTTACTTGTGGAGATGACCAAAAAGAGATGTGACAAATATAGGATTATCACTAAAAAACCCAATGAAAAATTCAAGAGAAATTTCTTTGCCTAGGAAGTGGTTACCACAAGGAGCAGTTGGGATAAATAGAAAAGCTACATTTAAGGGGAAGCTAGATTAAATACATGAGAGAGAAAGGGTATGCTGATGAAATAGGGAGGAAGAGGCTTGTGCGGAGCACAATCATTGGCACTGGGCAGATAGGTGGAACAACCTGACTCTGTGCTGTTAGTTCTACGCAATATGTAGTTCCGTGAACAATATTCATGGCCAGAATTTTCCCATTGGCGTGAGGGGGTGGGCCCCGCACCCTGACAATGTAAGATGACGCGCAGTGATGTTGGGTGAGTGTCCTGATGTCACCGCGCGCCATCGCGATATTTAGGTGGGCGGGCACACGATGTTCTCCGATGTGCGCCCTCCATTAATTAATCACCCAGTTAAGGCCCTTGAGGCAACAATTGATTACAATTTTTCGCAGCCCTTGTGATCTTCAGGATGTCACATGGGCGCAACGGGCAGGCGGGTAGGAGACATTTGTATTAACCTCATCCAAGGGCTGGATAAGAGGGGTGAGTGGGGTCGCGAATGTGATCTTTCAGGTATTTAAGTGTGAAAGTTACTGATACTTGCCTGTGTGGGCAGGAATAGTTCAAAACTCATACCCGCTGCTTGGTCAGGAGCAAAATCCTTCAGGTCAGGACTCTACAGTAAAGATCATTTCTGGGGCCTGCAGCTTTCAGGAAGCCTTCCCTGAGCCTGGGAATAGGAGTTGTGCTCTCCACTGGAGGCACCTCCTCTGAGGAGGAAGGGAGGGACAGAAGGGGGAGAAGCCAGGAGTCCTCATTCAGCCTCCAGGGGAGCCACCTTTGGGATGAGAGGTGCAGGAACAAGGAGTGCAGGGCCAAGAGGTAGTCCAAGGCAGAAGGTGCGGTAGAAGATGCCACTATACTGCTGCCAGGGTATACAGGCGACGAAGCAGCTGCCTCAATATGTCTGAGGTGCAGGGCCGAAGGAAGTCAGTCACCTCCATTTGTCAGATGATAGGCCCTGAGATCTCCGCAAACTGTTGGGTGGACACCCCATGCCAGTGGCTCAAAAGGTCACAGCTGCCCTCAGCTTCTATGCTTCCCGCTCCTTTGAGGGGTCAGTGAGTGATCTCTGAATTCTATCAATCAGCTGTCTACACTTATGTCAAGCAGGTGACAGATGCTCTATTCAGGCATGCATTGACTGTCCACTACCACTGGGACGATGCCAGCCAGACAGTGTGAGCCAGAGGCTTTGCGGCCATTGCTGTCTTCCCCCATGTCCAGGGTGCTATAGACTGTACACATGTGGCCATCAAGGCGCCAGCAGGTGAGCCCGGTGCCTTCATCAACAGGAAGGGCTTCCACTCCATGAACGTGCAGATAGTGTGTGACCACAGGATGCTGATTCTACAAGTCTGTGCAAGGTACCCAGGCAGCTCCCACGACGCCTACATCCTCAGACACTCCCAGGTGCCGGGGCTCTTCAGTGCTCCAGCCCGGCTGGATGGATGGCTGCTGGGTGACAAGGGCTATCCCCTCAGAAGTTGGCTCATGATGCCTCTCCACCATCCAAGAACAGAAGCTGAGCAGCGGTACAATAGGAGCCAGGCCACCACAAGGGCTGTGGTGGAGAGAGTGATCGGTCTTCTCAAGATGCGCTTCCGATGCCTGCACCGCTCAGGGGGCGCACTCCAGTACCCTCCAGATCATGTGTCGGTGATAGTGGTTACATGCTGCGCTCTCCACAATCTGGCGCTGGAAATGGGGGACGCAGTGTACGAGGAAGACATGGTCATAAGTGCTCCGGATGGACACGATGAGTCCAGCAGTGAGTCCGAGGATGAGCAAACACACGAGAATGCTGAGGGGGTAGACACTGAACCGGGCATAATCCAGGGAGGCAGGGACATCCAGGAGGCTTTAATCCAAAGAACCTTCAGCTAGACCAACATAGATGGACCTTCAACACACGCCAGGACTGCAGGCTCCATAGTTGGTACCTGAGTGCTAAATCAGCCTGGATACTAACATCAACTAAGGCCCTTGTCAATAAAGCTCAATGTCAAACAGCTCACTCATAACATCTTGGCTTCCTGTCTACTTGCAAAAGTAAGGAACCACCCTGAGGCATGGCAACATGTCAAAATTTATTGAGAACAAATGTCACCTCATAAAGCCAAAAAAAAGGTGTTGGACATCAGATCAAGTCTTCAAATAACTACGGGCCAACATAAAAGCACCAGTGAGAAACCCGTGGTGTGCCTCAGGTGCCTTAAATTTACGCTTACAGGTGCTACGTCTGGTACTGTCCCCTCGCTGACACTGGCATCTGAGACAGCCTGCTCACTGTGCTGTCCTGTTGGCCTCGATGACGTCCTCTGGCCTGTGGAGCATTTGATGGCCCTGCCTGGGAGAGAGTGGCCAGTTCCACAGCTGGCTTCCTCCCAGTTGCCACAACCTCATTGGATACCATGGTCACTGGCAGAGGGGCAGAGGAGCTGCTGCCCTCACCTCGGGCACCCTGAGAGGAGCTCACAGAGACACCAGGCAGCTGCTGTGTCGATGTGAGATCGTTTCGGACCTCCCTTCTCACCGTAGGTGGATGGGCACCGAGCTGGGAAACATGGCGCCCAAACCATCTCCCACACGCGCAATGACCAGCTGAGGTCAATGCCGCTGTGAGGGCTTGCAGGTCCGAGTGCAACCTCAAGAGGACCTGATTGTTCTCCTGGAGGAGCCTCTCCATGAGAGTCACCACTCTCTCCATGAAGGAAGCATGGCGCTCAGACATGAGGCTCATTGCATCAGTGATGCTCTGCCTGGACACCTCAAGCACGGGCACCATGCCATGCATTGCCTCATGTATCTCTGCCAGGTTGTCCCGCATACCCTGCTACACTTCCAGCATCCGCTACCTCATGGATGACTCCAGAGTCACATCATCAGCCAGCGACTGAGCATCTACCGGGTTCCCAGCAGTCCTCCAACTGCTGGAGCCCTGGACACTCTGTCTCTGCCTGGACCTCAAGCGAGTGTGAAGTACCCTCACTGCCCTGGGACACTAGCCAAAGATCTAATTCCCACCGCGGTACTAGTATCTGCGCTGGTGCCTGCCTGGCTGAGATGGTGTGACGCTGGTGAGTGGATTTCCTCCAAGACCACAGGGATGAGAGGTGATCCCTCTGCATCCTCCTCCCAGCCCTGCTCCAGTGATGCTGAAAGGAAGAACAAGCACGTTTGATTAGTTTCAGTGCATGCCGCTCCCCCAGATCATTATGCGCTCATCCTTCCATAATCAATGGTCAACTCATGTTGCTAACTTCAATCATTGAGCATTCAGCAGCGCCATGGCTTCTGGAACACACATGGTGACCTGAGTGCTCACCAAACATACCTCCCCGTGGCACCCCAGCCTCACCGCCACTGGTAGACCTGGGGGCAGGGCCCCTCTCCAGATCCATGGCCTGCTGCTTGAAAGGTGTCAGGATCACCAACTTGGTCTCTGCCAGTCGGTATCCGCTCTGCGGAATTGTGCGCAGTCTTCTCCTGAAAAGGAGAGAGGAGCATTGATTAGTCCAGTCTGCACCTGAATTCCCATGTCCCTGCCAACCCAGCCAGAGTGGGACATTGTGGGACTCCAGTTCTTCATCACCCCGCAGCTGTCGCACACTCACCCAAACAAGCCAGGGCTGACATTCCCCCATTGCCCAAATGCTGCCTCCTTCACATGTGGCACCATAAGGTGTAACATTGCTACGCAAGGAGGCACAAGCAGGTGGAGCGCAAAGACCAGCAGATGGATTGGTGCCCCTCCACCTGGAAGCTCCCCTCCCAGCATGTTAGCACCCTGACTCTGACATGCTTCCCAGTTCCAGCACTGCGTCTAGGTGCAGACCCTTGACTTTCACCCCCATTCTATACTCTGGGTGTCAGTGTCACACATGCTGCGGATGCAGAACCCATCCTAGCTCAACCCTCTCAGGGTGAACTGGGCATGGGCAATACCTGCTGGCCCACCCAGCGAGGGATACACTCCGTGAGGGATTCAATGCCGTTACTGTACTCAGAGTTGCCGGTGTGGAGGGGCTGAAGGGAAAGGCTGACGGCTGTCTTAAGTGACCTCAGCCAACATGGTACTCACCCTGCCCGAGCACAGGAGGTCGTTGAATCATTTGCGACCCTGGACCCATGTACACTGCACCACATCATGGGAGCTGACACTCTGGGCCACCTCCTCCCAGGCAGGTTTGGTCAGGTGGGGAGGCCTCTGCCTCCAGTCCCTTGGAAGATGGATCTCCTGCTGCGCTGCCACCTCCTCCAGGAGGGCAGCTGGGCACTTGTCGGAGAAACGAGGGGCACACTGCCCTGCTGGCCTACTCTCCGGCCTGGCCTGCCCCGATGGCCTTCCCTCCAGAATTGTGTCATGCACATCGGCCCTTTGCTGTGCTCTTTCCCCGTCCATTGTGATCAGCCTTGCAAAGGCTGCCGGGCCTTCATTTAAACAGGCCGCCGGGTCGCCATTCGGCCCAGCAGTCTGTGCTATCTCCGGGAGTCGACAAATACACTTCGCGGACCTGAATTGGCGCAAAATGGCCCGCTTCCACATTGCCCACCCCACATGGGGAAAATTCTCCCCTTTGTCTTATGGGTTATTCAACTCATTCTGTCTGTTGAGTGTCACTGAGAGAGTGAGGGGAGAAGTTTGGGCACATTTATTTATGCAGAGAGATGTTAGACCCAGGCTGTTTAAAGTAGTTGAGACAAAGACCCCTGCATATTTTCAATGTCATAACAGCTAAACACCTGAAGGAAAGTATTGGCCGGGCCACTGGGGAGAATGCCCATGCCCTACTTCATAATGTTACCATGGGACTTTTTGCATCCACCTGAGAAAGCAGATAGTGTCTCAGTTTAATGCCTCATCCAAAAGATGGCACCTCTGACCATGCAGCACTCCTTCAGTATTGCACTGGAGCATCAGCCTAGAATTTGTACTCAAGTCACTGGAGTGTGACTTGGCACCCACCTCCTTCATGACTCAGGAGCAGCTGTGACATCAACTGAGCCAAGGCTGACAGAGCTTAAAAAAAACACCTGTACTTGAGACACCGAAACTCTTAAGGAGGTGGTTTCCATAGGTGCCTCCAGCTGGTAAATGCTGTTGCAGCAACATTAATAGTAATCATTTCTTAATAGGCCATCAAATCTAACATCAAGATCACCAGGAGCCATGAATTAGCAGCCTTTGCACTGAGATATTGTGTCATACCCAAGAGACTTTTAATGAAGGTAGGTTTGAAGCAGCCAATGTCCTACTGAATAAATGATTCATTTCAAAAACCTCACAATCAATATTATATGCATTAGTCACTTCTCAGTGCAGGTGACATGCTGGGCTTAAACAGCATTCTGACTGTCAATACTACATTTGTGTACAGAAAGCCTTTAACAAGGAGAGAAAGAAGCAATTTAATCTTTTTTTAAAAAGGGCATAGGAGGAGCAAACTCAATTTACTGCAAAACATTAACAGCACAAATTCCCTCATGTCAAGTTGATAAAATTTAATTGAGGTAATTGATAAAATGAACAGAAATAGAAGTAAGCACCACAGTCAGAATTCCATCGTTGATACTATTCCCTGAATATCACTCTATTCCATTCTTTCTCTGTTCCTTTCATTTCTCCCTCTCCAAGTCTTGATCATTTTTCGCTCCAACTAATCTTCATCCTCTCATCCCTCTTCCTCTTTCTCTCATCCTTTCTCTCTGCCTTCCTTTATTCTTATCTCTCTCCCACCACCACCACCTCCCACCACCAACCCCCCTGCCCCCCCCCAGGTGCCAGGCTCCTGAATTTCCTTCGGTTTTTTTTGTGTATTTCTCCATCCCTTTACCTTGTTCTTTCTCTCATTCTCCCTCCCTCTCTTGCTCTCTTTCTCTACGTGTGTGTATATAATAATTAATAAAACATAATAGTAATACATGTATAAGAACAAATACCACAATATATCATAAATGTATAACATATAATTCAATAAAAATATAGCAAATGATAAATATATAATACTAGCTCTGATGCAATTAGTGTGTAGGGACAAAAGGATTGGCTAAGCCTCTCAGGGATGCATAGAAAAACAAACAGTAGCTTAAATAGGGCTTATTAGCACTACACTGAACCAAAAGTATTCAATTCTGAGACAGAAGAGACTGTCCTATGGTTAGGATTAACTCCACAGTCTGTGACACAGCAACAAGGCTGCTAAATGACCTGGAAATTTCCCCAGGCAGTCAGTTGGCGTACTATGGGAGATTCAGCCCGACAACACCGACTCTCTCTCTCTCTCTCGTTCCTGTCAACCCACATAGGTCTGTTTCTGCAGAGAATTTCATACTATTTATCACCATCTGTACTTGTAGAGGATTTTTGGAATCACTGAACGCATTATTTATGCAAGATTCTCAAATTATATTCTAAGCATCCACTTCCATACTTTTCCCGTTGAGTTTCGGAAAATCTTAAAATATGCATGGAAATTAACCAAGCCTAAATCACACACAAATCACACATAACACAGTTAGAAAAAAAAAAGCGCTCAGTTTTGTGAGCCTCATGTGCCTGTTACTCTCATTAAAAGTATGTTGCCTGAAGAGATGAGCTATATACCTACACTGTCCTGCCACCTCAAAGATCTGGCTCTGAATCTTTTCAAAAACTTGGGATGAAAATTTGCCAGCCAGCCAAGTATGAATTGAAACTGAAAGTGGACTGAGATTTACCCTTCTTCCTTAGGCACAGTGGCTCAGGGCTAAATGTACAGGCCAGTATAGAAATGAACCATTAAGACGGAGCTGCACTCAGCTTTACTCAGTGTGAAAGCTCAGCTATTGATCCCAACTTGTGTCAACTGATATAATTTGGCTTTGACTCTAATCTTCGTGTTCAAATCTCTCCATAACTTTATCACTCCCCATCTCTAATCTCCAGCCCAGCAACTCACTGAGAACTCAGTGTTCCTGCAATTCTGGCTTCACATCCATCCCTGACTTCCTTTGCTCTACCTCGGCATAATTGCCTTCAGATGCCTAGGGCCTAAGTTCTGGAAGTACCTTCCTCTACCTCTTCCTGTCTCTACTTGTCTCTCATGCTATGAAGCATTCCTTTGAACCTTGACCAAGGTTTTGGTCACCTGTGTTGACATCCCCTTGTGTGGCAGGGTGTCAAACCTTGACTGATTATACTCTTGCAAAGTGCCTTGGAACATTTACTAGGTTAAAGATGCAATATCAATAAAACTTGTTGTTGTTGCTGTTATGCATAGAAAAGAAGGCTCATGATGAAAGAAGTTGATAGAAAAGATTGAGAGAAGCTATTTCCTCTGTGAGGAAAGCCCATAATAAGGGGACGTAACCTTAAAATTAGAGCTAGGCCAATCAGGTGTCAGGAAGCACTTCAAGAGCAAAGGGAATCTGAAACTCTTTCCTCAAAAGGCCATTGAGGCTGGAGGTCAATTGAAAATCATGAAGCAGAGACTAACAGAGTCTTTTTTGGCAAAGTGTGTTGAAGGTTGCGGAACATCAACGTGTAGGTGGAGTTAAAAGGCAGATGAACCAAGATCTAACCTAATGGCGGAACAGGCTTAAGTGGCTAAATGGCCTGGGCCTGTCCGTGTACACCAATCTCTTCATGCACAAGAGCTTGCTTAAGAAAAGCAAAGCAGGTAGTCTAATAAACAGTCATAGCAAGGGATGATTGAAAATGGAGGAAGCCATTTTCTTAAATGAAATGGAGGTTTTCTTCAACAGGTCCCAGCTCACTAAGGCTGAGATATATTTGGGATATTTATTCTTTGAACTAAGCCAAGCAGGCCTGTCAAATATGTTAAACATGCTCAGCTAATTGGAGAAGAACTGTCATATTGCATTATACCAAATTTACACAATACAATGCTCAGCTTGTACCTAATTTGATACAAATGGCAAGAATACAGCAGGGAGTTGGAATTTGTTAAATAGAATATAAATGATAAATGCTCCATCTTATTCCTGAGTGTAAACTTCCTCTGTAGCATGACTTGAATTGCTTTACATCCATCACAACCGTGATCTTTAAAAATAGCAAAAAGGGTTGAATGAATATTTCAAGGGACTTTAAAATTGTAGATCAGAAATATTTAAGAAAATAATAATTTTCAAAATAATAATTACTTCTCAATCTTCTAAAGAATGGCAATGAGAACACCACTAAAAAGGAAAGCTTCCGTTTCTCACTTCAAGTATTTTCTCTAACCTGGTTTATTTTTGCCTAATTAATGTTTCCTGCTTCTCTAATATTCTAATTTGTCCAATCTGTTTAATTAAGTACTGTTGTTGGGGAATGGGCATTACTGGCAAGACTGTATTTCTTGTTCACCCCTGGTTACGCTGAGGGTATTAAGAATCAAGCACAGAATCTGGGACAATGTAGGCCGGCAGGTTCCATTCCCTGGGTCATATTTGTGAAGTGTTGGGAATTTATGATAAGGAGCAGTTTTCACTCATAGTTTCCTGGTGCTGTGATGGGGTTTAGACTCAAATCCCCTTGTGTTGCTAGTTTTGTAACTTAACCACAAGGCTATATTCCACATTTACCTTCCCATTCAAAAACAGAAACAGAAATACCTGGAAAAACTCAGCAGGTCTGGCAGCATCGGCGGAGGAGAGCACAGTTGATGTTTGGAGTCCTCATGACCCTTCGACAGAACCTCTTCTGTTGAAGGATCATGAGGACTCGAAACGTCAACTGTGCTCTCCTCCACCGATGCTGCCAGACCCTGCTGAGTTTTTCCAGGTTTTGCTGTTTCTGTTTTTGTTTTGGATTTCCAGCATCCGCAGTTTTTTGCTTTTTCCTACCCAATGTTTGGCAATCTATAGTATGCCCCCGGTAGTGTGCCTGATTAATTGCTACTCCTCCACTGCGTCCAAAGAACATCAGCACGCACCACTTCTCTCTTCTTCAATTCTTACAGCCTCGTGTTATAACATAGTCTACAATTCTAAGCAGTACTCCTTCAAGACTGCTGCCTCCTTGGTCTACCCTAAAGGTTTTGTACCTTTGAATATTCAATTACTAATCATGACTCAGATGTAATCAAGTAACCATTACTACAGTTATATCATTTTCTATTTTAATCAATGAATCTAATGCTCATTGAATTACATACATTTTAATTTTGATTCTCTTGGAGTGGCATTTTATTTTTCATTACCTTCCTGCTTTCTGATTTATCTTTCTCTGTTTGACTAATTTCTCCTGTTCAACCTTTGTCTGTCATTCCAGCTCATTCTTATCATCCACTAAGTCTAATAACTTGATGCAACTTCCTTTTTCTGGAAAAATCAGAAAGTGGCTGGGAGTCTTGAAGAAGAAAGAAGAATTGCTGCTCCTTATGTGCTTTGCTGATTTTCCTTAATATTTCATAGACGACTCTTAACTGGAGTATACACAAGAGGAGTCTGCATGAAATGTGTTCCAGCCCAAATTCGTAATTTATTGAAATGAATTCTTTTAGATTTATCACAAGTGGGAAAGCTTTAGAGAACTTAAGATGCTTATAATGACAGAGAAACAAACTTAAAGAAAAACGGGGTATTAACTTGACCTATTTACAGCAAATGAGAAATAGACATTTCATCAGGGAGAGAATGGGGCCATTAATTGCTTCTTATGTGTATGGACTTAAAAATAACACTACGCACTATAAAACCAGAAAAAATGCCATCTCTTTTTTTTCAGAAGCGAAAGGGGATTAAATCCAGAGTTACTGATTCCTAAAGTATTTGGAAACTGGATGAAAGTCAGTGGAGATAGTCAGTCATTTAAGGTGCTGACTGGGGAAGTGAATGATTCAATATAGTGATTTACTATCTGAAGATCTAAGTGGTTAGTTTTTTACTCATTATTTAGATGCAACCCTCAAAGACAGAAACAGGAGCAGGAAATTCAAAGCTGTTTAGACTCAATTCAGCTGGTGAAAAACTACTGGAATCAATTATATGGGAAGAAATTGGCACTTGGAAAAATATGAGTATTTGTTCTTAGGATATGGACATCGCTGGCATGGTTCACCTTGTTGCCTGTCGTTAGTTGTCCTTGAAAAGGTCGCCGTGGGCCCTCTTCTTGAAGCTGTGCAGTGTTTGTGATGATGGTGATCTCATTCAAGCAAAAAGGGTAAATAGGGTGGTCAACAGGACTTTAAACTAGAAAGTAAGGGGGGAGTGGGGAGGGAAGGGTAAAACTCCAAGAAGTATGACTAATGGGAAACAAAGCAGCAGGTTAGCGTGTGGGGGAGTGGATTCAACTTCATGGAAAATTATGAAAAAACTGAAAAGAAAGGAGAGCCCAGGAGAGGCTATTAAAGTCCCCAGAACATAAAATAGGACAGAGTGTTTGGAAAGGGCTAGGAATCTAACTTCAAGCACATCAGATAAAGGGGCGACAATGAGAAAAGGGATGGGAAATACGGGACTGAAGCTGTTGTATTTGAATGCACGCAGTATACGAAATAAGGTAAATGAGCTTGTGGCGCAGATTGAAATTGGCAGGTATGGTGTGGTGGGCATCACGGAGACATGGCTGCAAGGGGATCAGGACTGGGAGCTAAATATCCAAGGATATTTATCCTATTGAAAAGACAGGCAGGTTGGCAGAGTGGGGGGGTTGCTTTGTTAGTAAGAAATGAAATGAAATCGATAGCAAGAAATGACGTAGGGTCAGATGATGTAGAATCTATGTGGGTAGAGTTGAGGAGCCACAAAGGTAAAAAAAAACATAATGGGAGTTATGTACAGGCCTCCGAACAGTAGTCAGGATGTGCGGCACAAGATACACCAGGAGATAGAAAAGGCATGTAAGAAAGGCAAGGTTACAGTGATCTTGGGGGATTTCAATATGCAGGTAGACTGGGAAAATCAGGTTGGTAGTGGATCCCAAGAAAAGGAATTTGTGGAATGTCTACAAGATGGCTTTTTGGAGCAGCTTGTGGTGGAGCCCACTGGGGAACAGGCAATTCTAGATTTAGTGATGTGTATTGAGGCAGATTTGATAAGGGAACTTAAGGTGAAGGAGCCCTTAGGAGGAAGTGACCATAATATGATAGAATTTACCCTGCAATTTGAGAGGAAAAAGCTGGAATCAGATGTAACGGTATTATACCGCATTCAAAGGATCATCCTCCGCCATTTCCGCCAACTCCAGCATGATGCCACCACCAAACACATCTTCCCTTCACCCCTCCTATCGGCATTCCGTAGGGATCGCTCCCTCTGGGACACCCTGGTCCACTCCTCCATCACCCCCTACTCCTCAACCCCCTCCTATGGCACCACCCCATGCCCACGCAAAAGATGCAACACCTGCCCCTTCACTTCCTCTCTCCTCACCGTCC
The DNA here is from genome assembly GCF_017639515.1 of Carcharodon carcharias. NCBI lineage: Eukaryota > Metazoa > Chordata > Chondrichthyes > Lamniformes > Lamnidae > Carcharodon > Carcharodon carcharias. The sequence continues at coordinate 181,859,968 of NC_054473.1, forward strand.
AAGGACCCAAACACTCCTTTCAAGTGAAGCAGCATTTCACTTGCATTTCCCCCAACTTAGTCCACTGCATTCATTGCTCCCAATGTGGTCTCCTCTACATTGGAGAGACCAAACGTAAACTGGGCGACCGCTTTGCAGAACACCTGCGGTCTGCCCGCAAGAATGACCCAAACCTCCCTGTCGCTTGCCATTTTAACACTCCACCCTGCTCTCTTGCCCAAATGTCTGTCCTTGGCTTGCTGCATTGTTCCAGTGAAGCCCAACGCAAACTGGAGGAACAACACCTCATCTTCCGACTAGGGACTTTACAGCCTTCTGGACTGAATATTGAATTCAACAACTTTAGGTCGTGAGGTCCCTCCCCCATCCCCACCCCCTTTCTGTTTCCCCCTTCCTTTTTTTTTCCAATAAATTATAAAGATTTTCCTTTTCCCACCTATTTCCATTATATAAAAAAAAACCCCACTAGAGCTATACCTTGAGTGCCCTACCATCCATTCTTAATTAGCACATTTGTTTAGATAGTATCACCAACTTTAACTTTAACACCTATGTGTTCTATTGTACTATTGTCGTTGACATCTTTTGATGATCTGCTTCTATCACTGCTTGTTTGTCCCTACAACCACACCGCCCCCCCTCCACCTCTCTGTCTCTCTATCTCTCCGCCCCCCACACACACACCTTAAACCAACTTATATTTCAGCTCTTTCTTGGACTCGAACTCAAGTTCTGTCGAAGGGTCATGAGGACTCGAAACGTCAACTCTTTTCTTCTCCGCCAATGCTGCCAGACCTGCTGATTTTTTCCAGGTAATTCTGTTTTTGTAATGGTATTATAGTTGAATAAAGGCAACTACAGAGGCATGAGGGAGGAGCTGGTCAGAATTGACTGGGAGATGAGCCTAGCAGAAAAGACAGTGGAACAGCAATGGCGGGAGTTTCTGGGAGTAATTTGGAAGACACAGCAAAAATTCATCCCCAGGAAGAAGAAGCATACTAAAGGGAGGCCGAGGCAACCATGGCTGACAAGGGAAGTCAGGGACAGCATAAATGCTAAAGAGAAAGCATACAATGCGGTGAAGAGCAGTGGGAAACCAGGGGATTGGGAAGCCTACAAAGACCAACAGAGGACAAATAAAAAAGAAATAAGGAGGGAGAAGATTAAATATGAGGGTAAACTAGCCAGTAATATAAAAGAAGATTGCAAGAGTTTTTTTCGATATATAAAGGGTAAGAGAGAGGCAAAAGTGGACATTGGGCCACTGGAAAATGATGCTGGAGAAGTAGTAGTGGGGAACAAAGAAGTGGCGGAGGAACTGAATAGGTACTTTGCATCAGTCTTCACGGTGGAAGACACGAGTAACATCCACAAAGTTCAAGAGAGTTGGGGGGCAGAGGTGAATATGGTGGCCATTAACAAGGAGAAGGTGTAGGAAAACTGAAAGGTCTGAAGGTGGATAAATCAACCTGGACCAGATGGATTACACCCCAGAGTTCTGAAGGAGATAGCTGAAGAGATAGTGCAGGAGTTAGTGATGATCTTTCAGGAATCACTCGAGCCAGAGAGAGTCCCAGAGGACTGGAAAATCACTAATGTAACCCCCCTGTTTAAGAAGAGAGTGAGGCAAAAGACAGGAACTTATAGGCCAATTAGCCTGACCTTGGTAAGCTTTTAGAGTCCATTATTAAGGATGAGATTTCAGAATACTTGGAAGTGCATGGTAAAATTGGGCAAAGTCAGCATGGTTTCATCAAGGGGAGGTCATGCCTGAAAAATCTGTTAGACTTCTTTGAGGAGGTAACGAGTAGGTTAGACAAAGGAGAGCCAGTGGATGTTATCTACTTGGACTTCCAGAAGGTCTTTGACAAGATGCCGCACAGGAGGCTGCTCAGTATGATAAGAGTCCATGGTGTTAGAGGCAAGGTACTAGCATGGATAGAAGATTGGCTGTCTGGCTGGAGGCAGAGAGTGGGGATAAGGGGGTCCTTCTCAGGATGGCGGCCGGTGACTAGTGGAGTTCCGCAGGGGTCAGTGTTGGGACCACAATTTTTCACTTTATACATTAATGATCTAGATGAAGGAACTGAGGGCATCCTGGCTAAGTTTGCAGATGATACAAAGATAGGTGGAGGGACAGGTAGTATTGAGGAGGCGGGGAGGCTGCAGAAGGATTTGGACAGGTTAGGAGAATGGGCAAAGAAGTGGCAGATGGGATACAACGTGTGAGGTCATGCCTTTGGTAGGAAGAATAGAGGCATAAACTATTTTCTAAATGGGGAGAGAATTCAGAAACCCTGGAGTGCAAAGGGACTTGGGAATCCTAGTCCAGGATTCGCTTAAGGTTAGCTTGCAGGTTGAGTCGGTAGTTAGGAAGGCAAATGCAATGTTGGCATTTATTTCAAGAGGACTAGAATATAAAAGCAGGGATGTGCTGGTGAGGCTTTATAAGGCTCTGCTCAGACCACATTTAGAATATTGTGTGCAATTTTGTGCTCCGTATCTCAGGAAGGATGTTCTGGCCCTGGAGAGGGTCCAGAGGAGATTCAGGAGAACAATCCCAGGAATGAAAGGCTTAACATATGAGGAACGTTTGAGCACTCTGGGTCTATACTCGATGGAGTTTAGAAGGATGAGGGGGCATCTGATTGAAACTTACAGAATACTGAAAGGCCTGGATAGAGTGGAGGTGGGGAAGATGTTTCCATTAGTAGGAGAGACTAGGACCTGAGGGCACAGCCTCAGAGTAAAGGGAAGACCTTTTAGAACAGAGATGAGGAGAAACTTCTTTAGCCAGAGAGTGGTGAATCTATGGAATTCATTGCCACAGAAGGCTGTGGAGGCCAGGTCATTGAGTGTATTTAAGACCGAGATAGATCGGTTCTTGATTGGTAAGGGGATCAAAGGTTACAGGGAGAAGGTGGGAGAATGGGGTTGAGAATCTTATCAGCCATGATTGAATGGCAGAGCAGACTCGATGGGCCGAATGGCCTAATTTCTGTTCCTATGTCTTATGTCTTATAATAATGTGTTGTACAAAGAATTCTAATATAGTGACTTGTGACACGAAGGAATGTTGTTATATACCCAAATCAGATTGGGTATGGCTTGGGAGGGAACTTGGAGGTGATGGCGTTCTCATTGGTCTTAACCGTAGCAACATTGTCCTTGAAAAGTTGATGGTTGGCCTCCTTGAACTGCTGTGAGGGCACTCTCGCCACGCTGTTAGGGAGGGAGTGCCAGGGTTTGGCCCAAGTAAGGATAGTGTGTGACTTGGAGCTGAACACAAAGGTAATAGATTTCCCATGCACCTGCTGCCCTTGTTATTCTGGATGCTGGAGATCACAGTTTTGGGAGCTGCTGTCGAAGAAACCTTGGCAAGTTACTGCAGTTCACCATGAGAATATTACACACTGCTGTCCTGGTGCACTAACGGTGGGAGGAATGTGTGTATGAAGATATGAGCCAGTTCCCGTGAACCACAAACAAATAATGGTTGGAAAATAGGATGAAACCGTTACTCACTGATATGGAAAGGAAGAAAGAACTTGTAATTAATAAGTAGCTTTCATGATCCCAATCAATCCTAAAACATTTTTACAATGAAGCACTTTTGAAATATGTCACCGATATATTGAAGGGAAACACGGCAAGCAATGTGTGAACAGCTAGATCCCACAAACAGCAGTGGAATAAATGACCAGATCATTGCTTTTGTGTTGGTTGAGGGGTTAATATTGGGGTGGACTCTGGAGAAAAATCCCTGCTCTTTCTTAAATAGTGGCTTGGAATATTTTAAGTCCACCCGAGAGAGCAGATGGGGCCTCGGTTTAACTTCTCATAGGGTAAATTTTATGTCCTAACATTCACAGCACATATCAGGAATTATGTTTAGTACTCCTGATTTACAGGTTATGTAAGTATCTGTTCATCAATGAACAGTAAATCATTAAAATAACTTTAATGGAGATATTTGATACTGTCAAGCAAGCCAGTCAGTAATTAAATGTACAGAATCAATCAAGTGTAACAGATTCCACTACAACCAACAGCCATTGAATGCATTCAATTATTTTTAAATAAAATTCATTCATTCTTGCACAGATTTATAAAATTTGCATAAATTGAAAGGATTTCTTTTGCATTCAAATCCCCACTAACTGTATAAATCTAATGCAGTGTTTTCACATTTAAAGGTTATATTCTGCAAAATCACTGATTTTCTTTGCAAGTGAGCACTTACATTTTCCGTTCGTTTGAAAATGCTGATTTGTAGAAATATAAATTACTCTGTTCAAGTTAGAGAAAGTTACCTGATTTTAAAAGAAAAATGTAAAAACATTGTTTTGCTAAAAGTGACCCCCAGAAACTTGAGGGTTAATGCCCCGTGGTCCATTGGTGCAAACATGAGTCTTTTTTCTCATGGTAACTAAGTGACCAGCTACATTAGTGGTGTGCTTTTAACTGCTTAGTGCATTTAGCACTTGGTGTCAAAGGTTGAAATTGGACAAAACTTGTTGACTGTTATATCACATTCTCAATAAAAGAATACATTTGTTGACACGGTGCCTTTCGTGAGATGTTAAAATGAGACCCAGTCTGCCCTCTGAGGTGGACATAAAGGATCCCATGGCACTATTTGGAAGAAGAGCAGGGAATTTATCCCTGGTGTCTTGGCTAATATTTATCCCTTAATCAACATCAGATAAAGCAGATTATCTGGTCTTTATCACATTACTCTTTGTGAGAGCTTGCTGTGTGCAAATTGGTTGCCCCGTTTCCTACATTACAACAGTGACTACACTTCAAAAAGAACTTCATTGGCTGTAAAGCACTTTGACACGTAATGAGGTCATGAAAAAACAATATAATTCTTTCTTTTATTTTAAGAGCTTATGCCTCATGAATCTCTGTCAGCTTGTTGTTTTGAACTCAAGCAGGCTGTGCAGCTCTCTGGGCTGTGATCTGTTGACAGTGATTAAAACCTCAGTGGCTGTATCAGTAAAATAAGGTGGTGCCTATGAGGCATAACTGAGGGCTCGATATTGCCAGGCAGATGAATTAACATCAGTATAAATTCAGCCTACTATTGTGGGATTCTGCTTGGAAGGAGTCGAGGGAGTTAGGTTCGTAAATGAAAAGGAATCGGATGCTGGCTGGCAGGAGTTACTCAGCCTGACCTGATGAAGGATTTAGATTAATAGTGGCAGAGATACAATCAGCAAATAGGGCACTAGTTGAGACAGATAAAGAAACTGACAGTGTGAGGGAGCTGCACCAACAATGGAAGCAATATGAGACAGAATCATCCTAGCCTGCGCAGGTGGCTTTGGAGGTGTGGGAGTGTGGAAAGTCAGACTGAGATGCATCGGGCCTGTTCCCCAATGTGTTCTCATATCCCCAAGATTTTCCTAGAGGTGGGTTCCCCTAGCAGCATCTGCTCACCTGTCCGCACTGTCGTACCAGGAGCTTTTCAGAATGGCAGTCTCATGGCCAGTGGTCAGAGGGACATCAGAGCTTGCTGTCCATGATGCTATCAAAGAGCTGCAAGGTTGCAAAATGCGGTCATGACAAAATAACAACATCAGAACACAAGAAATAGGAGCAGCAGCGAGACATTTGGCCCATCGAGCGTGCTCCGCCATTCAATAAAATCATGGCCGACCTGATTGTGGGCTTAACCCCACTTTCCTGCCTGGGGATGCCCCTTCCATACTGATGACCCTAGTAGCTCTCATCACTTTGAAGTCATTTGATCGCACCTCCATTTTGAGGCTTAATCTTGCTTTCCATCTGCTTCAGCAGTGCCCACCTCTCCCAGTGAGGTTTCTGACTGGTCAGTCCTAAGAGCCCCCCCACTGTTAGTTGGCCATCTCCTATAAGATCTCACCTCAGGGCGCATCTTAACACAAACGGGGTCAGGACCTGCAAATGGTCCTAATGCCTGGAAATTTTTAAAGAATCAGCCCATAGCCAATAACACAGGACACTAGCTGGGAGGAGTTACACAGTCAGACCAAGTGAAGGAACTGGATTAATAGCACTGATATCAAAAGCAGCCAGGTAGAGAGGGGTTTGAAATGCTAACTACATAAACATGGCTGGAGTCTTAGAATGTAAGGTGTAAGAGGAATTTGCATTTTTAGATAAATTGGTGCAGTTTGAATTTCAAAGAGATAGTAGAATGTTTGCCAGATAAGCTAGGCCAAGAAGTGTGTTTATTTGCCCCAAAGGTTACTGACAATATTAGAACCATGAAATCTTTTAATATTTTGGGCAAGTACATTTTCAAAGGCATATGGGACAATGGAATTTACAGATTAAAAAGGGAGAAAACGTGCATAAGCGAGAATGAAAGGCTATGTTGAGAGAGGCCCTGTGATGTCTAGCAGAAGCATGCTAAACAGAGTCCAGCCATGTCTGCATAATTCTACTGCATCCAGCTTAAAGGTTATAATTGAGCTGGCCTGTTTTTTACTTTAAAGCCTAGTTTGGACTGTTGCCTTACAAGGGGGTGTATTTGGGAGTCAGGTTAGGTGGGAATTTTAGCATTTACTTTAGTAATAAGTAACTGGAATCTTATGTATGTGTCTGACATCTTTTCTTGTGTTAACAAATATTTTAACTTAGATTTTTTTTTTAATTCTCGAACGGTCTGGGTGGACTCATTATTTCTGAATTCAATGTGCGCCTCTCGAAATAAATGAAAATTGCAAAATCATTGTGATAGCGGTATCAAGTTTCCCTCCTGGGTTTTACCTGCCTGGAACACATCATCTGCCGCATCATATCAAGCGGCAGAGGTCAAAACGGTTAAGGCCGAAAGAAAAGAAACATTTATAAAACACGCTGGCCAATTTGGGGAAAAAAATCTGAGAAAATTCTTCTTTGATGCTTTTAGGCAATGGAAGCTCATTCAAGAGAACCTAGTTAATCTGTCTACATTTTGTAAGAGGTGATCTCCACCCCATCCAGAAACAAATGCAGTGCTAGATTTAAGCTGCATGTACATTATAACTGTAATATCAGTGTGGAGAAACGTCACTTTGCTTCTGTGCTACAGCTCTCGATAAATCCATCCATAACCTCAAAGATCCCAGCAGCCTTTATTGCACAAGTCACATTCGTTTCACTGAAGCCTCCACATGTAAGATGGTAGAATTTTCCCTTACTCTGGGGAACCAATATGTTGTGGACTCAGATCATTGAAAAAAAAAAGCCTTGCATTCATCTTTGTCTTTAGTGACCTCAGGACACCTTAAAGTGCTGTATGGTTAATTGAGTACTTTTGAAATGTAGCCACAGTTGAAACATAAGAACCATGGCAATCCATTTTAAAACAAACAACAATATGAGAATGACTAGATAATCTGCTTTTGGTGATGTTGATAGAGGCATGAATATAAGGAGGCTGACACAAAATCTTCTGCTGTTCTTTGGAACAGTAAGAGAGTCTGGATTTAATGTTACATGTGAAAGACAGTACCTCGGATGGTGCTGCATTCCCCTCGTACTGCACTGGAGTTGCGACCTGGATTTTATTTTGACATCCCTGGAGTAGGATTCACATACACCAACCGTCTGACACAGAGGCAAGAGGGCTACCAGCTGAGTCATGGTTGGAACATGAAAGAGGCTCACTCACTTCCTGTAGGGTTTAGCAAAGAGCAGAGAGAGAGAGAAAAAGAGAACATTTTCATCTCATTACAGGAGACTGCCTGAAAGCCAGGTCCCAAACTGCAAGGCTAATGATGAACTTTGGATTTTACAGCCAATGCAAGAAACCCAGACTTGCAAACAGTCAGACTTTCATCTGCTGATGAAATAAAAATAGGAAATAAACAAAGAACAGGAAAAGGTCACAACTTTGGGCTTCCCACTAAAGCTCAGCGGGAAATATCTCCTTGTTTAAAATCGACCAGGCTTGCCTCAAAACTGTATAAAAAGGAAAGTGAACTGTATTGTTGTCAGGAGAGGTGAAATAAATCCACTTTGAAGAACACAAAGGCAAGGGAGAATTGTTTTCATGGACATCATGACACTGTCAAGAACAGTGACATGGTCCCACCCGCGCACTGAACCAGATTCTATAGTTGTATTATTTCAAACTGCTGCTTATTGCTATTTGGCAGTTGAAAGAAGTTCTTAGTCACACTGATGCCAGTTACTGTGGTTATTGTTGCTCAAGTGTAAACTAATACTAAAGCACATTTCCCTAAACAAAGCGATTAATAATCTTACCCGACTCATTTGAGCCAATCTACCTCCAATTTTAACCTAGATTAGTGATCAACATCCTGCCCATCACTCATTTCCACTTCACAAATTAACCAGTCCGTACTTATAACCATGCCAGAACAAGTTTTGGGAGACACAGAGAAACACAACAGTGCAGTAGAGGTTGTATCGGTTCCAGCCTTTCATGTAGCTGGGAATACAATATGTTAATATTCTGGACATCACAGAACTTTATCATGAGTAGAAAAATGACATGTTGTTAGCTGCATGTTTGTTTGCTGTAATAAGAAAGCATGTTGGGAGAATTGGGGTTCTGGTGTTAAAGAGGTATTAAAATAATACCAGAGGACTGAAAGAAATCAATTCTCATTTGAATGAAGGAAATTGCTCCATTTTCCCAATTCAGTCAGACAATGCAAACAATTTGATTTATGGTATGGTTTTAAGTTCCATTGGTGGCTGTCCTTCTTGCATTCAAAACGGCAACAGGAGAATTTCATGGAGAGCTCCTCTGTTCTATTTAAGGTCTCTATTCAATACTGCTAAACCCATGGGGGACTAGCTTACGATGGTTCATATAAATCTGCACTCACTTTTACACTAAATTAAGGGTGAATAATTAAGACATTACTCATAGTCAAGAAAAAAATAATCACATGGAACAGTCACTTCAAACACATATTCTGTAAATGTATCTTACGTATATATATATTTCATTTAAAATTGTTGACATGTTTAGAGTCATGAGATGTTCCATCCACAATCTGAAGACTTAAAAGCCAGGAGATGGTTTATGATTGAATTTTTCCATCAATCACTGATTTTTTTTTTTTCGCATCTACTCACTTTTTTTTAGTGGGATAATTTAAGAGATGATTAGCACTGAGCCTTCCCCTGGGTTTGTTGCTGTTATGCAGAGAGGAGACAGTGATAGATTTCTTGCGGGAAGTGTGAGTGAGAAAAACGGGATGCCAGCATTAAATTCCAGCCCCCTTGACAACATTTTTGACAAAGCACGCTCAGCTACTTTTCCTTCTGAATTTAGTCAACTACTTAATGTCTTTCTTTCCCTTTTAGCTCTTCACCCAAAGACCAGCCACTGCTTCAATATCTTGTGATGTTTCTCTCTCTCTCTCTCTCTCTCTCCATTTCTCTTTCTCTTTTTCTCTCTCTCTCACTTTCTCTTTTGCTCTCGCTCTCTCACTCTCATTCTGCACAACTGTCGCTCAGCGGGTTAAACTGTTGCCTCCAAAGTCAGGAAATTTGCATGTTCAAGTACCACTCCAGAAATTTCAGCACGTTATATGTATGAGTGCTACAATGGCAGGGGTGCCATCTTTTAGATGAGATGTTGAACTGAATCTGCCCTCTCTCAGTTGGATATAAAGGAAGCAATGGCATGATTTGAAGAAAAATAAGCATGCTAGTCAATTATTATCTGAAAACCACAAAAAAACATGGTCATGAGGGGAGGTGGTGGTGTAGTGGTACTGTCATTGGGCTAGTATTCCAGAGATTCTGGGGACCTGGTTTTGAATCCCATCACGGCAGATGGTGAAATCTGAATCCGATTAAGAAAAATCTTGAATTAAAAAGGCTGACGATGACCATGAAACCATTGCTGATTGTTTTAAAAACCCAATGGGTTAACTAATCCCCTTTAAGGAAGGAAATCTGCTGTCCTTAGCTGGTCTGGCCTACATGTGACTCCAGACCCACAGCAATGTGGATGACTTGTAAATGCCCTCTGAGCAAGGGCAATTAGAGATGGGAAATAAATGCTGGCCTAGCCAGTGATACCCACATCCCATGAGCGAATAAAAACCTATGTATCTTATCACTCTTTGTGGGAGCTCGCTGAGCGCAAATATGCTGCAGCACTTCCTACAACTGATTAAACTTGGGGAAAAAAACAAGCATCTCAGTTGGGATGTGAAACATCTTGGGGCATCCTGAGCTCATGAAAGGCACAAAGTCATGTATTAGCCAACAGGTGTTCTTAACTTCAAGGTGTATAAGCTACTCAACAAGATAATAGGGTTCAAAGGCATTTGTTGGTTTTCATAGGAATTAATATGTTAATACTTATTATGTATGTATGATTATTAGCAATCATAGTTAGCATTGTATATATGTGACTACAAGTAATATTTAGCATATGCTTAATATTACTATTAATAATATATAGAGCCACAGAGCTGGATTTAACCCTCCCTGGAAGTGGGTTGGCAGGTGGGGGCTGGAGGTTGGTGGTTGTAAAATGCCATGGGTGCTGTGCCCACCACTTTCCTGACCACTGCCCCCAATGTAGACAGGAAAGGCTTGTTTCCCCTAGCTCCGGGATCAGTTACCAGAGGGCATAGGTTCAAGGTGATTGGTGGAAGAATTAGAGGGGACATGAGGAAAATCTTTTTCACCCAGAGGCTGGTGGGCGTCTGGAATTCACTGCCTAAGTTGGTGGTTGAGGCTGAAATGCTCAACTCACTTAAAACACACCTGGATCTGCATCTGAAGTGCTGTAACCTGCAAGGCTATTGACCAGGTGCTTGAAAACAGGTTTAAAATGATCGGCTGGTTTTTCTTTTCTCTTTTTGGCTGACACAGATACGATGGACTGAATGGTCTCTTTCTGCACCTAAGCTTTTCTATGGTCCAATGTAAAATCCATAGAGTCATAGGGCTATTGTAGCACAGAAGGAGGCCATTTGACCTGTCAAACTCATGCTGGGTCTCTGTAGAGCAATCCAGTCAGTCCCATGACCCCACTCCATCTCCATAACAAGTTCATTTTCTCAAGTGTTCATCCAATCTTTGAAATATTTGATCATCTCCAGTTCCATCACCTTCATAGACAGTGAGTTCCAGGTTATTGCCATTCAATGCATAAAAAAAAACTTCTTCATTTACCCCCTGTATCTCTTGTGTCCCCTAGACCTTGTACCATCAGCTAAATGGTAAAGCTTTTCTTTGTCATAAACTTGTAGCCCCTGTCAAATCTCCCCTCAGTTTCCTTTGCTTCAAGTCCCTCTCAACTTGTATTTTGCCTGGTTCTTGCTTGAAGAATTCACTTCACATGCATCATGTGTCCTCCCTTTTTGTTTCATCATATTCTCCATCTCCTTCGCCATCAAAGGAGCCCTGGCTTTGGTTCCCCTACCTTTCCCTCTTAAGCTGAACCTGAAGCATCTCCTTCTTAAAGATCACTCATTGTCCCATTACAAATTTTCCTGCCAGGTCTTGATTCCATTTTAATCTGGCTAGATTCCATTTCATTGCATTGAGATTAGTCCTTTCCAATTTAAATCTACATTAGATTGTTCCTTGCTCTTCTCCATTATTAATCTAAACCTCGTGATATGATCACTCTTACCGAAGTGTTCCCTCACAGACACTTTGTTCACTTCATCCACCTCATTCCCCGGGACCAGATCCAGCAATGTCTCCTTCTTGGTTGAACTGAGAACCTAAAGAATATGTGGGGGAGGTAGTGGTGTAGTGATAATGTCACTGCACTAATAACCCAGGAGTCTAGGCTAATGCTCCAGGGTCACAGGTTCAAAACCCACCACAGCAGCTGGTGGAGTTTAAATTCAATTAATAATATAATAGTGACAGTAATAGTGACATCACTGGCATTTACCTGGCAATGTGGTAAATTGTCCAGGTATGTCCTGTCCACAAGATGCAGAGCAAATTGAACCTGACCAATTACTGTCCTATCAGTCTACTCTCAATCATCAGCAAAGTGCTAGAAGGGGTTGTTGACTGTGTTTAAGGTGCCATTACTCAGCAATAGCCTGCTCATTATTGATCAATTTTGGATCCATCAGGAACACTCAATTCCTAACTTCAATACAGCCTTGATTCAACCGTGGAGCTGAACTCAGTGATTGCACTGATATCAAGGCAGAATTTGACTGAGTGTGGTATCAAGGAACCCCGAGGAGCCCTAGCAATGAAAATCAGGGGGGAAACTCTCCACTGGCTGGAGTCATACATAGCACAAAGGAAGATGTTTGTGGTTGTTGGGGGTCAATCATCTCAGCTCCAGGACATCACTGCAGGAGTTCCTCAGGGTAACGTCCATGGCCCAACCAAATTCAGCTGCTTTATCAATGACCTTCCTTCCTCCATATGGTTAGAAGTGGGGATGTGCGCTGGTAATTGCACAATATTCAGCACCATTCATGACGACTCAGATACTGAAGCAGTCGATGAAAAAATGCGGCAAAATCTGGACAATATTCAGGCTTGGGCTGATAAGTGACAAGTCAGATTTGCGCCACACAATTGTCATCTCCAACAAAAAAGAATCTAACCATCTCCCCTTGATATTCAATGACATCGCAATGTCTGAATCCCCCACTATCAAAACGCTGGGGGTTACCATTGACCAAAAACTGAACTGGACCAGCCATATAAATACTGGGACTACAAGAGCAGATCAGAGGCTGGGAATTCTGCAGAGAATAACTCACCTCCTGACTCCCCAAAGCCTATCCACCATCTACAAGGCACAAGTCAGGAGGGTGATGGAATTGTCTCCACTTGCCTGGATGAGTGCAGCTTCAACAACACTCAAGAAACTCAACACTATCCAGAACAGAGAAGACAAAGTTACTTGCACCCAATCAACTACCTTAAAGGTTGTCTCCTTCCACCACCAATACACAGTGGCAGAGGTGTGCACCATCTACAAGATGCACAGCAGCAACTTGCCACTCCTTTGACAGCATCTTACAAACCAGCGATATCTAACACCTGGAAGGACAAGGACAGCAGACGCATGGGAACACCACCACCTGCAAGTTCCCCTCTGAGCCACTCACCATCCTGGCTTGGAACTATATCGCCGTTCCTTCACTGTCACTGGGTCAAAATCCTGGAATTTCCCCCCTAACAGCGTTGTGGGTGTATGGGCTGTGGTGGTTCAAGAAGGTGGCCCACCACTTTCTCAAGGACAACGGGCAACAAACACTGCTCTAGGTAGCAATGCCAAGGTCTTGTAACTTAATAAATAATGTTTCAGAAGTTCCTTCCTTGCCTTTCCCTTTACTCGAACATTATCCAAATTGATATTTGGATAAATGAAGGTCTGCCAACATCACCATCTGTGGCCAGAATTGAATATTCCCCAGCAGAGGTGGGCTGAGAAGTAAGGTATCATGTAATGGGAAGGGAAGGTATGAGTGATGAACCTGTCACCCTCCTGACTCCCGCCCCACCCCTCACTCCCCTCCCCTCACCAATGGTAGCAGCTGAGAATGACCTTCCTGTGCAAAGGCCTTATCCCACTGTGGCTAGTATCCCACAAATGGCAGAGGGAGCAATACCATGTGACCAAACTGCCAGGTAAACTCTGGTGGGCTTTCTGCAGCCTGGCAGGGTGGGGAGGACATCCCTCCTTCTTGGACATCCTGTGGCCAATGGAGTTATCCCACCAGTGGCAACTGAGGGGCCAATGGGATGACACCCTTGCCCTTTTCAGTGAACCTCTTTGAGATCTTGCTTGAGAGGGCCTCCCTGACTGACCTCAATAATGCCGCCCACTTTCCTACATTCCAAGTCACTAGTAACGATCCTCCAGCTTGGGCCCAGTGCGGTAATGGCAGTGGCTATTACTGGTAGTGCTGCCAGTACTGGAGGTCTCATGGCCTCTGATCGGCAAGCAGCTCCCAGAGATGGGACATCATCCTGCAGGAGAACTCCCTGCTTGACATTGCCCCTGCTGGAACCAGGAATCACTTCCAGAGCCAGAACGCTGCCTGGTTGGGATTCAATCCTGACAGGACTCCCAGAAGCAGCCACAAAAGGTATGCCCTCGGCTCTCTGACCAGCGGACAAGTCTAATGCCACCATCATTGGATTCCACCTCTTAGTTCTTGCACATTTTTGTGATTTCCCTGCAGCTTTGTTCCACTATGTCGCTCACTATTTGGACCGCTAGGCCTGAAGTTTCCGCTCGGAGGGCGGGCGCGATCAGCGGGCCCGGGATTGGCTGGGAAATGGGTCCCCGACCACGATCGGCCCCCAACCATGATCAGCCCCCAACCACGATCAGCCCCCAACCGGGAATTCACGCAGGCTGACCAATTAACGGCCAGCCAACATGAAACCCGTGCTGAAAAGCTCAACACTGCCAGGGTGGGGGGGGTGTTGGGGGGGTGGGGGGGTGGTGGGGGGGGGTGGGGGGCAGGAGGAGGAGGAGAGTGGGCAATAACATCAATGCAGGCGTGGGTGAGCGTTGGCAGGAAGCTTTCTGAAGGCAAGAGAGCTGCCTCAGGGAGCTGAAGACCCAATACCCAGGAAATAAAGTTTTTAAAATCAGGAGAAAAAATGCCCAAGCATCACAACCAGGCACCTGAGCTGATAGATTATATTAGTGCCGTCCACAGATTTCTGCTTTTATTTTATTTAATAATGGAAACCTCACCCTGCCCTCGGATGAGGCTTCATGAAAAATGTAAAGGCCGCCTGGCCTATTTGCTCATCCGACAACCACACGGTTGGACGGGCTACATAAAATGACGGTCAATTGTGCCGTTAATGGGCTTATTTGCCCTTTAATTGTCGCCGGGCATGCTTCCGAATTTTCCATCAACCAAAATATCGTGTGATTTCACGATCGATCGGGTCAGGCGCACGCCCACCCAGTCAGCATCAAATTCAGCCCCAGAGTACCCCCAGGAGCATTGATTGAAACATATAAGATCCTGAGGGATCTGGACAGGGTGGGTATGGAGAGGATATTTCCTCTTGTGGGAGAATCTAGAAATAGGGGTCACTGTTTAAAAATAAGGGGTCGCCCATATAAAACGGAGAGGAGAAGAAGTATCAGAAGAATAATTTTGCTTCTCAACTCTAAGCAAATGGATTCTGTCCTTCTCCCACAATGCTACAATGTCTTCCCCAACCGGATCTCCCATCTTTCCTTCCCTATTTTTTTCTGTAGAAGGCACATCTGGTACTGTAACATACCCTCAGTACTGCACAGAAACCTGGCTTGAGTACCCACGTGTCTGCATTCATTTCTGTTAAACATGAATTGTATTCATGAATATTAAATGACTGGTCCTTGCCTTTTTCTAAGCCATGATTCCATTAATGTTACTGCATCATATTCCAAAATTTTTATCTGTTTCGAGCTTTATTCACCGCATGCATTCTAAACCTATCTTTGTATTCATACGAACAAGGAGCAGTTGTAGGCCATTCGGCCCCTCGAGCATGTTCCACCATTCAATAAGATCTTGGCTGCTCTGATAGTAACCTCAAATCTGCATCCCACCTACCCCCGATAACCTATCATCCCCTCGCTTACCAAGGATCTATCCACCTCTACCTTAAAAATATTCAAAGACTCTGCTTCCACAACCTTTTCAGAAAGAGAGTTCCAAAGCCTCACAAGCCTCTGAGGGAAAAGTTTTTTTCTCCTCTCCGTTTTAAACAGACGACCCCTTTATTTTTAAAGAGTGACCCCTAGTTCTAGATTCTCCCACAAGAGGAAACATCGTCTCCACATCCACCCCATCAAGACAAGTCAGGATTTTATATGTTTCAATCAAGTCACCTCTTACTCTTACTCCTTGCAGTCCTTCCTAGTCTGCTGCTCTTTAATATGGTACTAATCCCTTTCTATAGCTATACAACATTCTCACTCTGTTATGCTGCCTATTCCTCTTTTCTACTTCTATATGCTGGTCCCCATCCCCCTGCCAAGTTTGTTTAAACACATCCCAGCTACACTCGTGATATACAATGTTGACTGTTACTATCAGCAATCACACATAATTCAATGATAATTCTTGTTAATAATAATGTCACATATACTTAGAATATAAGGTAACTGAGATTTTGCTGTGTCACAGGTATTGAACTTGAAATAATTAGCTGGCCAAATCTTTGTTGAACTCTGAAAAATTGATTCTAACATGATTCCTTTTATAGTTTTCCTAAAGTGTAGCTGAAGCGTTATCAGCTAAAGGCATCTGACTGGAATTCCTCTTAATTCAAACCGTCTTTCTCACAGAAGTCCTACAGGCAAAATCAACAGGTTAAGACTTAACCGGTTCCTTATATAAAATCCATCTCTATGTTTTCTACATGTAGGGAAACCAAAAATGTAATGTCATTAAACACCCATTACCTTCAATGTGGAACTAAGTACCATAGATACTAGCAAATGAACTGTGCATTGTGCACTGTCTAAAAAGCAATGCAATAATAGTCTTCTGATTTGCTGTTGAAATATTCAGACAGTTGGCAGACAGCCTCAGGAAGAGAAATCTCGACTATCCCGGCACTCCCTTAATAATACCGATGGATATTACAGTCATATGCAAAGCAAGTGACAACACAATTCTCTTAGGATCTCATGTCATTGGCCTTCTTACAGCCCTCTGTGTACGTGAACCTCTTAGAATAATGGCAGATCTTCCTGTAATCATTCCTGCTTCGAGGGCCTTTCGCATAAGAGAACATTCCAAAGCCCTTCACAGGAACTTGCTCAAACAAAATTTGACACCATGCCATATAAGGTGAGATTAGCAAAGATGACCGAGAGCTTAGTCAAAAAGGTAATTTTTAAGGAGTTTCTTCAAGGAGGAGAGATCTACTGAGGCAGTTCCGTCTTAAGTTGGGCCTCACACTACAGTGCAGGCAAGCTATGGACGCCAACTGGGTGTCCTGGTACAGCTTGCTGGTTGAGCCCTAACCAATCTCGGATTGCGCCAAGGCTGGGAGGGGGAGGGTAGTTGGAAGGGGGAGAGCCATGCTATGAGCAGCCAGCAGTTGTGTGGTGTGGTGCAGCTAGGAGGATCAGCCTATCTCCATCAGAAATCCACAAAAATTGATACTTTTCCAAACTCTGGAGTCCTATGTTTTTAAGTCGTTTCGAGTGGGTTCCTCTCAAACCCTCCTGTCAATCCACTCAAGACCTAGAAATACTAGCTGGACCTTGGATTTATTAACCTGTGTGGGAACTGTGCACAAGAGCTGCATTTCAACGTTGAAATGCTTTAAAAGCTCTGTGCCAACAGGGCTGCCTGAGTAGAAAGGCTCAACCACCCATTCAGAAGGGGGTGGGTTCAAGTTGCATTCCAGAGACTTGAGAACACAAGCCAGGCTTCAGTGCAGCACTGGGGGCATGTGACAACATAAGACGCGCCATCTCTCAAATAAAAATTTAAATCACGGCGCTGTCCCTACTCTCACGGTTCTATTTGAAGAAGAGTAGGGGAGTTTTCTCCAGTGCTCTGGCCAATATTTATTCCCTCAGGCAACATCAACGAAAACAAAAATACCTGGAAAAACTCAGCAGGTCTGGCAGAATCTGTGGAGAGGAGCACAGTTAACGTTTCGAGTCCGTATAACTCTTCAACTGAACTAAGGAAAGTAGAAAAGGGGTGAAATATAAGCTGGTTTAAAGGGGGGGGGGGTGGTAGGGTGGGACAAGAAGAGCTGGATAGAGGGCCAGTGATAAGTGGAGTTAACTAAAAGATGTCACAGACAAAAAGACAAAGAGGTGTTGAAGGTGGTGATATTATCTAAGGAATGTGCTAATTAAGGGTAGAAAGCAGGACGAGCAAGGTACAGGTAGCCCCAGTCGGGGTGGAGTGAAGGGATCCAAAAAGGCTAAAAGGTAGAGATAAAACAATGGATGGAAATACATTTAAAAATAATGGAAATAGGTGGGAAAAGAAAAACCTATATAAATTATTGGAAAAAACAAAAAGGACGGAGAAAATCGGAAAAGGAGTGGAGTTGGAGGAGAGAGTTCATGATCTAAAATTGTTGAACTCAATATTCAGTCCGGAAGGCTATAATGTGCCTAGTTGGAAGATGAGGTGCTGTTCCTCCAGTTTCATTGAAAACAGACTATCCTATTATCATCTCATTGCTGTTTGTGGGAGCTTACTGTGTGCAAGTTGATCAGGAAGATCATAAGAAATAGGAGCAGGAGTAGGCCATTTGGCCCATCAAGATTGCTTCACCATTCAATAAGATGCTGACCTGATTACATCACTTTCCTTTGTGGCCCCACAACTCTTGACTCCCTTGTGGATCAAAAATGGTTGCTGTATTTCCCATGTTACACTAGTGGCTACACTTCAACAAATAAAATAACTTCATTGGCTATAAAGCACTTTGAGGACACCCTGAGGTTTTGTAAAGATGCTGTATGAATGCGAGCTCCGTCTTCCTTTTTAGAAAACAACTAGCTATTATTGAACCTGAAGCTTTTGAGGTTGTCCTGGTCTAATTCATGCTGCAAAGCGCAAATGTCACCAACGCTTCTTTTCCTATCAGTTTAATGGACTGAAACTTGTAATCTAGCAACAAAATAAAAAGACAGAAGAAAAGTTTTGCTTGGTAAAATGAAAACACGAACGGAGAAATAAACAGGCAAGACAATAAGAAAAGCTGCATGAAAGTGATAAATGGAGAAGGTGGTGACAGAAGACTATAATTTACTCCAACAAATACAGCAACTGTGCTTGATGAAATGAAAAGGATTGCAGTTATGTAGCTCATTTCGCAATGCCAAAATGTTTTGCGCCAGTGAAGTAACTTCTGAAGTGTAGTCACTATTGTCATGTAGGAAACAGCAGCCAATTTACACACAGTAAGCTCCTACAAACAGCAATGAGATGATAATAGGATAATCTGTTTTCACTGATGTAGGTTGAGGGAATAATTATTGGCTGGAGCACTGGAGAAAACTCCCCTCCTCTTCTTCAAATAGTACTGTGAGAGTGGAGATAGTGCCTTGATTTAACTTTTTATTTGAAAGATGACACATCTGATATTGTCGCATACCCCCAGTGCTGCACTGAAGCCTGGCTTGTGTTCTCAAGTCTCTGGAATGTAATTGAACCCACCCCCTTCTGAATCGGTGGTTGAGGCTTTTTGACAATGACCCGACACTCTGGGCTGAATTTTTGCTCGAGTCGAGAGTGCAGAGTTGGGGGAAATTACCAACTCAGGAGAAAGTGCTCCAGTTATTCTAATTTTCCTCCCTGGGGGTGGGGCTGGGGGAGGGGGTCAGGTGTTAACAGGAATCAGGCCCACCACACCCAGAAACAGTGTGGAGGCAGTCAAAGGGGCTGCCGGGTACAGAAGCGGTCTCTGCAAGAGGCCAGCCTCAGTGCTCCAGGACCTGTAAGAAACAGAAAATCCCCCCAAAAAACCCTCCAGCCCTCACCCCTCACAACCCCTCATCCCTACACACTTCCCACGGCCTATCCAACTCATTCCACCATGGCCCTTTATAGCATCGATGCCAACTTAGTACCAACTCATTCCAACATAGGCTGCCAATTTACCATTCATTGCCTTTACACCCTCAATGCCAACTCACCCAGAATGTACCTCAGGAAGCATTCTGAAAATGTTAAGTGTATATTGATGACTTCACTGTTCTAAAGAAAACACTCTCATTGATAACAACTCATTCACTACATTTAAATTCCTCAACTACTTAATCCCTTATAAAAGCAAATATTTTATTCAAGTATGCAATCCCATATTAAAAAAAACAAGCATTTGTTTTCATAGCCTCACATCAAAGACTATAACCACTTGGATCTGTCAATCAAACTGTGAGCTGACAGGCACCCGACTTTGATAATGATAGGTTGTGAAATTAATGATAACTATATACAAGATCATGTGAACTCAGAGAGAGATGCTTCCAGAAGACTTCTGCTCCTGTATGTAGTTAATAAATGTTTAGAAGTTCTTGGGTGCCTTGTTTCCATGGGACTATTTCTGATGATAGTTCAGCCTCTTAATTGATGCCTCTCTCTTTTTTAGTATTTCCCCACATTACATCAGTGGCTATACATTTTTATTATGCTTTGGGTGTGATGATGCTGGTTGGGCCAGCATTTATTGCCCTTGTTCAGAGGGCATTTAAGAGTCAAGCGTCAACCACGTTGCTGTGGGTCTGGAATTACATGGAAATAAGGCCAGACCAGGTAAGGATAGCAGATTTCTTTCCCTAAAGGGCATTAGTGAACCAATAGTTACAAATTCAATTGCTCAATAATTACAATGGTTTCATGGTCATCATTTCACTTTCAATTCCAGATTTTTATTAAATTCAAGTTCCACCATCTGCCATGGTGAGGTTTGAATCATGGGTTTCTGGATTACTAGTCCAGTGACAATACCACTATGCCATTGCCACCCTGGGGTCTTGCCACTCGCGGGAGAAAAGTCACCACTCATTTCTGGCCCCGGCAACATGTAGGTGAATGGAAAAATTCAGCCGATCATCACTTTAGCCCTCATGATTTTTCTCCATGCAGTTGCGTACAGCAGTGCTCTGGAGATTAATCTCTTACTCTAAATTAGAATAAATTAGATAAATTAGAGAGTAAATAGTGCAAGAAAGGAGGTTTGGACACATAAAACATGGGACAGCTGACATAGAGAGAGGCTTCCATTCCTTTTTAAGTCTTGGAGATTACTGGAGGATTGGCAACCATACTCACAAGCCTTGACTTTGATCAATTAGTTTTCCCTCCCTCTTTTTATTTTATTCAGTCCCATAAATATATTGACTTGTTTGTTTTTTTTCCACATATTCCACTTCTGATTAAAGATCCACAGCAAGAAAAAAACAAACCTGTCTTTTTCCCATTTCAGCTACTGACACACCTGCAGCGTATTTCTGTTTTTCTTTAATGTAATGTGTCAATAGAAACTTGTGTTCTAACAAACCCATTTTCTCCAGCTACGTGAAGACCTTGTATTTTGGCCTGTCAATGTTCTAATTAGCTGGTGACAAGAGAGCCTTGTTATACAGCTGTGTACTTGTAACTGGCAAGGTTTGTTACATAGCATGTTCTGATTGACGGATCTGGAGAACGGTTCCCGGAGCTTTCTGGAATGTATTGCGGTTTGTTTTCCCTAGGGAAGTCAACCTTAGGGGATCAAAGCATATTACAGGTAGAACAAAAGAATAGGCTGCATAGAGTGGAATCACAATCCCTGGCCAGAATTTTGGTATTTGGGTAACTTCTCCCATCAGTCACACCTGGAGAAAACTCTGCTCAGTGTAAGTGACTGAGGTTGGTCTTATGCATAAAATTTGTATTACTTAATTTTCCACCATGCATGGCATTTTAATAACTAAATAACGTTTTTTTTTTAACCAGGACACGGTGCTGCAGTTTCAGTCATGAGTTCAATTTGCTGTAGTTCATGGAGATTCTTTGAAAATAAGCTCTGTTTGTTGTCTGCCTCCAGTTCACTGGCTGACACCATGGTGTTGGTAGACGCAGGGAGGTAGGTCACTAAGATAAAAACAAAAAAAATGGGAATGCTGGAAATCCAGAACAAAAACAGAATTACCTGGAAAAACTCAGCAGGTCTGGCAGCATCGGTGGAGAAGAAAAGAGTTGACGTTTCGAGTCCTCATGACCCTTCAACAGAACTGAGTGAATATTAGGATATTAGGAGAGGGGTGAAATATAAGCTGGTTCTTCTGCATGGGCCCCAGCTATGCCTGTCTCTTTATGGGGTATGTGGAACATTCCTTGTTCCAGTCCTACTCCGGACCCCTTCCACAACTCTTTCTCTGGTACGATGATTACGTCAGTGCTGCTTCATGCTCTCGTCAGGACTTGGAAAAATTTATTAATATTGATTCCAATCTCCACCCCTCTATCATTTTCACATGGTCCATCTCTGACACTTCCCTTCCCTTCCTTGACCTCTCTGTCTCAATCTCTGGTGATAGACTGTCCACCAATATCCATTACAAACCTACCGACTCCCACAGCTACCTCGACTACAGCTCCTCACACCCCGCTTCCTGTAAGGACTCCATCCCATTCTCTCAGTTCCTTCACCTCTGTCGCATCTGTTCTGATGATGCTACCTTCAAAAACAGTTCCTCTGACATGTCCTGCTTCTTCCTTAACCGAGGTTTTCCACCCACGGTCGTTGACAGGGCCCTCAACCGTGTCCGGCCCATCTCCCGTGCATCCACCCTCACGCCTTCTGCTCCCTCCCAGAAACATGATAGGGTCCCCCTTGTCCTCACTTATCACCCCACCAGCTTCCGCATTCAAAGAATCATCCTCTGCCATTTCCGCCAACTCCAGCAAGATGCCACCACCAAACACATCTTCCCTTCACCCCCCCGGCGGCATTCCGTAGGGATTGTTCCCTCTGGGACACCCTGGTCCACTCCTCTATCAACCCCTACTCCTCAACCCCCACCTATGGCACCTCCCCAAGCCCACGCAAAAGATGCATCACCTGCCCCTTCACTTCCTCTCTCCTCATCGTCCAAGGGCCCAAACACTCCTTTCAAGTGAAGCAGCATTTCACTTGCATTTCCCCCAACTTAGTCTACTGCATTCATTGCTCCCAATGCGGTCTCCTCTACATTGGAGAGACCAAACGTAAACTGGACAACCGCTTTGCAGAACACCTGCGGTCTGTCCGCAAGAATGACCCAAACCTCCCTGTCACTTGCCATTTTAACACTCCACCCTGCTCTCTTGCCCACATGTCTGTCCTTGGCTTGCTGCATTGTTTCAGTGAAGCCCAACGCAAACTGGAGGAACAGCATCTCATCTTCCGACTAGGCACTTTACAGCCTTCCAGACTGAATACTGAATTCAACAACTTTAGATCTTGAACTCCCTCCTCCAACCCCACCCCCTTTCTGTTTCTTCCCCCTTCCTTTTGTTTTTTCCAATAACTTATATAGATTTTTCCTTTCCCACCTATTTCCACTATTTTTAAATCTTTTATGCCCTGCTAGTCCTTCCACCCCACCCCCACTAGAGCTGTACCTTGAGTGCCCTACCATCCATTCTTAATTAGCACATTCATTTAGATAATATCACCACCTTCAACACCTTTGTGTTCTTTTGTTCTGTTGTCTGTGACATCTTTTGATTATCTGCTCCTATCACTGCTTGCTTGTCCCTACAACCACACACCGCACCACCGCCCCACCCCCACTTCTCTCCCACCACCACCACCACACCACCCCCACACCCCCCCCACCGACCTTAAACCAGTTTATATTTCACCCCTCTCCTTATATTCACTCAGTTCTGAGGAAGGGTCATTAGGACTCGAAACGTCAACTCTTTTCTTCTCCGCCAATGCTGCCAGACCTGCTGAGTTTTTTCAGGTAATTCTGTTTTTGTTTTGGATTTCCAGCATCCGCAATTTTTTGTTTTAATCACTTTTAAATCATGTTTGACAGATTTATTAGAGTTCTTAAGAAGCAGAGTGGATAAAGGGATATCAGTATATGTACTGTATTTGGATTTTCAAAAGACGTTTGATAAGGTGCCACACAAAAGTTTACTGCACAAGATAAAAGCTTATCATGTTGTGGGTAATGCATTAGCATGGATAGAGGATTGGCTAACAAACAAAAAACAAAGAGTTGGAATAGGTCATTATCATACTGGCAAACTATAAGGAGTGGAGTGTCACAATTATCAGTGCTGGGGCTTAACTATTTATGATCTATATTAATTAATTGGATGAAGATAACAAGTGTACTGTAGCTAATTTTTTGATGACACAATGATAGGTAAGAAAACAAGTTGTGAAGAGGACACAAAGAGTCTATAAAGAGATAGTTAGGTTAAGTGATTGGCAAAAAATTTGGCAGATGGAGTGTAATGTGGGAAAATGTGAGGTTGTCCACTTTGGCAGGAAGACTAGAAAAGCAGAATATTACCTTAATAGAGAGTGATTTCAGAATGCTTCAGTACAGAGAGATTTTGATATCCTCCTCATACATGAATCTCAAAACATAGCATACAGGTACAGCAAGTAATTAGGAAGGCAAATGGAAGGTTGGCCTTTATTGCAAGGGGAATGGAGTATAAAAATAGGGAAGGCTTGCTACAACTGTACAGAACATTAGTGAGACTACATCCAAAGGACTTCCTTATTTAAGGAGGGATATGCTTGCATTTGAAGCAATTCAGAGAATGACCGCCAGGCTGATTCCTGGGATGAAGTGGTTGTCTTATGAGGAAAGATTGAACAGGTTGGGCCTATACTCATTGGGGTTTAGAAGAATGAGGTGATCTTATTGAAACATGTAAGATTCTGAGGGGTCTTGACAGGGTAGATGCTGAGAGGATTTCCCCCTCATGGGGAATCCCATTTAAGACAAGGATGAGGAGGAATTTCTTCACTCAAAGGGATGTTAACGTTTGGAATTCTCTACCCTAGAGAGCAGTGAAGGTGGATCACTGAATATATTCAAGGCTGCGTTAGAGAGAAGTTTGATCTACAACGCAGTCAAGGGATATGGGGGGCAGGAAAGTGAAGTTAAGGCCACAATCAGATCAGCCATGATCTTACTAAATGATGGAGCAGGTATGATGGGTCAAATGGCCTACACAAGCTCCTATTTCTCATGTTCTTATGTTTGTTTCAAATACAATTTATTGATTGATTTTTCACTTACCAGCAGTGAGTGTGTAATTCACCAGGACACAAGATAAATAATCAACCTCTGGAGGAGTGGTGAGGAGAATTTTATGTCAAAGTTTCGAGGAATCATAGAACAAACAGGGTCTTTGCAGCCTTGTAAGGGTGAGTCTGAAAGGGGACTTTGAAGAAATGTGTAGGAGAGTAATTAGTACAGGTCAGAATGTTCAGCTACATGCCAATAGGACATTTACAAAAAAAGAGACTTTTATTCTTTTCACGCCAAAAGTAGTGTAACGCTCTAAAAGTTAGGTACAGATGTGAAAGGGCAAAATTTTAACAGGTGCTCTCCACCACTAACAGCACCATGTTAACTTACAAAAGATCCACTATCGTTATAATATGCCTTTAAGAGATATCAGCATGACATCGCTAGAAGGAAAATGTGTCATGTGATCCAGTTTTAGTTTCACTTTTGCTTTGAGCAGAACACAAAAATTCTGCTCTGATGTCTTCAAGTTTTATACCTATGTATAAGATGTGCATTATCTTAATAAATGAACTCACAACCCCAATCCCTTAAGAGTGATTGTCTTGCACAGTAAATCGACCCAAGGTATCAAATCATTGTAATAACACAATAGTTTTGCCTTTACTAACACGGTAGGATACTACAAATTGTGTTAATGGGCAATAGTATTATTCTTGATTTTTTAAAAGCTTATTTACTTATTGGGCAGAGTCACCAGATTGACACTTGGCGCTTAGGAGGTTAAATTATGTTTACAAGTTGCATAAACTTGGCTTGTGTTCTCTTGATTCCCTTGATTGTATGAGATTACTGATGGTCTAATCAAGGTCTTTAAAATGTTAGGGTTGATTGTATGGTGGATGCAGAGAAACTAATTCCTCTGTTGGGGAGATAAAGAACAGCTGAACGTATGCTTGAAGTTAGAGCTAGGCTATTCTATCAGGAAGCATTTTTCATACAGAATGTTGTAGAAATCTGGAACACTTTTCCTCAAAAAGCTCATTGAGCTGAAACATTAACTCTGTTTCTCTCTCCACATGGGCTGCCTGAACTGCTGAGTATTTCCAGCATTTTATGTTTTCATTTCAATATATCAGGCTGATTTCACAAGGTTATGCTGAGACAGAGACTAAGAAATAGCAGTAAACTCTTGCTCCTCTGGCTCGTACTTGCAGTGAGTGAGAGTTCATGCCAACAATGGTACCTTGTGAATTAGCCACACAGTCTAGATTGACACTTTAATAAAGGGCTGTAAGAGTGCTGCACTGCCAGAACTCATTTGGATTAAATGTTAAATGAAGGTTTCAGTGATCCTGTTGGTTCTAACTTCGAAGCCATTCTGGCACATCATGAAAGTGAATTCAGTAAAAATCTGGTCACCTGAAGCCTAGAACCTGACAGATCACCTGTGAAATTTTCAGATTTGGTGTAAAAACCCAACCGGTTTGTAAATGTCCTTCAGTGAAGACAACCTACTACCTCAACTGGCCTAGCAAGCAAATAAGTTGCATTACGATTACCACATTCCCAGGGTAACTGGAGAGGGGCACCAAATGTTGTCTTGCTACACCCACAAATAAAAAGAAAATTGTCTGAACAATAGGACAGTTACCAGTGTAATTACTTTCTTTGGGATGGAAAAACCTGGAAGGCATTTTCTTTCTCTTTTGCTGTTTAAATTTAGATTTATCAGTATTCCAAGGTAAAGAAGCCTTAAGCGGTGATTTCAGAACTATTTGGTCACAGCTGCAAGTCTGGCAGCTAAAACATGCACTGAATCTGTCACAGAAAATTAGACGAACAGGGATAACTTGCGGCCATCATTGACAGGGTACATGTGCAGATCTGGAACAAGTACAAACTCCTTCTGAATGTGAATGAGGACCAGGAGAAACACTGCCAGTTCCAATTGGCTGCCAACCAATCACTACAGCATGGAATAAACTAATAAGTCATTTGTCTGAAACACATTTACAAGAAATATCCAATTTCTCTTCAAAGTTTAACAGCCCGTGATGATAATAATGCAAACTGTTTATCACAAGATGAATAAGAACATTGACAGATTGGGGTTGGACCAGGAGTCATGCATTTGGACCCTGTAGGATGTAGGAATAGGTCAGATGTTTGGTGGTTCTGCTTTTCCAAAAGAGTGATGAGCCTCGAGAATGCAGCTGTTTGTGCAATGGGTGCTGAGTCTTTGCCTTCAAGAGGGAGATAGGCCTATTCTTGACTAGGGCAGAGATCTCATAATGTTGGAGGTAAATGTGAATGTGCATATTGCCCATGTCAAACCTAAGCTGGTTTTGATTTCTTAAGAGGGTCACCAAGGAATTTTCCATTGTTTTCCTGTTTCTTTGCCTCTGCCAGGGATTTTCCTTAGCCGAAGGGTTGGTGGGGTGAGGAGGGCATAAGAAGGAGGGTTACTAACACTGCAGGATTAACCTGTGATACATCGGAATTGATGGTTAATCTCTAGGCCGCTGCTACTAAAAAACATAAAGAAAATCATGAGGGCACTAAAGAATGATTTGTTTTTCATGTTATTTTAAATGTTCCTGTTTATCAGTTTCAAAAGTATTGGAGTTGGAAAAATACACTGTTTGATTTACAATCAAGCATCGACCAACTGGGCTATGAAGAGTCATTCTGTTTTCCAAATGTTGTGTGAAAGATGCAAGTTTCTGAAGGGGTTTGGTAGGGTGGACGCTGAGAGATTGCTTCCACTGGTTGGGGAATCTAAAACATGAGGGCACAGTCTCAGGGTAAGGGGCCGATCATTTGGGACTGAGATGAGGAGAAATTACTTCACTCAAAGGGTTGTGAATCTTTGGAATTCTCTACTCCAGAGGGCTGTAGATGCTCCATTGTTGAATACATTTAAGGCTGGCATAGACAGATCTTTGGTCTCTCAGGGAATCAAGGGGTGGGCAGGAAAGTGGAGTTGAAGTCCAAGATCAGCCACGATTATATTGAATGGTAGAGCAGGCTGTATTGGCTGTGTGGTCTACTCCTGCTCCTATTTTTTCGTGTTCTTACGAATGTGGAGTGCCAAGAGGATGGACAGGATAGGTAATTAATATTGTGAGTGTGGGTTTAGTTCATATAATGAAACCTCCAGCATTATATTCAAATAGAGTTGGAAACCCTAATGAGAAGGGTCTAACGATCAAGAATTTGGGGCAGGTTTGATTCACTAGCTGTTCCGCTCCTGCGCATTATTGCTGTGTGTTGATATTGGGACATTTAGCAACTGGAAAAGGCCATTGGGTCCAGTAAGCATGTATGTTTTCCATTAACCAAACACATCGAGGCAACTTCTCACCATATTCCTCCATCCCTTCTTTCTTTGGAAACACATCCAACTCTCTCTTTGCTCATCTGTACTATCTGCTTCAAAGCTTTTCCTTGACAACTTACTCTGTGGGCTGCATTTTCATGGTCCCCTAGAGAGGGGTTTGGAGGTGCTGGGGGGATTGGGAAAGTACCAGGTAACCCCTTCCGGACAGTTCTCCAAAACTGACCTAGCCCCTGGCACCTTTCCCAGTAGTTGGTGGTGGGGTTTGCCAAGGGAATCGGCAGCCTGCTCCACCAATGCAGGCAGACAATTAAGCCAATTAAGGCCTCAATAAGGGACTATTTCCTCCACACCTCCTTGCTCAGAATATTCAGGTATATTCCTGCTTTATGCATCTTCACAACTCTCATTTCCCACTCACCTGAACACCTGACTTGAAGTGCAAGCTGCAGATTGCCGAGCCATTGTTACAGTCCCTGTAGTTACCAATGACTTTTAAAAAAGATATTTGAATTTCCAGTGACTGGCTGAAAGGATCATATGACAAGATTTCAAGTTTCAAGACTTTGACTGTAACAAATAAAGTAAAAGCAACATTGTTTAAAGACTAAAGGAAGGCAAAATACTGCGGATGCTGGAAATCTGAAACAAAAACAAAAAATTCTGGAAAAACTCAACAGTTTGGCAGCATCTGTGGAGAGCGAGAGAGAGATAACGTTTCGAGTCTGTATGACCCTGCTAAAGATCATATAAAGACTATTCAGTAGGCAACTTAAACTCTAAACTAAGACGAGAAATTCCCCATTTAGCCTTTAACATGGCTGAAAATCCCTTGTTATGGTTATAGATTATGCTATCCCTTAAGTGGACAGTTTATTCTCCAGGAACAAGTCCAAGGTTATTCTCAGCTTCTGATGGTTTGCTTCATTTTTCTTTTCCCAGCCAGCTGAATTCTTGTTCCAGAGCTGACTTTCACTGTGAGGGCTTTACTGGAGATTCCTTCCCTCCAGCCCAAGCAAGGCAAATCTTCCAGCCTCCATTAAATCCTCACAAATCCAAACCCTTCAATCTGAGTGCAAGCTCCCTCACATGCTTTGTATGTCTATGAGGTCCGCACTCCTGGCCTCTGTCAACTCCTTGTTGCAACAATGTGTGGCAAATTGTCCGATGTTATGCAAGAAGTGGCTGGATGTGGCCTAGTTGCCTTTTGGCTCTCTGGGCTTCTGTAGGTGCTACAAAGCTGAAGTTTGCAGTAAACAGCTTTGGTATCCCTAACACTTTAATTGCAGTTAATCCCCAGAGCTTGTAATCCAATAGACCGACAGAAACAATGGTCTGGATATTTCACAGAGCTCTGTCCCTTCTGTCACTGTTACATTGCCTGACAAGTGGCAGAAACTCTCTTGAATCTCACATCTGTTATCAAGTTAGACACACACACAATGGGAGCTACGAGGGTTAGAAAGAAAGGCTTGCGTTGACGTAGCACCTAGCTCTCAGAAGGAACGTCACACAACACGGTACTTTTTAGGTCAATATGTAGAAAGTCCAACAAGGGACGGTGCACTGCTGGACCTAATTCTGGGGAATGAAGCCGGACAGGTGGCTGAGGTGGTGGTGGGCGAGCATATTAGTAATAGCGACCACAACATGGTACAGTTTAAGTTTATTATGGACAAAGAAATAGACAAGTTGCAAAAAAATGTTTTGGATTGGGGGAGAGTGGATTTTAGTAAAATAAGGCAGGATCTGGCCAAGGTAGACTGGGAACAGTTAGTTGTGAGGAAATCTACAAAGGAACAGTGGGGGGTGTTCAAAAAGGAAAGGGGGAGGGTACAGGCTCAACATGTTCCCTCTAGGGTGATAGGAAGGAGTCACAAGCCCAGAGATCCATGGATGACCAGAGATATTCAGGTTATGATGAGAAGGAAAAGAGAGGCTTTTAGCAGGTACAAGGGAAGCAAATCAGCAGAGGCATTAGTGGAGTACAGACAGTGCAGGGTGGAGCTTAAGAAAGCAATTAGGAGAGCAAAGAGGGGATATGAGAAAGCTCTGGCTGGTAAAAGTAGGGAAAATCCCAAGATATTCTATAAGTATATCAATGGGAAGAGGATAACCAGTGAAAGAGTAGGGCCCATAAGGGACCAAGGGGGCAATCTATGGGTGGAGCCAGAGGATATCGCTAGAGTGTTGAATGAATACTTCACATCTGTCTTCACCCAAGAGAATGAGGATGAAGGTATTGAACTCAGGGAGAGAGAGTGCGAGGTTCTTAATCAAACTGATATAGGGAGTGACAAGGTATTGGAGTTGTTGTCAGGCTCAAAAGTGGACAAATCTCCAGGTCTGGATGATTTGTGTCCCAGACTGCTGAGGGAGGCAAGGGAGGAGATTACAGGGGATCTGACCCAAATTTTTAATTCCTTTCTGGCCACGGGGGAGGTGCCAGAGAACTGGAGAACAGCTAATGTGGTTCTGCTATTTAAGAAGGGTTGCAGAGATAATCCAGGGAACTACAGGCCAGTAAGTCTCACATCAGTGGTAGGGAAACTATTGGAGAAATTCTGAAGGAGAGAATCTATCTCTACTTGGAGAGGCAAGGTTTGATCAGGGATAGTCAGCATGGCTTTGTCAGAGGGAGGTCATGCCTAACAAATTTGAATGAATGTTTTGAGGAGGTGACCAGGTGTGTAGATGAGGGTAGTGTTGTTGATGTAGTTTATATGGATTTCAGCAAAGCCTTTGACAAAGTCCCACGTGGGAGACTTATAAAGAAGGCAAAGGCACATCGGATACAGGATAATTTGATAAGGTGGATTCAAAATTGGCTTAGTTGTAGGAGACAAAGGGTGATGACAGAGGGATGCTTTAGTGACTGGAAGCCAGTGACCAGTGGCGTGCAACAGGGATCTGTGCTGGGTCCCCTATTATTCATCATTTATATAAATGACATAAATGAAAATGTAGGGGTTAGGATTTGTACCTTTGGGGATAACACAAAGATTGGCTGGGTGGTTAACAGTGAGGTTGAGTGTTTTGGGCTACAGGAAGATATAGACGGGATGGTCAAATGGACTGATAAGTGGCAGATGGAATTTAACCCTGAAAAGAGTGAGGTGATACACTTTGGAAGGAATAATTTGACAAGGAAGTATTCAATGAATGGCATGACACTAGGAAGTTCTAACAAACAAAGGGACCTTGGTGTGTGTGTCCATAGATCTCTGAAGGTGGAGGGGTATGTTAGTGGAGTGGTAAAAAAGGCATATGGGACACTTGCCCTTAGCAATCCAGGCATAGATTACAAAAGTAGGGAGGTCATGTTGGAGTTGTATAGAACCTTGGTGAGGCCACAGCTGGAGTACTGTGTGCAGTTCTGGTCGCTACATTATAGGAAGGATGTGATTGCACTGGAGGGGGTGCAGAGGAGATTCACCAGGATGTTGCCTGGGATGAAACATTTAAGTTATGAAGAGAGGTTGGATAAACTTGGGTTGTTTTCATTGGAGCAGAGAAGACTGGGGCGACCTGATTGAGGTGTACAAGATTATGAGGGGCATGGACAGGATGGATAGGGAGCAGCTGTTCTCCTTAGTTGAAGGGTCAGTCCAATTGGACATAAGTTCAAGGTGAGGGGCAAGAAGTTTAGGGGGGATGTGAGGAATTTTTTTTTTACCCAGAGGGTGGTGACGGTCTGGAATGCACTGTCTGGGAGGGTGGTGGAGGTGGGTTGCCTCACGTCCTTTAAAAAGTACCTGGATGAGCACTTGGCACAACGTAACATTTAAAGCCAAGGGCCAAATGCTGGTCAATGGGATTAGGTAGGTAGGTCAGGTGTTTCTCAAGTGTCGGTGCAGACTCAATGGGCCGAAGGGCCTCTTCTGCACTGTGTGATTCTGTGATTCTGAAATGCAGTGACATTTTATTTAAGCAAGTGCAGGAACCAATTTGCATACATTAAGAGACTACAAGCAACAATAAGGCAATATTTTTTTTTACTCATTCATGGGCTGTCAGTGTCACTGGTAAGGTCAGCATTTATAGCCCATCCCTAAATGCCCTTGAGAAGCTAATGGTGAAACAACTTCTTGAACTGTTGCAGTCAGTATGGTGCATGTGGCAATCAGTCTGAGGTTTTTATTTGGTTGCAATGATTGACAGGTGAATCCTGGGCAGACTCCCAACAGATCCGCAAGAGTACTCTTTAATGAACACTGATAATTCTAATGGATCTCATCCTTGTTCCATATGTGCAAGCAGTTCACATTTTATTGGCCCTTTAAGAATCAGGCTCTCTGATTGCCAGTTTTGATCTCTGTCACATGATAGTTTCTAATGCAGCACCATTGTTTACTCATGATGAAGGCCGTTCAAACCATATTAGGAACCAACGGAATAATAACATTGTTGGTCTATATTCAGATAAATTGCAGGGACAATGAAACCTGGCACATCAAAGCTCGAACATCTTAAAAAGACATGCAACACACCAAACTCACAGAATAGCTGGATTACACACATAAATAAGGCTTTAGATTATTCCATTTAAATGGCACGGGAACTATTTTCAATAAGATTACCAACCTTACTACAGACACCATGTCTGTCATCAGTGTTATTCCAGATTGTTCATGTTTATACCAGAAAAACAAGCACTGCTGCATCAGACACCTCAATGTTCTAGTTAACACTTCAAAACCTTACCATCTTCCAGATTATGACTGACTGCCTAGCCGATGGACTGACAGTTTATAAATCGGTCATCCAATTGGTCCAAGTTGAGTGGAATGGCTGAGGTGGCGCCTGTGGCTAAGGGTGGAGCCTCCCACAAGGCATCAAAGCAGTCACTGACTAAAGTCACCAAGAAGCTGCCCGAGAAGTGGAGAAAATCTCGCAAGCAGAGCTATTCCACTTATGTGTGCAGGGGCTGACCCAGGTCCACCCTTCCACCAAGCTCTTTGTCCATGGTCATGAGTGTTACGAATTCCTTCGTTGTCAACATTTTCAAGCGCATCACCTCCGAGGCCTTGCACCTCATTCACTACAGCAAGTGCTGCACTATCTCGGCCAGGGAGATCCAAAGCGCCGTCTGCGTCATGCTGCCAGGGGAACTGGCTAAACATGCCGCGTCCAAAGGAACGAAAGTGGTCACCAAGTACACCAACTCTGTTTAGGCCGATCATCCTAAAGATTATATATAGAATAGATGGGCATAAATGGGAGAATGAGTTTTTGGTAACTTTGGTAATTAAAGGTTATTCTTCTTCTTTGGTATCTGGGGGTGTATAAGAGCCCTCCTATCATATTCCTCTTGGGATAAAGCTCCTCTTGATGTAACTTGAGTGCTCCAGTGCAACACTAAGCACTCTGTTTGGTGCTGTCTTTCAGATGAGATGACAAACTGAGGCCTTGTCTGTGCACTCAAAAAGACATAAAAGATCCCACGGAACTCTTTCGAAGAGGAACTGGGGGGTGCGTAGGGAGTTATCCTTCATGTGTTGGTTAGTATATATCCTTAACCAACGTCATTAAAACAGACTATCTGATTATTATCATATTGCTCTTTGTGAGACCTTGGTGTGAGCAAATTGGTTCCTGCCTTTTTGCACCATATTAGTAATTGTACTTAAAAAATATTACATAAGAAATAGGAGCAAGAGAAGAGCATACGGCCCCTCAAGCCCACTCCACCATTCAGTACAATAATTGCTGATCATCTGCCTCAACTCACTTTCTCACCCACTCCTCATCTCTCTTGATTCCCTGAGATACTAAAAATCTCAAAAGTTCTTCAAGTACTTTGGTAATTCCTGAGGTTGTGAAAGTTGCTATATGAGCACAAACTTTCTTTAATAATAAAGCAGAACTTCAAGGGAACTCCAGCCCTTGAACGCGTCTCGAGAAATGTATGGTGACCAGGGTGTTTTAGTGTTGAAAATATAGTGAATAATTTCCTTTCTGAAACAGCAGAGGTCTTTTATTCCAATAGTGCTACCCACTTGAAATTGAAAAAGCCACAGGGTATTTTAAGTCACTGTCCAGTCCTGCCCTTTGAGATTGCAATTCTTAAAATGCTTTTAAAACACCACACTGTCTTCCCATTAGAAGTCTTGACACCACAGGGCCTCTTAAATACTCTGCTGACTCTTTCCCTTTCAGCTCACGCTGTTACAGGGCTTTATAAATGCTCCATGGGACTGTTTCTCTGAGAAAACTTAATGCCACAGTATTCTCAAACCAGGAGCAGGCTTTCCATGCCAGCTACCAAATTGCTCTATGCTCTCCTTATATCATTTACTTGTTTCTCCTCTCTGTTTCCTGAAAAAGGAGGAAAGTTCAGGGGAAAAAAATAGTTTCTTTGTACATTGATGAAAGGTTCCTCAGTTATTTTTTCTCAGTACATTGTTCATCTTTTTGTTTTATGTGCTGTTTTCTCACATGGATGGAGAATTGGTTAGCAGACATGAAACAGAGATTAGGGATAGATGGGTCTTTTTCGGAGAGGCAGGCGGTGACAAGTGGGGTACCACAGGGATTAGTACTTGGGCCCCAGCTATTCACAATATATTTCAATGATTTGGGTGAGGGAACCAAATGTAATATTTCTAAGTTTGCTAACAACATGAAACTCAGTGGGAATTTGAGCAATGAAGAGGGTGTTAAGAGGCTTCAGGGTGATTGAGTCAGGTTGAGTGAGTGGGCAAGTACATGACAGATGCAGTATAACATGGATAATTGTGAAGTTATCCACTTTGGTAGGGAAAACAGAATGACTGAGTATTATTTATATGGTGATAGATTGGGAAATGTTGTTGTACTAAGGGACCTGGGTGTCCTTGTACACCAATCACTGAAAGTAAGCATGCGGGTGCAGCAAGCAGTTAAGAAAGCAAATAGTATGTTGGCCTTCATTGCGAGAGGACTTGAGTACAGGAGCAAGGATGTCTTACTACAGCTGCACAGGGCCTTGTTGAGACCATGCCTGGAGTATTGTGTGCAATTTTGGTCTCCTTACCTAAGAAAGGATATACTTATCATAGACGGAGTGCAATGAAGGTTCACCAGACTGATTCCTGGGATGACAGGATTGTCGTATGAGGAGAAATTGGGCCGACTAGGCCTGTATTCACTGGAGTTTAGAAGAATGAGAGGAGATCTCAATGAAACTCATAATATTCTGACAGGATGGACAGACTGGATGCAGGGATGCTGTTTCCTCTGGCTGGGGGGTCTAGAACAAGGGGTCAGAGTCTCAGGTTACAGGTTAGACCATTTAAGACTGAAATGAGGAGAAACTTCATCACTCAGAGGGTGGTGAACCTATGGAATTCTCCACCACAGAGGCCTGTGGAGGCTAAGTCACTGAATATATTTAAGAAGGAAATAGATAGATTCCTGGACTCTAAAAGTGTCAAGGGGTACAGGGAGAGTGCGGGAATACGGTGTTGGGATAGAGGATCAGCCCTGGTCATATTGAATGGTGGAGCAGGCTTGAAGGGCCAAATGACCTACTCCTGCTCCTATTTTCTATGTGTCTATGTTTCCTGCTGCATACTGGAACACTTACTGATATGCATTGTAGCTGCAGATTAGAAGGCCCTGCTGATGGGAGTAAGAACATCTTACCCAGGGCCTCATCTTATATTGTATGTGAATCAAGAGAGATGGTTTCAGACATTCTAAAATAAAAGCATTGATCACTTTACCAGATTAAGTGAAGGTTTATTGGACATAACTCCAAGATTTGCAAAAACATGCATTTATATAATGTCCTTAATGTAGAAAAATGTAGCAAGGAGCATCACAGAGGAATGCGGTACAAGATGTCAAGCCTTTGTGGAAGGGTTCTGAGAAGGGACTACAAGATTGTAGGAAGAGAGCTGATCTGAGAAGGATCTTGCAGGGAGGGAGGAAAGTGGAGTAGGAAAGGGGCTTGTGGCACAGTCAAAATATTTAGGGTTTCAAGTGCAGAACTCGCAAAAAAGGCTAATGGAGTTTTTTTTTCTGCAGGGCTAGAGTATGAGGGAATGGACACAAAGCTTTGTGCAGCCTCTACCCGGAGCATATCTTTCAGTTCCAGGTGCTGCACCTCAGGAAGGATATATTGGCCTCGGTAGGAGCTCAGTGCAGCTTCACTAGAGTGGATATTTATGAGGACAGGTTGCATAGACTGGTGTAGCAATCCCTTGAGTATACAAGATTGGGAGATGCTCTGATTGAGATAGGTAAGACGATTTCATGGATTTGGTAGGATAGTGTTAGAAAACCATATTTTATATGAAAATTGAATTTATTTACTGAGATGGCTGAGCTCACTGGATAAATTTTTAAAAGACAGAGAACAGCATTTTAAACAGCAGCCCTTAAGATGGATGAATATTTATTTAACTTCACCTTTCAATTTACAAAACAATCAGAAAGGAAGCACGTTGTCTTGTCGGGAAATAGACCTCCAGGACAATCAGTTTAAACAAGTGTGAATAGCCCATACCCTGAACTATCCAAACATAATTTACTATTCAGGTCAGTGCAGAGCAAGCCATTAAACCCAACCCCTTTAGATAATAGAGCCTGGGTGAGAAGGGGGCTCCCCGACCATTCAATCTAATCACTTTAAACAATGGACTGGAATGACGGTGCCCCAGCTTGCTGATCATGTTTAGTAACTGGCTAGTTTGTGAATGGAGGTGGTGTGATTGTAAGCATAGAAATATAGAAAATAGGAACAGAAGTAGGTCATTTGGCCCACCAAGTCTGCTCCACCATTCAATATGATCCTGGCTGATCCTCTAACTCAACGCCAAACCCCCGTGCTCTACTCATGCGCCTTGACACTGTTAGAGTCCAGAAATCTACCTATTTCCTTCTTAAATATATTCAGTGACTTGGCCTCTGCAACCTTCTGTGCTGGAGAATTCCATAGGATCACCAACCTCATCTCAGTCCAAAATGGTCTAACCCGTATCCTGAGACTGTGACCCCTTGTTCTAGACCCCCTCCACCCCCAAGCCAGAGAAAACATCACCCCTGCATCCAGTCTGTCCATCCTTGTTAGAATACTAGAGGTTTCAATGAGGTGCCCTCTCATTCTCCTAAACTCCAGTGAACACAGGCCTAGTCAGCCCAATCTCTCCTCACATGACAATCCTGCCATCCCGGGAATCAGTCTGGTGAACCATTGCTTCACTCCTTCAATTGCAAGTATATCCTTTCTTAGGTAAAAAGACCAAAACTGCACAGAATACTCCAGATGTGGTCTCACCAAGGCCCTGTGCAGCTGCAGTAAGACATCCTTGCTCCTGTACTCAAGTCCTCTCACAATGAAGGCCAACATACCATTTGCCTTCTTAACTGCTTGCTGCACCTGCATGCTTACTTTCAGTGACTTGTGTACAAGGAACCCAAGTCTCTTTGAACATCAACATTTCCCAATCTATCACCATATAAATAATACTCTGCCATTCTGTTTTTCCTACCAAAGTGGATAACTTCACACTTATCCACGTTATACTGCACCTGTCATGTATTTGCCCACTCACTCAACCTATATCAATCTCCTTGAAGTCTCTTAAAACCCTCCTCATCACTCACATTCCCAACAAGTTTTGTGTCATCAGCAAACTTAGAAATATTACATTTGGTTCCTTCATTCAATCATTGATACGTATTGTGAATTGCTGGGGCCCAAGCACTGATCCCTGCACTACCCCACTTGTCACAGCCTTCCACTCTGAAAAAGACCAATTTATTTCTACTCTCTGCTTCCTGTCTGCTAACCAACTCTCAATCCATGCCAATATATTACCCCCAATCACATGTGCTTTAATTTTACACTAACCTCTTACGTGGGACTTTATCCAAAGCTTTCTGAAAATCCAAATACACCACATCCACTGGTTCTCCCTTATCTATTCAGTTACTTATGTCCTCAAAAAATTCCAGTAGGTTTGTCAAACATGATTTCCCTTTTATAAATCCATGTTGACTTTGTCTAATCCTGTTGATATTTTCTAAGTTCCTGTTATCACATCCTTTATAATAGACTCTAACATTTTCCCACAGCTGATGTTAGGCTAACCAGTCGGTAATTTGCTGTTTTCTCCCTCCTCCCTTTTTTAAGTATTGGGGTTACATTTGCCACCCTCAAATCTGCCTGGACTGTTCCAGCATCTACAGAATATTGGAAATGATAACCAACACATCCACTAATTCCATGGTCACCGCCTTTAGAACCCTGGGATATAGATTATCAGGCCCTGGGGATTTATCAGCTTTCAGCCCCATTAATTTCTCCAGCGCTATTTTTTAAGTAATACTAATTTCCTTCAATTCCTCCTCACTAGATCCTTGGTTCCCTGATATTTTTGGAAAGTTATTTGTGTCTTCCTCCATGAAGACCGAACTAAATGAATTGTTCAATTGCTCTGCCATTTCCTTGTTCTCTATTATAAATTCTCCCATTTTGGACTGTAAGGCACCTACATTTGTCTTCATTACAAGAATCAACCGGCAGCCAATGCGCCGAAAAGAAGCCTGCCCCATTGCTAAGATCTGCTGGCAGCAGGCTAACCAGGCCAAGGGTGGGACTTCTGCCCCTCAGTGGGAGGAATTTCAGCCTTCGAGAGCTACTGGACAATCTGACTGGCTAGCAGCTCTAGCAGTACCAGCTCCAGAGCTGAGCTTTAGGTGTTGCCGGGAATGCAAGCTGACCTTTGAAGAAGGCGGCCATGTCGTCTGGACCCAGTTAAGCCAGGGTCCTAAATGGGGAGGGATTAGGCAGTCTAGGTGGGGGAGGTGGGGTGGAGGTGAAGGGAGGTGGGAGGGCACATTTTGAATCCAGGCAGAAAGGAACAAAGGGGAGTCTAATGCCTTGGGAGTTGACCCCAATGCACAAAGGGCACCCCTGACTGCTGTGGCCCTATTCTTTCCTGCCTTTACAAAGCTTTTTATTTTTAAATTCCCTGCCCACCCCTGAATGCCTGCACATGCCAACCACTTTATGGCATGGACAGTGTATTATCCTGGTTAATTGGCTTACTAACAAGCTCAATTGACCCTTAAATATTTATTTAAAAATGGCAGACAGGCTGTCGATTTTGGTCCCCACCCACCTACTATATTATGGGGGACAGCTCATGGATAGATGGGAAGGTGGTGAGCTTGCCAACCTCATGTTTTAGGAGACCCCCCCACTAATGAAAACACTCCCAGCAGGGGACCATAAAACCCAGCCCATAGAATAATGTACATCTGGAACCTTCTCTCCCGTAAATCTGCTGTGGGTCAGGAGGAGGGTCGCCATCGATTGAAAATCTCATCACTGAGATTGATACAAATTAAAGGTTATGGGACAAAGGCAAGTCGATGGATTCTTGATACAGATTAGTGTTGCGATCCCTTAGAGACTGATAACTGTTTAAAAGGGAGGAGGAACAGAAATTACTGGAACTGGGAAGTTTGGGTTTAGCTAAGTTGGGCAGGGCAAAACCAGATAGGTGAAAAGTAGGAATGGGAGGAAGTGACATGGAGAATCCCACTGTATCAGGATTATATCCACAGAATGCTACAGCATTCACTGAGTCTTCAAGACAGCTTGCCTTAGTTTATTCTCAGATTATTCACCAGCTGTATGAGACCCATGTGGCAAGAGCAACAGGTCCCAACATCCAACAAATTCGAATAATAATGAAGCAATGCAGCCAGTTAGAACATTGCACAGAGAATGACTACACAGTTCAAAACATAGGAACAGCAGGTGACCCTTCAATCCCTTGAGCCTACCAGTTAGATCATGGTTGATCTGTATAAAAACAAAAAAAACTGCAGATGCTGGAAATCCAAAACAAAAACAGAATTACCTAAAAAAACTCAGCAGGTCTGGCAGCATCGGCGGAGAAGAAAAGAGTTGACGTTTCGAGTCCTCATGACCCTTCGACAGAACTTGAGTGAGTCCAAGAAAGGGGTGAAATATAAGCTGGTTTAAGGTGTGTGTATGTGTGGTGGGGGGAGGGGTTTGGGTGGGGGGTGAGAGAGAGAAGTGGAGGGGGTTGGTGTGGTTGAAGGGACAAACAAGCAGTAATAGAAGCAGATCATCAAAAGATGTCACAAACAACAGAACAAAAGAACACATAGGTGTTAAAGTTGGTGATATTATCTGAACGAATGTGCTAATTAAGAATGGATGGTAGAGCACTCAAGGTATAGCTCTAGTGGGGGTGGGGGAGCATAAAAGATTTAAAAATATTTAAAAATAATGAAAATTGGTGGGAAAAGAAAAATCTATATAATTTATTGGAAAAAACAAAAGGAAGGGGGAAACAGAAAGTGGGTGGGGATGGAAGAGGGAGCTCAAGACCTAAAGTTGTTGAATTCAATATTCAGTCCGGAAGGCT
The DNA here is from genome assembly GCF_017639515.1 of Carcharodon carcharias. Taxonomy (NCBI): domain Eukaryota; kingdom Metazoa; phylum Chordata; class Chondrichthyes; order Lamniformes; family Lamnidae; genus Carcharodon; species Carcharodon carcharias. Next base: position 181,900,352 of record NC_054473.1, read on the forward strand.
GTAAAATGCCTAGTCGGAAGATGAGGTGTTGTTCCTCCAGTTTGCGTTGGGCTTCACTGGAACAATGCAGCAAGCCAAGGACAGACATGTGGGCAAGAGAGCAGGGTGGAGTGTTAAAATGGCAAGCGACAGGGAGGTTTGGATCATTCTTGCAGACAGACCACAGGTGTTCTGCAAAGCGGTTGCCCAGTTTACGTTTGGTCTTTCCAATGTAGAGGACACCGTATTGGGAGCAATGAATGCAATAGACTAAGTTGGGGGAAACGCAAGTGAAATGCTGCTTCACTCGAAAGGAGTGTTTGGGTCCTTGGACGGTGAGGAGAGAGGAAGTGAAGGGGCAGGTGTTGCATCTTTTGCGTGGGCATGGGGTGGTGCCATAGGTGGGGGTTGAGGAGTAGGGGTGATGGAGGAGTGGACCAGGGTGTCCCGGAGGGAGCGATCCCTATGGAATGCCGATAGGGGGGGTGAAGGGAAGATGTGTTTGGTGGTGGCATCATGCTGGAGTTGGCAGAAATGGCGGAGGATGATCCTTTGAATGCGGAGGCTGGTGGGGTGATAAGTGAGGACAAGGGGGACCCTATCATGTTTCTGGGAGGGAGGGGAAGGTGTGAGGGCGGATGCGCGGGAGATGGGCCGGACATGCCATATGAACACACTCGACCTCTCCCTCCAGCAGCACCGCCATACCCTTTTTCAAAGCTGCGCGTGCCCCCAGTTTTATCTTATTCTTCGGCTCATCCGACGCCTCAACTAGAAACTTTTTCTCTTTCTCTCAAGTGCTAAGGAACACAAGCTCCAACAACTCATCGACACCAACACCCATCCAGGACCCTCCACCCCTGCCTGTCCCTCCATCCCCAACCCATCTTCCAATCCCAGCCCCAGCCGTGTATTCACTATACCCCCTGACCTTCCCCTCTCCGATGCTGAACGTTCAGTGCTCAGCAAAGGACTTAGTTTCATACCCTTACGCCCTCACCTCAATGAATTTCGGGCTCGGCATGATGCTGAACTCTTCTTCCGCCGTCTTCGTTTCCTGGCTCACTTCTTTGAGCAGGAGTCCTCTCCCTGTTCAACGGATCCTTTCACTCACCTCCAATATTCTCCCTCCACCTGGACCCCTCCCTCTGCATTCTTACCTTCTCTTGATCCTTTCATTGAGAACTGTCAGCGCGACATTAGTCATCTCAATTTCTCTGCTCCTCTCACCCATTCTAATCTCTCTCTCTCTGAACTTACTGCACTCCATTCTCTCAGGTCCAACCCTGACATTGTCATCAAACCCGCTGACAAGCGTGGTGCTGTTGTTGTCTGGCGCACTGACCTCTACCTCGCGGAGGCTGAGCGTCAACTCACAGACACTTCTTCCTAACTCTCCCTGGACCATGACCCCACCACTGAACTTCAAGCCATTGTTTCCAGGACTGTCACTGACCTCATCTCCTCTGGGGATCTCCCTCCCACAGCTTCCAACCCGATAGTCGCCCAACCTCGGACGGCCCACTTCTATCTCCTACCCAAAATCCACAAACAGAACTGCCCCGGTAGACCGATCGTCTCAGCTTGCTCCTGCCCCACAGAACTAATTTCTCATTATCTTGACTCCCTTCTCTCTCCCCTTGTCCAGTCCCTTCCCACCTACATCCGTGATTCCTCTGACACCTTACATCACATCAACAATTTCCAGTTCCTTGGCCCCAACCGCTTCCTCTTCACCATGGACGTCTAATCCTTCTACACCTCCATCCCCCACCAGGATGGTCTGAGGGCCCTTAGCTTCTTCCCAGAACAGAGGCCCGAACAATCCCCATCCGCTACTACTCTCCTCCGTCTGGCTGAACTTGTTCTCACACTGAACAATTTCTCCTTCAACTCCTCTCACTTCCTCCAAATAAAAGGTGTGGCTATGGGTACCCACATGGGCCCCAGCTTTGCCTGTCTCTTTATGGGGTATGTGGAACATTCCTTGTTCCAGTCCTACTCTGGCCCTCTTCCACAACTCTTTCTCCGGTACATCGATGATTACTTCGGTGCCGCTTCATGCTCTCGTCAGGACTTGGAAAAATTTATTAATTTTGCTTCCAATCTCCACCCCTCCATGATTTTCACGTGGTCCATCTCTGACACTTCCCTTCCCTTCCTTGGCCTCTCTGTCTCAATCTCTGGTGATAGACTGTCCACCAATATCCATTACAAACCTACCGATTCCCACAGCTACCTCGACTACAGCTCCTCACACCCCGCTTCCTGTAAGAACTCCATCCCATTCTCTCAGTTCCTTCGCCTCCGTTGCATCTGTTCCGATGATGCTACCTTCAAAAACAGCTCCTCTGACATGTCCTCCTTCTTCCTTAACTGAGGTTTTCCACCCACGGTTGTTGACAGGGCCCTCAACCGTGTCCGGCCCATCTCCCGTGCATCCGCCCTCACGCCTTCTCGTCCCTCCCAGAAACATGATAGGGTCCCCCTTGTTCTCACTTATCACCCCACCAGCCTCCGCGTTCAAAGGATCATCCTCTGCCATTTCCGCCAACTCCAGCATGATGCCACCACCAAACACATCTTCCCTTCACCCCCCTATTGGCATTCCATAGGGATCGTTCCCTCCGGGACACCTTGGTCCAATCCTCCATCACCCCCTACTCATCAACCCCCTCCTATGGCACCACCCCATGCCCACGCAAAAGATGCAACACCTGCCCCTTCACTTCCTCTCTCCCCACCGTCCAAGGGCCCAAACATTCCTTTCAAGTGAAGCAGCATTTCACTTGCATTTCCCCCAACTTAGTATACTGTATTCGTTGCTCCCAATGTGGTCTCCTCTACATTGAAGAGACCAAACGTAAACTGGGTGACTGCTTTGCAGAACACCTGTGGTCTGTCGGCAAGAATGACCCAAACCTCCCTGTCGCTTGCCATTTTAACACTCCACCCTGCTCTCTTGCCCACATGTCTGTCCTTGGCTTGCTGCATTGTTCCAGTGAAGCCCAACGCAAACTGGAGCAACAACACCTCATCTTCCGACTAGGCACTTTACAGCCATCCGGACTGAATAGTGAATTCAACAACTTTAGGTCTTGAGCTCCCTCCTCCATCCCCACCCCCTTTCTGTTTCCCCCTTCCTTTTGTTTTTTCCAATAAATTATATAGATTTTTCTTTTCCCAACTATTTTCATAATTTTTAAATATTTTTAAATCTTTTATGCTCCCCCACCCCCACTAGAGCTATACCTTGAGTGTTCTACCATTCATTCTTAATTAGCACATTCGTTTAGATAATATCACCAACTTTAACATCTATGTGTTCTTTTGTTCTGTTGTTTGTGACATCTTTTGATGATCTGCTTCTATTACTGCTTGTTTGTCCCTTCAACCACACCAACCCCCTCCACTTCTCTCTCTCTCCCCACACCCAAACCACTCCCCCCCCACCCCCAAACACCTTAAACCAGCTTATATTTCACCCCTTTCTTGGACTCACTCAAGTTCTGTCAAAGGGTCATGAGGACTCGAAACGTCAACTCTTTTCTTTTCCACCGATGCTGCCAGACCTGCTGAGTTTTTCCAGGTAATTCTGTTTTTGTCATGGTTGATCTGTATCTCAATTTTGTTTACCTTCCTTGAGTCCACATCCCTTAATATCTCTCCATACCAAAAATTATCAATTTTAATTTTGAAATTTTCACATGACCCCACAGCCTCAAACACCTTTCTCAGATTTCCACTACCCTTTGTGTGAAGAAGTGCTTCCTGGCATCACTGCTCTCCATTCTAGCTCTAATTTTAAGGTTGTGCCACATTGTTCTGGACTCCCCCCACCAACGAAAATAGTCCCTCTCTTATTTACCCATCAAATCCTTCATTCATAAACACTTCAATTAGATCAGGCCTGAATCTTCTATACTCAAGGATATACAAATCTGGTCTGTGCAACTTTTCCTCGTAGTTTAAACCATTTAGCCCCGTTATTACTTTGCGAATCTATGCATGCACGGCCAATATATTCTCCCTGATGTTTGATGAGTAGAACTGAACACAGTATTCCAAATAGGACCTTAGCAGAGCTTTATGTAATGATAATATATCATTGCACTTTTGTATTCTAACCCCTTCGAGATAATCGCCATACAATTCTAATCAAATTGCACTGCATCCTTTCCAAGATCAATATGTTCTTCCGGAGGTGCAGTGCTTGGAGCTGTTTGGAATATTTCTAATGATTTCGTTATATTTTTTTTCACCCATCTTGGGTGAAGAGTTTTATTGAAGATGGACATTTGAGCATTTGAGGATTGAGCTTTCAGCCCTCGAGAATTGCGCTTACACCAGAGCGTGTTTTATTTTTTTCCTTGAGAAATTCATCTGAATTCCACAGGTAGAACAGCTCTTCATTTCGAATTATTTAAGGATATCCTGCACTTTATCAAGATGCTCTAGTGACTGCGTCATAATTCCCTGCAGTTCATGCCTTCCAATGTGCAAAAGCCGCTGGGGTTAATAAATGTATCTCGTAATACACTCTTCGTTCTCAACCAAAGCGAATGGTAATGTATGAGGGGGAGTGATCCTGTCACGTTTTATGGGAAGTGTAGAAGATTCACTTTGGCATGCAGTCAAGCTTAAGAGGGAAAACAGATTCAGGAGTGTTACAGTTCATGATTACCACACACCTCAGAGTCCGCTGCTGCAATTAAATCACACCCACCTGGATGATGGCCCAGTAACTGTCAGTTACCTGAACAGTATAAGCTGTTGCTCTACTGCCCCCAAACCATTTGTCAGTTCTACACGATCTTGAATATATTAGTTATATTTTGCCTGACAAATCCTCTTCGTTTTTTTATGATGTTCTAATTAGCTGCAATTTAATGCCTGAATGTCAGATTGATATAATTAAGCTTTCTGGTTGTCAGCATTCAAAAGAGGAATATATGTCAACATTTGTAAATTGCCAACTTGAGCAGCAAAGGTTAGGTGTAGGGAAAGAGAAAGAGTTTGCAACCCAAGCATTGTAGTATCCTTGGGCTATGCACAGCGGTAATGTGTGAGATGTAGTTCTGGTGCTCAACTACAGAAGAATACCCAATAGATAATAGTGGTGAGAGAGGCCATTCAGCCCATCTTGCTTTATCCACGCTGAGCAAAAGGTGTACATCCTCCCATCATGTCAGCCAGATGTCGCCTCAAACAATGGGGCCTCTTGCCTCCGCTGCCCAATCCTGTTGGTCCCTCCAGGGGCACAAACGTGGGCATGGATGTGCGCCCAATCCGAACGGGAGTAAAACAGTGCACGATGACGTTGTGCGAGCATCCCGACGTCATTGCGCACTTGTGGATATTTCGGACGGTGGGCCCATGCAAGAGTTGGCAACGCGCCCGCTGACAATTAAGAGGGCTGTTAAACCCATTAATTGATTCATTGAATTGCATTTTTCCCTGGCTGTCCAAACTTACGCTTGGCGGGCAGCTGAATAGGACAAGCGGCCTTTGCATTTTTTGCGAAACCCCATCCACAGGTGGAATGAGGTTTCAACCAGTGATTAAAAATAAGTTAAAACTTTTAAAACTCATTTGTAACAGATCCCTGCTCATGGACAGGATTTTACAAGACGGCGAGCAGGGCGCGGGTCCCGCTCACTGACACATAAAATGACGCACGGTGATATCGGGGGGAACTCCTGATGTCACCCCGCCCCATTTAAATTTTCAGGAAGGCGGGGGCGCAGCAAAATCAGCTGCGCACCCGCTGACCTGTCAATGGCCAATGGAGGCCATTGACAGGATCATTTAACCAATTAAAGGACCTGCCCGTCCAACCTTAAGGTTGGTGGGTCAGCCAGGAGCCCTGGCGGGAACTAGAAAAAACATGAAACCTCATCTAAGGGCGGGATGAGATTTCATGTAGCTTTTAAAACATTTTACTAAAGTTTTTTTGAAAATATGGACGTTTCCCAACCCATGTGACATTGTCACATGAGGGGGCATGTTAAGGAAATTTTATTTTTCTATTTTAAGGTTTTTCAAATTTACAGCCAATCTCCCTGAGGCTGCACTTAGCCTCAGGGAGATCTGTCATGCGATTTTGGGCATTACCCCCCCCCCCACCTCCGCCCGCATAGCGCTTCTGCGCGGACATCACACTGGGCAGGCCTTAATTGGCCCACCCACATAAAATGGCGCAGCGCCTCCGATCGGGGGCGCCGATCGGAAGCGCGCCTGTGCGCGCCCGCCCTCCAACATTCCCCCCCCCACCCCTGACAGTGGGGGGGGGAAAATTCAGCCCCATTGTCACAGAGACACATAAGGGGAAATGTTTTCCTTATTTTTCAATTCTTTATTTTTAATGTTAAAAATCTTCAGCTCCCTGAGGCAGCTCTGTACTTTCAGGGAGCTTTCACCCGCGCACATGCACTGACTTCCATGTACACTCTCCTCCCCCTCCGGCCACCCAGGTGCCACTGAACATTTCAGTGTGTGATTCACGATGGTTGACCGTTAATTGGCCAGCCAGCGTGAAATCACGGTCTGGGTCCGATCGTAGGCGGTGGCCGGTTTTGCGGCTGCTCCCTGGCCGATGAGGTAAAATCCTGTCCCAAGCGTTGACCATAAACATAGAAAGATACAGAACAGAAAGCGGCTGATTGGGTCATCGTACCTGTGCTGCCTCTTTGAAGGAGGCTATCCAATTAGCCCTATTCCTAGCTTCCCCACAGCCCAGCAATTTCCCCCTTCAAATATATACCCAATTACCTTTTGAAAATTACTGCTGAATTTGGGTCCACCATCCCCCACAACCCACTCCTCAGATTTCCCCAACTTCAGGCAGTGCATTCCGGATCAGAGCAGCGCACTGCATTAAAAAAATTGGCTCCTCCTCTCCCCCCTGGTTTCTTTGGCAATTACCTTAAATCTGTACCCTCTGACCATTCTGCTACTTGGAATAGTTTCTTTCTGTTCACTTCATCAAAATCTTTCCCTGTCTGAAGAACTTCTTCGAACCTCTCATCTTGCCAGTGTCAACTTGTGAGGAGTGCTGAAGAGACCCTATCAGTTACGTAACAAATTATTATGATCTGGAATGTACTGTCCAAAAGAGTGGTGGAAGCAGATTCAATAATGTCTTTATAAAAGGGAATTGGATAATACTTAAAAATAAAAATAAAAATGGAAGAGCTTTGAGGAAAGAACAGATGTAATAGAAGTAATTGGATAGCTCTTTGAAAGAGCCAGCACAGACATGATGGGCTGAAGGGCTTCCTTACCTCTACTATGATCCCACACTGACTTGTTTGTTATATGGGCAGACAATGAGGTACTACTTGGCGTTAATTTGAACTATTTTAACATTCTACACCTTCCTGTTAGATTGTGTTAACGTAAATGGCCGCCTTGTCTTGACCATCGCCAATTATCCTTCCTCAATTTTGCCTTCCTGACTTTCGCACTTTGTCAGCTGCTCCTCCTATTCTCATTCTGACCTATCGTTCTTCTAACCAAGTTCAATGCATATATCAGGCACAGTATTTACGCTGGATCCTGCGTACTCAATCTGAAGTTTAACTTCAACAAAATCAGGTTCCAGCTCATTCCCCTATGTTCTTATTGCTTTTCCTGTTAAACATTCACATTCCACTACTACCCTCTCCATTGTAAATCCCTGTTTAACTCACCCTTTCTCTTGCCAGTGCATAAGCGGCAAAGACCTTTATATAATACCCAATGTTTTTGTTTGTAGCAGAAACTCTCTTTTTGCTGATTAAACCCCTTAGCTGCCTCTTTGTTGATTCATTTAGTATATTCCAATTATTTTTTTCTTTGTTCTTTCATGGGATGTGGGGGGTCGCTGACAAGGCCAGCGTTTGCTGCCCATCCCTAAATGCCCTTGAACTGAGCGACTTGCTAGACAATTTTAGTGGGCACTTAAGAGTCAACCACATTGGTGCAGGTCTGGAGTCACATGTTAGGTTGGACCACGTAAGGGTGGCAAATGTCCTTCCCTAAAGGACCTTACTAAATAGAGGGGTTTTTACAACTATCAATGATGGTTGTCATGGTCTCGATTACTGAGACTATCTTTATATTCCAGATTTATTAATTGAATTTAAATTCCTTCAGCTGCCATTGTGGTATTTTAACCCATGGCCTCCAGAGCATTAGCCCTGGCCTCTGGATTGCTAGCCCAGTGTTATTACAACTACGGTACCATTTCCCCAGTAAATGAGTTCATTACAAACTACGACAAAGTTTTGCAAAGCATTTACTGCACAGAAACAGGCCATTTGGTCCAACAGGTCTATGCTGGTGTTTATGCTCCACATGAGCTTCCTCCAACCCTTCTTCATCTAACCCCATCAACATATCATTCAACCACCAATATATCCTTTGTCTTCTCAAACCTGGTGGTAGGAATTCATCCTTAACATAACCTGACTGACCTACAGTGCATGTCTAGCAAGTTCTCATTGTAGCCTTGCTTAAACTTAGTTTTTTGCTTTCTGTTTTGCAAATGCTTTTTAAGGTGTCTTGAAAATGGTTGACTTGAAGGGAGTGTCACAAAGATATGCAAGTTAATAGGTGGTACTCAGAAAGTAAATCCAGAAAACCACTTCAAATTAAAGAAATGCAGCAGAGCAAAGGGAAAGGCAAACTCAAGACTAATTCTCTTTCACAAAAGGATTATGGTCTTGATACATTTTGTCAGAATTGGCACCATGGTGAGGCCAATCCTAGGGGTTGACTACATGAACATATTCCAACACCCAAGAGGCTAAAGACCAGTAAGAGGCTTGTCTCTGATAACCTTATCACAAATTCCTATGTTTCTGGGAGTGCAGAATTTTCTGATATGGTTGAGTGGGCAAAACTTTGGCAAACAAATTTCACCAGGGGCAAATGTGAGGCCACCCACTTTTGATCCAAGAAAGATAAATCAGAATATTTTTAAATGGTGGCTGTGAAGGAGCTGAGGGAGTTGGAGGTCTAAAAACACAAAGCATTAATAAATTGGTAGAGAGGTGCAAAGAGTAATCAAGAGGGCAAATGGAATTTTAGTCTTTAGTTCAAGGGTACTGGAAAGCAAAGGGGTGTAAATTTCAATTGTATAAGGTCCTGATCTGACTCCATCTGGTGTTGTGTGTAATGCAACTTGGGAAGGATATACTGGCCGTGGGGGGAGCGCAGTCCATATTCACAAGAACTATACTGGAGCTTACATGGTTAAACTATGAGGACAAGCTTGATAAATTTGACTTGGATTAGTTTCATTATAGAAGATTGAGAGGCGATCTGAATGAGATACTTAAAAGGTTTGATAGGTTAGACAAGGAGGAATTACTTCCCCTGCCGAGGTATTCAAATACAAAATATAATGGGCTGGATTTTCACTCGCAAGGTGGGTAGCACATGTCGGGAAATTTCCAGGCTCACCTTACCCACTCCCGGGTAAGTGCCCCATCAGACACAATTTTCGATGGGGGGATGGGGGTCAAAGGGGCATGAGGTGGTGGTGGTGGGGTGGGGGCAGGTTTAGATGGAGTTGGGCCTGCAGAAAGCAGTTCAGATATGGTCACAAGGGCTGCTGAGTGCTGAGGTGGGCTGTTTAAAAGGCCTGCCTTGGTTTTCTGGAATTTCATCCCAGTTCTTTACTTAAATTTTAGACGCTGCAGCTCTCTCACTTCACATTCCATCAACCAACCTGCCCCCACTCCCCATGCCACCTCCATGCCCCATGCTAACTTCTGCCAACCCATGCCTCCAGCCACCCTCATGACCCCTTATTGCCCCATGCCAATTTAATCCTAATGCATGCTAACACATGCCTCCACCATACCCTTTGCCCTTATGTCCTTGATGCCAACTTACCCAGTATCTACCTTGGGCAGACCTCAGGGGACATGTTGAGATGAAATAAAAGTCTAAATATCTATTACAATATTTAATATAGGACAAAAAAACACTCCCATTCATGAATGCCCATTCAAAACTTTAAATACCCTCAAGCAATTAATCCCTTATTAAAAACAGACCTGTATTCATAACCCCACACCAAAGACAATTAATTGTTTAATAATTGCTTTGAGCTGTCAATCAAACTGTACAATTAGGGCTCCCTAATGGAATAATTATAGTTTGTGGAAAGCAGCCAAGTATTAACAATTATATAATGATAGTCATTAGGGTAATGTCAACAAGTAGCTGCTGTACTGTTTGTGGGAGATAGTGGTATTGCCACTGGCCTAGTAATCCAGAGATGCCAGAGTAGTAATCTTAGGATCTGGGTTCAAATCCCATCACGGCAGATGGTGAAGTTTGAGTTCAATAAAAAATCTCAAGTTAACAGTCCGATTGCCATTGTTGCAAAAACCCATCTGGTTCACTAATGCCCTTTAGAGAATAAAATCTGCTGCCCTTACCTGGTCTGGTCTACATATAATTCCAGAACCTTAGCAATATGGTTGGCTCTTAAAAGTCCTCTGAACAAGGGCAATTAGGGATTGGCCATAAATTCCGGCCTTGCCAACGACATCCACATCTCTTGACTGAATAAAAAAAAACCTGATGTTTTTTATCTCTTACAGGCCAACTGTCTTTTTTATTCTTTAAATGGATAAAGTTTAAATAACTTCATATATTAACAATTCTACAATCCTTATCTGGCCTTAATGAGCATTTATATCTATTCTAAAAATGTGTGACTCCAACACTATGGGTTAAGGCCCTTGCTACAGCAAAAATGGAGCCTGAGGGCCAGCTGGGTTCAGGTTCCCCTCATGTGTGAGTCATGCCTTGTCCTCCCCCTCTGCCCTACCAGTGAAAATGGACTCTGTCAGAAATGGAGTGGGGCGTGAACCTGAGTTGAACTACTATTCTTAATGGCAAAAACCTGCACTATGACCTTAAAATTAGAGCTAGACCATTCAGGCAAAAGTTATTGGGAATCTGGAACTCAGCCCCCAAAACTAGATCTTCCAAGGCTGAGCTCAATGGATTTTTGGTGTGTAAGGGTATGAAAGGGTTATGGAGCAAAGGCAGGAAAATGGAGTTGAGTTATAGATCAGATATGATCTAGTTGAATGGCAAAGCAGGTTTGAGGGGCTGATTGGCATTTTCTTATTTATTGCCGGGGTTGACAAGCTCCATGGTATTATCACTGTATGAAAGTAGACGGAGGCACATGTTGCTGTTTTTTACTGCTCTCTAAATATAGATTTATACCTTGTGCTCTATATAAGTATAAAGCTGAGTTGTGTAAAACACTAAAATGGTCACCCAGCTCCAAGGCTTTTGAGAGTCTGTCAATGAAACTGTAAAATTAGGACTCCCCAGTGGGATAATTATAGGATTGCCACCTCATGCTGGCCATAAACAAGGGGGTCCCATCACATCTCCTCCCTTCTCCAAACTCCTCACCCCCCACAGTCCAAATATTGGCCACACTATGAGTCCATTCTTTCAGTGTGTCACCTGCCAAAATAAATTGGGAAGAGCACAGATTCTTAGCTACCAAATTGGATGTTTCTTGACTGATGGTCAAGCAACATTTTCAATATTTATATTAGTAATAGAATGTAATTTGAAAAAAACACTTCATTTTTAATGACCCTATTTTTTTTCTCTTGGAATCTTGCAGTAACATCTGGATATTAACCTTTAACTCATGAAGTCTCTAAGACAATCCTGGAGCATTTATGACCCAAATGCAGCATTAATATATTAATTATGACAGTATTATGTTCAGTACAAGAGTGAGGATACAGTAATGTCCCACCATTCATGGGGGTTACGTTCTAACTAAAGAGGAACATGCCTTTGAATGGGACTTAATTCAAGAGGTTCCAGCCATGCAAGGGCAGCATTGGTTCAGGCAGTTACTCTACAGCAAAATGTTCTCACTCTTCTACTCACATGCACTTCTACTAGGGTCACTGGATAATATGCGGAGCAGGACAGCTGATCTCTAAGGCCAACTGAGTGATTCCTGGGATGAAGAACTGTAGCTATGAGGATAGATTGGAGAGGTTGGGACAGTTTTTCTTGGAGAAAAGAAGGCTGAGAGGAGGCTTGATAGAGGGTATTCAAGATCCTGAAGGGTATGGACAGGGGAAATAATGAGAAACTCTTCCCACTCAAGGGAGCATCAAGAACTAGAGGGCACAGATTCAAAATAATTGGCAAATGGAGTAAATGTGATGCGAGGAAAACATTTTTCACCCAGAGGGTGGTTGGAGTCTGGAATAAACTTCCTGAGAGGGTGGTGGAGGCAGGTTCGATCGGGGTATCCAAAAGGGAATTGGATTGCCATCCGAAAAGACAGAACATGCAAGGTTACGGGAATAAGGCAGGGGAGTTGATCCAGGTGGAATGCTCTTTCAGAAAGCCAGTGCAGACTCAATGGGCCTCTTTCTGCACTATAAAGATACTTGCTATTGTGAACTCACAAACCTCAGTAAGCATACTCTGTGAGTAACTGACCCCCAAAAACTACTTGCTGTATCCTCCATTGGAATTCCTTCCTGATGTTTCAATAATCTGGCGATCATGTCTAACAGTGTTAAATTTGCCAGAGTATATCTGCCTCGGCTTTCAAAGACCTCTTGCAAATTTTATTAACAATGAAACTGATACTTTAGGGTAAATTAACCGATCCCACACTGAACCAATGCTCAAAGGATGTACTTGCCAAAGAATGAGTGCCAAAGATTCAGACATTTCAAATGTGGATAAGTGAACATTGCCCAAGTGATGGGAGCTGTGGTGTACAAAGTACAAAGCATGGGTAAGTGAAACTGTGAACAAGGAAATCGCCAAAGGCAGGACTTGCTGTGTTGGATACTGTGTACTGTAAGATCATACTTTGTGAAAGTGGCCACAAACTCTGTTAAGATGGCTGCAACTTAACACGTGATTATGGCCGTTTATACTGTGGACAATATTCGATTCTGTGGCTAATATTTAATTAAGCATGGATCTGAATACAAGTACTTTGAAACCACCTGTAAAGTTTAAACATCTAATTTTATAAGGGTGAACAGGCATTTGAGGAATATTGAATCTCTAGACTGTCGGCCTCTGAGTGCCACATTGAACAAAGAAGACTATTTGAGCTCAAGTTAGGACAAAGATAAGAATGAATGGTCGTCGTCAACTTTGTGGTGGTCTGGACCCCAGAAGTGCTAATCCTATAGTCATGTGACTAAAACTACCTTTCAGGTATTGCAGTATAATACAACTAGAACAAAATAAATGTGTGTGTGTGTGTGTGTGTGTGTGAGAAACATCAGAAGCGCCAGCTAAGATCTGAAACAGCTGAACCATCATAGCTGAAAGTTTTCTAATGCAGTCAAAGTTTTCTATTTGTTCCAGCTTCCAAGTCCACCTGAGAACCAATGTCCTGGCTTTTTATCTACAAGAGGCTTCATAGCTTCATGACAATCCTTTCTTTCTAAAAAACCTTCACTCCAACTAAAGAATCAACTTGACCAAGAAGACATCGATACGAAACGTAGATCCCATTTTTATAATTATGGCACACAATCTTTTCGTGTGTGGTGGTGTGGGAGAGACAAAGTGATTGAGGCATTGGGTGGAATCATCCTGTGCGGGTGGTGATGGCTATCATGGTGGGCATGAGCGGACAATATGGTGAGAAGGCCAAACATTTGTTTTACTTCATCGTGAAATCAGTTTGTGATCGTCCAGTCCTCCCGCCAATGGCGGGCCGCGTTTCCCACAGCCGCACGTCGGGAACTTAATTTCAATATTTTAGCACTTCATTACAAGTCCTGCTGACCGGAATCATCTCCCCATGCTGGATCATCCAGGCACGCTGACGTGTTTCACAACGGTACATAAGCAACGCACACCTGGTGAACTCACTTCGCTCAGGACTTCAAGGCTTCTTTGCTTATCTTGCTCGAGGCAGCACTTGTGGTCATCAGCGCCAGGCTTCGCAGGCAGCACCACATCACTTTCAGGGTGGGCCCTTGGGCAGGTATCTATCTGCTGGATCAGCCGTAAGGTGGGGTGATTTTTCAATGGCTACAGGGGTAGGCTTGCTTGGGGAAGGGGGAGAAGTGGCCTCGGGCAAGGGAAGAGGCTGCAGGGCAGGGGCTGTACTGGGGGAGGAGGGTGTCCCAGAGTGTGTGTTGATCTGTGCAAGTGGCCTCAAGATAGTGAGGGCTGAGGAGGCAGTCTCCAGAGGAAATAAGGCCAGATGGAGATGTGAGGGCATGTGCAAGAGAATAAATGGTGATTTCCCTTGAACTGGCAGTGAATGAGATGCCAGTGAATGTGTGATGAGCTTGTGAGTGTGAGAGTTTAGAGTGTTGAGATGGTTGTTTTACCCTGGCAGCACGGATGAGATCATCGAACCTTTTTCTGCACTGGATGACGATCTCTCCTGTGCAATGCTGGCATTGACCACCACTGCTACCACCCCCCCAAGCCAGAATGGTGAGATTGCTGGACCTCCTGCGGCCAGAGTAGGGGTGGAGGTCATCACAGCCGGCGTCCAAAAGGCATTCCAGTGATGGGTCACTGAACTCCGCTTGGCTCTCAGGGCCAAGTCTTCACTGGAGCAGCCTGGGCTGCAAGCATTGAGAACTGGGCGCGCGGCTGCAGTTTAAATTTGGTGCCCAATGTGAGGAAGAAGTGAGGTAACAGGGTGAGGGGGCAAATCGGTGGCCACGCACCAGCAAGATGGCGTGCTTCCTGTGGCTACATAATTAATAAGGTGGGAAGCGGACAATAGGGCTCAAAAAAAAAACCATCATTGCAGCCAAAAAGCAAAATGTCCTTTTACACGCCCGCTATGGCAATTAATGCAAATTTGGGACAATTCTGCCCATTGTGTTCAACATCTGAGGCAAGTGTGTGATAATAAATAACATTTTATTTTTAAAATCGTCAAAAAGCCTGCTGCTGTAATTTATTTTAAATTGAGAAAAAGAAGGTAAGGAGTTACATACGCCTCACAGACAAAATATCCTGATTACGGACTAGAAAGGGACACACAAATCCTGTCCATAAGAACAGAAAGACCTTATTTGGATATTGTTATCAGCACCCACCTGTGCATCATTAATCTTGGCAATGGGACTGTGGTAATTATGGATTTATTTACAGTGCAATACACCTTTAATAAGAAATCTGTTAAGAAAGATCACATGATCTTTAGTACCCAATAGGAGAGTAGCACGGGCTACCTCTGTCGTTAATAGTTAGTGGTCAGTAGTTAGTAGTAAAGAGTATAGAGATAGAGGCTGAAGTGAAAGCACATGCTTAGTTGCTGCTGAGTATCTTGGAAATAAACTAAAATCTTCCACCTAAGAAGTATCAGCTGATCAGCTTTAACAATGGTACCAACTCAACCAACACTCACAACAAACTGACAATTAAGATCTATTGGATCCAACAAACTGGTGAAGTGGATAAAACAAGTTTAACAGAAGAAACCAAACGAAATGAAATTGGTACTTCAGCTCGCACAGTAATTGGAAGTAAAAATTCCATTCAAAATTACAATGTAATTCCCTCTGACAATGCCACAATTTGGAAGAATTGATCCTTTCAATCCAGCAATGGATGTTTGGTCTTATTATATGGAACGTTTCATGTTCTTTTTTCAAGCAAACGAGATTACAGGGGAAGAGAAGAGGTGAGCGATCCTCTTAAGTGCATATGTGAATGAAACCTATGGCTTGATCCGAAGTTTGATAGCATCAGTGCCCCAATATATTTAGATGATGTATTGGTGACAGGATTCACTGAGAAAGAGCATTTGGCAAATTTAGGAGAAATCCTAAAATGTTTCTTGTAAGCTGGAGTGCATTTAAAAAAAGAAAAGTGCAGATTCCAAGTGAGGGAGGTAACCTATTTGGGTCACTGGGTAGATTCACAGGGCCTCCACCTAGTTGGGGAGAAAGAGAGAGCCCTAAGAAAGGCACCCTCACCAAAGAACACCTTGGAGCTCAAATCATTCCTAGGAATGATCAGCTATTAGGGACAGTTCTTACCCAATTTGTCTACAGTGCTGGACTCCCTACGTTATCTACCCAAAAAGAACCAACGTTAGTCTTGGGAGGTGCCCCAGAAAGAAGCTTTAATAAAGGTGAAACAATTGTTGCTCTCATCCAATCTATTAGTACATGATGACCAGAGAAAATAATTGGTGTTGACATGTGACATATTGTCCTATGGAGTGGGAGCAGTGCTCTCCCATTGGATGGCACAGAACAGCATAGAACGGCCAGCAGGTTAAATATCAAGAACGCTCACCACAGCGGAAAAGGGATACTCACAGATAGAAAAAGAAGGCCTGTCAATCATCTTTGGTATCACGGAATTTCAACAGTACGTACACAGTCGCCACTTTACAATCATTACAGACCACAAGCCATTGCTGGGGTTGTTCAGCGCAGACAAGACTATACCACCCATAGCCTTGGCAAGAATACAATGATGGGCTTTAATCCTGGCAGCATACAAGTATACTTTGGTACATAGGCCTGGCAGTCAAATTGCAAATGCTGATGCACTTAGTCATTTGCCTTTACAAGAAAAGGATGTGGATGCCCCAGTTCCACAGGAACTTGTTTTACTGTTAAATTTCTTAGTTTCCTTGCCAGTAAGTGCTCGACAGAGCAGAGACTGGACAAGTTGGGACCCAGCCCTATCTCTAGTATGAGAACAAGTGCGACATAGTTGATTACGAGAGCCGGTATCTGACAAAATGAAACCATACTTTAACAGAAGACATGAAATAACTAGCCAGGATGGCATCTTATTGTGGGGAACACGAGGGATAGTTCCTCCAAAGGGAAGAAAGCCACTGTTAATTGAATTACATAGCACACATCCAGGAATATCCCAGATGAAGACCATAGCATGCAGCTACTTATGGTGGCCTGGGATGGATGGTGAAATAGAGAGTTTAGTGAAGAATTCTGTGCAACATCAGCAACTGCAAAAGTTACCATCAATAGCTTCCTAGCACCCTTGGGAGTGGCCAGGAAGACCATGGGTGCAGTTACACATTGACTATGTGGGGCCTTTCATGGGAACAATGTTTCTGCTCATTGTCGATGCTCACTCAAAATGGATGGACACATATGAGGTGAAGTCACCAATGTCTTCTACTACAATTGAGAAGCTACATCAAAGTTTTGCCATTAATGGACTACCAGAAGTAGTTGCTTCTGACAATGGGGCGACATTTACAAGTTCTCAGTTTCAGCGGTTTATCAGCCTCAATGGTATCACTCATGTAAAAACTGCACCTTACCTTCCTTCCTCAAATGGACTGGCCAAGAGGGTGATTCAAACAGTCAAGGCAGGCATGGAGAAGCTAACTGGGGATTCCTTAGTAACCAAGCTTTCTTTTCCATTATAAGGTCACCCCTCACACAACAATAGGTGTTGCACCTGCAGAGTTATTGTTGAAACGCCATCACAGGATGAGATTGAGCTCAATAATGCCGAATTTAAGGGGGGAGATGGAAAGGAGTCAGGGAAGCCAGAAAACTAGATCCGACTGGCATTGTTGTGAGAAAAAATTTACCGTGGGAGAGACGACATATGTGAAGGGCTTTGGTGAAGTAAGTGCGGTGACTGGACCTCTATCTTACCGGAGATGGAAGGCCAAGTCATTTGGAGACATGTGGATCATCTAAGGAAGACAGAAACAAATCACCAAGAATTGATTCCACCAGTGTTCATGAACGGATCTGCGTTTCCTGTTGAGAGATCTCAACCCGGAACAGACATGTCTGATGCTCCTGTTGGAGTTGAGGACACAGATCTGCAGGTGCCCACTGAAGCACCTGACGTTCAGGTAATTCTGGAAAAGGAGATTCCTGACCAAGATCTGAAGTTGTAGAGCTGAAGCGCTCCACACGCATAAGGAAACCGCCAGTAAAATGAATTGGTAAATTACTTACCAGTGTAAATATTTTGCTGTCTTGAGAAAATTGTACTTGTAAATGTATAATGTATATCTGAGTAAAGGGGAAGTGATGTGATAATTATGGATTTATTCAGTGTGTAATATACCTTTAAGAGCAATGATGTGAAAGAAGAGCACATGATCTTTAGTATCTAAAAGGAGAGTAATGTGGGCTACCTCTGTGGTTAGCAGTCAGCATTCAGTAGCTAGTAGTAAAGAGTGTAGAGCTAGAGGTTGAAGTGAAAACACATGTTTAGTTGCTGCTGAATACCTTCATAAATAAGAAGTGCCAGCTGATCAACTCTATGGCCAGAATTGTTCAAGAGACAAGAGACTTCACTATATTATTGCTGCCAGGAGACATTATATAGAAGCTTGTGCTCCCCTGGATTGGCTGTACTTATTATTTAATTCCTGTAAATAATTTAATGGGTTTGGACATGGCAAATTAATTTCAATACAGCCAAGTGTGAGATGGAGCATTTTGTTAAGAGGCGAGCGTCTCGACATCATCGTGCACTTGTGCAACATTCCGGTCGGTGGGCGTGCGCAAGAGTTGGCAGCAAACCTGCCGACAACTAAGAGGGCTACTAAGCCCACTGACGGCGCAATAAACTGGGATTGTTCATTGCCCGTCCAACTTTACGGCTGGCGGGCAAATCGGCCAGGCGGCCTTTGCATTTTTCAGGAAACCCCATCCAAGGGCGGGATGAGGTTTCCGAGATTAATTCAAAAAAAGATGAAAACGTCTGGACATCAATTTTCAGAATCCGCATGTTTAGTTGACTCATTCTGACGCGTGGGGATTTTTAAATCTGTTTCTGTCGAATTTAAACTCTTCAGCTCCCTGAGGCAGCTCTCCGCCTTCAGGGAGCTTTCGTTCCACGGCTCCCCCATGCCCGCGCTGACTTCAGCGCTCGCCCATCTCCCACCCCCCTGTCATTTGGCCAGCCAGCGTGAAGTCGTGGTTGGGGGCCGAACGTGGCCAGCGGTCCATTTGGCCACTCCCGGACCAGCCAATTGCGGCACACCCCACCCTCGACCCCAAAATCCTGCCCCATTTTACAAAAATAATAGCGAGGGATTCAAGAAGATCCAACATATTTTAACAAAGATGGCACCAAAACTGCAAGACTGAACAGGCCAAGACTCTTTTCATTGGGAACAAAAAAATAAGAGGTGAAATAACAGATGCCTTTAAAATTAGGAAGACATTCGATTGGGTTGAGAAAGGGAAGAAGATTCCAGCCTACGAGGCGTCCATAAGGCTATGATAAATACGAGTCACTAATAAATCCAATAAAAAATTCAGACGAACTTCTTTACTCAGGCAATGGGGAGAATGTGGACATATACTGAGACATATAGCAGAGATGTGTGTTTAAGAGGAGGCGAGGTAGGTATATAAGAGGGAAATGAATAGAAGGATAAGCAGATAGGATTAGTTGATATAGAGTGGAAGGAGGTTTATATGGAACATAAACATGGACAGAGACTAATTGGATCAAATGGCCTGTTTCTGTGCTGTAAATACAAAGTGAAACTAGTTAGATGATCTGGAATTGACTACCCAGCACGTGTATGTTGTGACGATTTTACTGCCTTCTGAAGTGAATTAGAGAGACATAAACCACAAGGGACACTCAGGATCTGTGTGAATCTTAAAGGAAATTAGGTTTCTGCAAGGATAAGAAAGCAATTTTGTGCATAGGGAATATGCAGTCCCACTACAGAAGATGCAAGAGGGAACAACACTTTAAAATATCTTCAAATACATTGCAGCAGTGGTAATGAATTGTGAGAGATGCCTGGATAGCCACACTGGGTTTTAACCTATATCCCCACCTTTAGCTTAACTAAAAATCTTCCATGTGGAACTTTATTGAGTGATTTTTTTTGAAAGCCAGCGACCACCATGCCAGTGGGATTCTACCTCCGTCAAGTGGAAATCCTTGGGCCAGAATCTTCGGGTTGGCATGCAGGTGGGCGGGACCCCGCTCGCCGACAGGTAAAATGGCGCGTGGTGATGTCGGGCCTGTGTCCCTACATCACCGCACATCATTTAGATCTTCAGTCCGGCGGGTGCACACTGGAGTCGGCTGCGCGCCCGCCGAACTGTCAGAGGCTTATTAAGGCCTTTTGAAAACTCATTAAAACACTTAACGGAGCTGTCTGTCCAACCTGAAGGTTGTTTGGGGAGTGGGGGGTGGGGGGTGGGGGGGGTTCACAGGCAAAGGTCCCAGGCGGCTTTGCATTTAGCATGAAGACTTCATCCACGGGCGGGATGAGGTTTCATGAAGGATTTATGAACGCAATAAATTTTTAAATCAAAATTAATTAACACTGTCGCATGAGGGGAAACGTCGGAATTTTTTTTCTTCTTTTACGTTTTGAAAAATGAAATTAATCTCCCTGAGCCAGCCAGCTCCGCGCCTCAGGGAGATTTCTGCATGTGCGCAAAAGAGTGCAGGCCCCGAGTCAGCCTACACGCCCCCTCCCCCACCACTCGCACTGGGAGCGCTCAGCGCTTCCGGGTGCGCATCACGCTGGGCGGGCCTTAATTGGCCCTGCCCACGTAAAATGGCGGCGCACAGCCAATCGCCGGCAGCGACCAGCCACTCCCGCTCCCACCCAGCTCCCCCCCCCACCGACGGGGAGAAAATTCTCCCCTTGATGTCAAATAAGGACCCCATTGCATCACCCAGGAACAACATCCCTCCCTTCAATAAGCACGAAAGCAAAATAATTTCCTTTTACAAGCTCTGCCGCATAAACACGCCCCCCCCCCCTCCCCCCGTCTCCACATTATACAAAATGGCTGCCTGACTTCATATGGAACATTTCAATTTCTGTAATAAAGCAATAGCCGGTTGCAAATTCGAGCAGCAGTTCAAGAAGAAGGTCCACTGCCAACTCCTGGAGGTCAATTAGAAATGGAAAATAACTGTTGGATATATGTGGTGACATCCCCAGAATGCATAGAAAAGAAATAGCATTTAGTGGCATTGTCTACTCGAGAATTAATAAAACAATAATAAGGATTTAGCTTTACTGTGGGATAAAGGTATTTACAAGGTGCATAAAAACAAAAAAACTGCGGATGCTGGAAATCCAAAACAAAAACAGAATTACCTGGAAAAACTCAGCAGGTCTGGCAGCATCGGCGGAGAAGAAAAGAGTTGACGTTTCGAGTCCTCATGACCCTTCGACAGAACTTGAGTTCTGTCGAAGGGTCATGAGGACTCGAAACGTCAACTCTTTTCTTCTCCGCCGATGCTGCCAGACCTGCTGAGTTTTTCCAGGTAATTCTGTTTTTGTTTTACAAGGTGCATGATCTACAAGTCAGGAAAGCTTAAGATTGTTAATGGACTGAAGCACAAATAATTTGCATCCTCCCTAAGATTCAAAACCAATAGACAGAATTATGAATTTGTGAATTAGGAGCAGGACTTGGCCATTCAGCCCCTCGAGGCTGCTCTGCCACTTGTATCCTCAACCTCACATTCCCGCCTACCCCAGGTAACCTTTCACCCCCTTGCTTGTCAAGAATCTACCTACCCCTGCCTTAATAACATTCAAAGGCTCTGCTTCCACTGCCTTTTGAAGAAGAGAGTTCCAATTCAATGGTCCTGCTGGATCAGGCATGATGGTGGCGCGGTGGGAGGTGGGAGGTGGGTGGAG
This sequence comes from Carcharodon carcharias, assembly GCF_017639515.1. Taxonomy (NCBI): domain Eukaryota; kingdom Metazoa; phylum Chordata; class Chondrichthyes; order Lamniformes; family Lamnidae; genus Carcharodon; species Carcharodon carcharias. The sequence goes on from NC_054473.1 coordinate 181,921,974, forward strand.
GGTGGAGGTATCCGCTTCCGATATATCCAGCTTCAGGCAAACTCTCCCAAATTAAGTCGGGGGTGGGGGAAGGGACCACCAACGGCAGGATGTCAATTAGGCTCATTAATGAGCCAGTGGAGAGCGATTATCTGTGAGCCCACTGGAATTTAGTGATGGTTCAGGGATACAATGGGACTCGCACAATTCGCCTGTGCCTCTCGAAAGCTGCCGAATACACCACATCAGGTTTGCCTGCAGCCTCGTTGGGGGGTGTGTGATCTCTTGTTGCCTGGCACTTAGTGCCTGATGGAGGAACCCGGTATCAGGAAGCCAGGGTTGGGTGGGCGGTTGGGGTTGGGGGGTTGGTGGTGGTGGGGGGGTGGGTTGGGTTGGGGTGGGAGGGTGTGCGAGAGGGCGGTGGCTGGGTAATGAAATCCAACCCCATCCCCTTGCCTCCGACACCCACCTGTACTCTCCCGCTTCCCTGCAGCTCCCTTTCCTGCAGCCACCATCCCACCCTCGCTCACCTGAGTTCAGGGATCCAGCAGTGATCCTCGGGCAGGGCCCTGGAGTATTACTGGCAGCTGCCACCACCCCTTGTGACGCTGCCAGTAATGGAGAGCTACTGGCCTCTGATTGGCTGGTGGCTCTCCGGGATAGTATTTCCACACCAATGGGGCCTTGACCTTGTGGTCGGCTTAACTCTGGCTAATTAAATGCCCGAGGACAGTTAAGCAACATTGGGCCTCCCCCATGGAAGTGACGCGGGGCTCCCAACTGTTCTCCAACCAGTGGGGGAGGGACCCCTTCCTGTCGCTAGCACTAAATCCTGACCAATGCCTCTCCCTTGCTCATTTATACTGCAAAGGTTTGAAAGTTTCACATACCTGCTTGTGGTACCAGTGCAGGTTAATTGATGAATAGACGAGCAGCTAACAGGCATTAGATTAACACATGCTTTTTATGAAAAGCTGATAGATTAACTAGCTACAGAAACATATCTAAATCTTTTCGTCACCTGACTGCTCAGGAATAATTAGGGATAGGCAATAAATGCTGGCCTTGCCAGCAATGTTCACATTCTACAAACAAATAAAAACAAATAATTTCATGAAAGCTAATCATAAGTGACATAACATAACTAAAGAATAGCAAAAGCAACATGTACATGATAAATACACACACTCATGCCATGTAAGCGTTATTAGAATTTAGCTCGACAGTTACATGAGCAGATTCAGGTGCCCACTATCATTAGGTTAAAAGAATGAAGCCTTTATTGAATATGTACCAAGAATTTAAATAGCTGAAATCTTGCTGTATTTTTGCTACATTTATAATGCATAACAGCAGTGGTACAACATGGGTGTGCTTCTTAATGAATATTTTACATCTGTCTTCACAAAAGAGGGCGATGGTGGAGACTTTGTAATTAAAGAGAAGGAGACTGAAATATTGGGTGGAATTTAATTCCCCCTGTTGGTGACGTGGTTGGGGGGGGCGGGGGGGTGGTGGGCGGGGGCATTTAATCAGGTGGGAGGGTGCCAGATGGTGACACTGCCCGATTAAGCTCGGGTTGGGGAGGCTCATGGGTGGCTTTTCTGCGCGGATACTAATTGAGGCCCTTAAGTGGGCAATTAAGGCCCAATAAAAGGCCTCAGCCTGCTGCCACTGGTATTCAGCCTGAAGCCTGAAAACAGGCTCACAGGGAGAGAGCCTTATTCAAAGATACTTTAATGCACAACGGAGAAATCCAGCATCAGGAAGCTCCCCTGCAAGCCACCATTCCTCCCTTGCCCCTCTACCACCGCGCACACAACCCCCGCCCCGCCCCCCCACCTTCCTTCCCACTCGCATGATCCCAATCTTGCTGTCTTGCACTGGGGTCCCTTGTTGATCCTGAGCCTCTGGTGGGTGCATTGCAGGAAGCACTTGGGGGGGGGGGGGGGGGCGGGGGGGGGGTGGTGGTGGAGGGGAGGGTGGGGGTCTGGGAGGTTAGGAGGGGTGGGGGGGTGGGGGGTGAGGTGGGATTGCTGCCTCCAGGGTCCTGAATCCTGATTCGTACTAACAACTGGTGGGCCTTCCACAGCGGACGCGATGTGAGGTTTTCGCCAGCCCTCCAGCCCTTGAGTGAGGCCCCTGTGACCTGGTTTAAATTCTGCCCGTAGGATGGGAAATGCATAATGATAGAGATAGAATTTATGGGTTTAATATCCTTGGAAGGATGCCAGGCTTGGATGAAATGCATCCCTAAGAGAAGCAAGGGCAGGACTAGCAATCTCCAATCCTCTCTAGCTGCAGGCAAGATGCTGGAGGACCATCTACATCGTACCGTTGTTTGTAAATGGAGGAAGGGATAGGTGATACTTTTGGCGACATAGACTCAGTAGGGGGGGTGGGTAGGTGACCCTATTGGGGACATAGTCTCAGGTGGGCGCGGTGGGGAGGCGGGGAGGGTAGGTGACCCTTTTGGGGACATAGTCTCAGTAGGGAGGGTGGTGGGGGGTGGGTAGGTGACCATTTTGGGGACATATTCTCAGTAGGGGAAGTGGTGGGTAGTGGCTAGGTGACCCTTTTGGGGACATAGTCTCAGGAGGGGGCGAGGGGGGTGGGTAGGTGACACGTTTGGGGACATAGACTCAGGAGGTGGGGTGGGTAGGTGGCCCTATTGGGGACATAGTCTCAGGTGGGCGCGATGGGGGGCGTGGGGGGTAGGTGACCCTTTTGGGGACATAGTCTCAGTAGGGGGGGTGGTAGGGGGTGGGTAGGTGACCCTTTTGGGGACATAGTCTCAGGAGGGGAGATTACTACTTAATCTCAGCAGGAACAACAATTGAAAATAAATCTGAGGGACAGTAGAAAGGTTGCAATTCATCAAGGACATTCAGCATGGATTTGACAAGGGAAGGACTTGCCTGACTAACTTGATTGGAATTTTTGAGCAGGTAATGTAACACTTGAACCTTTATGAGGGTTCAGAATTAAATAGAATAAATAATGACACTGACAAGGGTATAGGATTATAAAATTCTCAAACTAATTTTATTTAACTATATTTTAAAATCACAAGGATATGAATAGCACACTTACACCTAATGAACCTATCATGCAGGACCCATCAATGACAAACAAAACTTATAAACTGATTTCTTTCAATTCAAGTGTGTCCTCATTTTATGAAGACCTCAAAGGAAGTGAATACTTCTGATTCAGCTCATGTTTAACATGTTAAACTATTGGGCAATTGTCCTCTTTCATTCAGCTCCAGGCCTTACTTTAAACTATGAGATCAAAGGTTTAGACATCCATTTGTCTGGACGGTATCCAGGAAGCTGGGTCTTTCACACAGTCTCCAGCCTTGCCCCTCAACCTTTACTTTAATCCACAGAAACACCTGTCACTTCCCCTCCAGCTCTCTGCTTTAAGTCAATCAGGAGGCTAAGATGTTACCCGTTCCCTGAACAATACTCCCAATACCCTACTCCCTGAACACACCTGGAGCACTAATCAGATTCCCAGGGGAAAAGATGGAACTTTTGCCATATTTGCCAATGTCCAGCTGCACAGTGAGAAACAAAGGAAAGGTACACCTTTCTTATACCCCTCTGTTCATATGTCCGAACCCTAAGGCATTCAGAGATTGCTTTCTCCTGACATGGTCATCTCTGAGAGGTCAAAGGTGATGTCATCCCTCATTGACAGATTATGAACTGTTTCAGAATTCCTATTTTGACTGTTACAAGACCCCCAAAGATTCCACATGTTTGACAAGCTTCATCTCGGTGTATCTTGTGCTGTTTCAAGGGCCTCTGCTTCCCTGACCACAATGATAACCCATGAGATCAGAAGAATTTTCAAGATTCCCTTAATGAGATTGTTCCTGTGAGTGTCTTGATAACCATAAGTGTTGGTAAGATTGGGATATTTCCTGACTTCTAATAATTACAGGACGTTAGTAATGTTATTGCCAATGTCCTGTCTTAAGAATGCATTAAGTGCATGCTTGCACAAGTGAACTAACCATTCCTGTCTTTCACACACTTAACCCTTGTGTTCCCAGAAAGATCAGGCTTGCAAATTGAATTATTATTTATTTTAGCAGATTCAATCATGGCCAATTCGACTTAATGTATCATGCCTCATCTACATTCTCATAGCATAACAGGCCGCTGAAATCTAAATCAGTTACAATGTCATTTCAGTCTTTTCAGTCCATGTTACAGTCAAGTTTGTGGAGTGGTACATGACCCTCTAACTCTGGGACAAGAGTGCATCCATAAAGAGTTATTTGGTGTGTATTGTGAGTTGGTCGTAGGGAATGTTTAGCCCATACAGATTCAAGTTTAGTTTTGATAGATGAATGAGCAAAAAAGGGATGAAGGAATATAGAATGGACTGAGAAATTGCTGTGAGAACATTAGCCCACCTTTCTCTCTCAGATACAAAAGTGAAACACTTTGGAAACCTGAAGTAAAAGCAAAAAACGCTGGAAGTACGCAACAGGTCTGGCAGCACTTGTGGGGAGAGACACTGAGGCCTGAATTTTTTGGATTGTGGGGTCTCCCTTCCGGCCATCGGAAGGGCTCGTGGGCATGAAATGGGCGATCGAGATCTCGGGGTTGAGGCCGGATGGGGGGAGGGAGGTTTGGAGGCCACTGGACCTTAAGGGGGGTGGTTAGTGCCCGACTTCAGAAGGGGGATTCCGATGGAGGTGCTCCCCACCTCCCACCCCACCCCTCGCCGTCCCCTTTCCCGCCGGAGAACTAACTCTTTTGATTTTTGGGCTTCCTCCGTGCCGGCTCAATCCTCCCGCCAGCCTAAAGATCGAGGCCGTGTGGGAAATGACCCTTAAGTGGCCAATAATTGGCCGATAAGGGCCTCAAATGGGGCAAGGACAGGTTTCCCATCCGAGGCCTTGCCCGGCCCAGTGTAAAATCGCTATGTGGTCAGGACAGGCGGGAATCCAGAGGGAATCCCACCCCTTCCATTTCACGCTCCCCCCCTACCCCCCCTCCCCCACCACCACCTAAAAACCTGCTGGTGGGAGGGTGTAAAACTCTGGCCAAAGTTACCATGACCTTTCATCAGAACTGAGAAAAGTTAGCAATGTAATCTTAGTTTATAACCTCCGACCCATTGTGCTTTGTGTTTTTTTCTCTCCCCTCCCTCTTGTTTCTTTCTTAATTCCTTTATTTGTGCTCAGGCAGCTCCTGTCTTGCCATTCAGGCCTCTGCTTTTGTTTCTTTATTTGTTCCCTTGATGTCCCATTCAGCCATTCACTATGACACCTTTTGCCATTTCATCTCCCCTGCCTTCCAGCCTATCACAGAAGGTCCTTTCCTTCTTCTGCTCATCCTCCCACCGCCACTTCACTTGTTCAAAACGTTACATTTCCAACTCTTCTCAGCTTTGATCAAAGGTCACAGGCCTGAAAGATTGGCTGGAATCTTCTGCCCTGGCAGGAGATGAGGGAACATAGGGAAAAACTCTCCCCCTGTTGGGGCAGGGGGAGTGCAGGAGCGGGCATGGGTGGGTGTGCCTCCGATCGACTCCCCTGATAGGGGGCGCGCCGCCATTGTGCATGAGTGGGTCAAGAAGTGCTATGCGCTCCCTGTGTGTGCAGGGGGTGGGGGGGGGAAATACCCTCAGCCAGGAGTGCGCTCTTTTACGTGCAAAAGAGTGCACTGATCTCCCTGAGGCTAAGTGCTGCCTCAGGGAGATCATCTCCGAATTAACATTTGCAGTAAAAAAACGATGGAAAAATTTCCCTGAAATGTCCCGTCATGGTACACCGTCACATGAGTGGGGACATGTCCATAGCTTTAACTGAAACCTTTATTAAAAATTTAAATACCCTCATGAAACCTCACCCTGCCCATGGCTGAGGTCTTATGCTTTTTCTAAAGCCGGCCCGGGGCTACCGGCCTGCCTGCCAGCCAACCTTAAGGTTGGACGGGCAGGTCAATTAACGATCATAATTTGTTTATCAATGGCTTCAATAGGCCGTTGACGGGTTGGTGAGCGCACAGCTGACTCGGCTTCGCCCCCGCTGGCCTGAAAATGGAAATGACGCAGGGTGAGTTTGGGAGTTCCACCCAACGTCATCCCACGTCATTTTACGCGTCGGCGAGCGGGCCTCGCCCCCACTCGCCCACCGGAAGATCCTGCACATAGAGGAGGGCCTGAAAATTTAGTGGGTTGGTGTTGGGACCAACACCTGACGCCTCTCCACACCCACTGAAAGTAAGTTCTCAGCGGGAAGGGCCCTGGCGGACCTTCCCACCCCAGCTCCACTCGAGTCTCTTAGATGGCCAATTAACGACCACTTAAGGGCCTCTTCCCACCTCCACTGCAATCTCCCCAGCTCCAAGCGGGCCTGCCGACATGCGGCCTGTTGAGCTGGTAAAACCATGTGGACCACTTGTCAGCTGGAGAGGTGGGATGGGTCGCTGTGTCCCTTGAGCTGCACAAATCTATTCATGATCGAGGGAATGTACATGAGGCAGGTGGGTGTGGCCCCTGACAGCAACTCGCCCTCTTCTGCCAACACCCATGATCCCCCTCTCCCCATGGTCCCCACCCTGTGGGACCACTCCCCACCACCCCACCCCCCCCCCAACAACAATTCCCTTTTTCCTGGGTCACTCCACAATCCTGGGAATGTGGGCGGTGTTGTTGCAGCAAGAGCCAAGGCCTCTCTGTGATGCTGTTGAACGTAAGTGCTGCCAGCCTCTGATTGGCAGGATGTTATAAACCGAGGTCCTTCTTCGGGAGGAAGACTCACCACTGTCCTCTTAACTGCCTGATGGTCAGCGGGCCTTCCTCCTAAGAGTCAGCGCAGGTGTCTCGCCACTTTTTCAGGCAGCGCACAAGACACTTGCCGAAAATGGAAGATTCTAGCCATTAACTCCATTTTTGGCCAGACCCGTCAAGTATTCCCAGCATTTTCTGTTTCTCTTTCTGATGTTACACATTTACAGCACAGTTTTAATTATTTGTTACTAACTTGACTGACACACAGGAGAACAATTGATGGGGGGATGTGGCGGGGGGATATTTTCAAACTGCTGTAATATGTTAGTGAGAAGGATTGGACATTCTTAATCTTAGAAATATACAAGTCCTTGCTCTTAAAGGTGGGTCAAAACGCAATCCTCCACACAACTGAAAATTGTCCAATTTTTCCCATCCCCTCTCATGAAGGGTGAACTACATTTGCTGAGAGCATTTGCAACATCTACCCTTTAGCATTGTGCCTTTTATCAAATACAGAGCTATTTTGGTTGCTAAATTACTAGAAATGACTGATATTCAGAATTCAAGTGCTTAATATGTTCGTGTGACACTCCTCAACCTGCTATTGGAGGTGTTAACACTTTAATTTCAAACATACAAAAGCCTTCATTTAAATAGCGAAGAGGAGGTTATTATAAAAAAAACTTGAAGTGCTTGTTCATTAATATCACAGTCAATTCCAGGCTTCAGAATTCATTACACATTTAGCCCTTATCATTGTAATAACTAATTATGTCCTTACTTAAAGTGGTTGAAGCTATTCCACAGCTAATGCCATTCTCCAATATTGGCCTAACAATATGATGTTCTACCTTGCATTCTCCATAAACTTGAGCTCATCTGAAAGTCTGATTCTATATCCTTACTTCCACTCAACCATCACCTTGTGTTCACTGATCTACATTAGCTTGATTTTGTCTCAACTTTCAGAATTACTTTCAAATTCTTCCACTGGACTCTCCCCTCTCTCCCATTATTTCTCTAAATCTTGTCTCTTAAGCATTTGATGCTAATCACTCCACTATTCCTGCCTTCAGCTGCCCAGGATTTCAACCCTGGAAGTCCATCCCGAAACTTCCCTTACTCCCCTTTCTTCTTTAAGACATTCATTAACATCTCTCTTTGATCAACTTGAGGCCATCTGCCCTATTATCTCTTTACGTGTCTCAGCATCAAATTTTGTGCTATAATGCTCCTACCAAGTGCCTTGGGCCATTTTATGGTACTAAAGCTGCTTTATAATTTTAAATTATTGCTGTTGGTGATATTTTAACCACACCCAGCCCTACAACCCTCCGAGGTCTCTGCACTCCTCCAATTCTGGCTCCTTGCAAATCCCCGATTTTAAACACTCCACTGTTGGCAGCCATGCTTTCAGCTGCTGAGACCTTGAGTTCTGGAATTTCCTCCCAAAACCCCTCCACATCTCCTTCCTCCTCAAAGATACTCCTTAAGCCTACCCATTTTTTTGTTCACCCGCTGCAATGTCTCTTTGTGTGGCTCCTTGTCATCAACCTTTGTTTAATAATGCTCCTGTGTGGTGCCAATGGACACATTTTTAGTTCAATGAGGATGCTATATAAATACAATGTTATTGTTGTGAATAGATACAGCTTTGGCTAAGCTTTAGTCACCCTTGCTAATGTCTCATTATGTGATGTAGTGTGAAATATTTTCTGATAACACACATCAGGATGTGTTACTATATTAAAAGTGCTATTAAATTGTTGTTGTTGAGCCTAGAATCATAGAAAAATAAAAATGCACAGCAAAAACGAGTCCATTTGACCTTTCGTACCTATACTAGCTCCTTAAAAGGACAGTCTTGCATAGTGTCATGCCTTCACTTTGTGTCTGTAGCTTTGTAAGCTCCTCATCCTCATGTATCTGCCCAGCTCCCTTTTAAAATTATTTGCAGAATCAGCCTCCATCCCTTTTTCAGGTACAGCATTCCCGATCCCATCTCCCCACCACTCCGCACCACAAAGTGCAGCTCAGCAGATCACCTGATTAAACTGCGCTCCCCCCCCACCACCCCCCATTCCCCCATTCCCCTGGTTGACTCTAATGCCCCCTCCAAGATAAACCAACCTCCCCCCCCCAATCGACACCCTCCTTCCCGCTCCAAGATCCACCCACCTCCCACAATGATTGACACCCCAACTCCCACCAGGGATTACAGCCACCCCTCACCCACCCTGCCATCCCACCTCTTGGCACAGGCTCATCTGGTGCTGGCTGCTGCCTTTAGTGATTGGCTCTCTGTCCAGTTATTGTGCACTACACTCAGGGAAATGCAACACAACCAATTGGTGTCCCTTCACAACACAAGTTGCAAATCCTCAGTAAAGAGAGAGACACACATCAAAATTCAATTCTTCGCTGTACATAAATAGAAATTCCAGTTACTAAACACTGAAACACATTGTTTGAAGAATAATTAGCAAAATGCATCAAAAGATGACATTGGCATTAAATGCATATATTGTATTCTAAATAACAAGTCAGAAACTTGAAATGGCTTACTTTCAGTTTAATCATCTTCTACACTTAAAACATATATTTATAACATTTAACTCACTCAAGTTGAATTAGTTTAAAAGATGCATGAATATTTATTATCCTGGCACTTAGCATTTACTATAAAGAAACATTGGGGATTTTCACTCCATGTTACAAAAATAAGATTCCAATAAATTTAGGGAAGAGGCAAATCAACTTCAGCAGTTCAACAAGTCATTGTGACATTTACACAAATTCTGAAGTGGGACAAAATCAGTCAGGTTTTGCAGATATCTGTCCACCAGGGTAAATTTATTGTAAAGTGAATGAGATTGAACTGATTTTCAACTGCATTGCTGTTCACATGGTGTAACTGTCATAAAATGTTATGAACAGTCTTTGTTAAGCTGGAGTAAGTGTCTTTCTGAGTGATAAGAGGTGCCAACCACGAAGGTCAGGTGGTTCACTGGAGAAGAAGATAAACAGAGGAAAAGGATGTGTGGGAGGGACAAAACAATTAGCCGAGACTAATTGAAACAGGGGCCCTCCATAGCTTGTTTGACTCGGTTATTGAATGGAAAAGCTCGCTGGCTTACCAGGGGAGAATGGCACAGGGTAAAAGCTGAAGGAAACTGTTCTCGCGCTGTTTTAAGGTTTTAAACTATCCAAGCAGCCTCCAGACCCCTGGAGCATTTTGCTTCTTCTTCTCTCCTTTTACCAGTGATTTGAAATTCTTGAATTGAAAGACCATAAGACCATAAGACGTAGGAGCAGAAGCAGGCCAATCAGCCCATCAAGTCTGCTCCGCCATTCACTGAGATCATGGCTAATCTGATAATTCTCAACTCCACTTTCCTGCCTTTACCCCTTAACCCATGATTCCTTTACTGATTAAAAATCTGTCTATCTCAGCCTTGAATATACTTAATGACCTGCGTTAAAGAATTCCATAGAATCACTAGCTGCTGGGAGAAGAAATTCTTCCTCATCCCTGTCTTAAATGGACGACCCCTTACTCTGAGATTATGCCCTCCGGTCCTAGACTCTCCCACAAGGGAAACAACCTCTCAGCATTTATCCTGTCAAGCCCCCTAAGAACCCTATATGCTTCAATAAGGTCGCCTCTCATTCTTCTAAACTCCAATGAGTACAGGCCCAACCTACTCAACCTCTCCTCATAAGAAAATCTCTCCATACCCAGGATCAACCTAGTGAACCTTCTCTGGACTGCCTCCAATGCCAGTATATCTTTCCTTAGATAAGGGGGTCAAAACTATTCACGGTATTCTAGGTGTGGTCTAACTAGTGCCTTGTATAGTTTTGGCAATGCTTCCCTATTCTTATACCCCATTCCCTTTGAAATAAAGGCCAACGTTCCATTTGCCTTCCCTATTACCTGCTGAACTTGTGCGTTAGCTTTTTGTGTTTCGTGCCTGAGGACTCCCAAATCCCTCTGTGCTGCAGCTTTCTGAAGTCTTTCTCCATTTAAATAATATTCAGCTCCTCTACTCTTCCTGCCAAAGTGCATAACCCCACATTTTCCCACATTATATTCCATCTGCCAAGTTTTTACCCGTTCACTTAAACTGCCTATATCACCTTGTAGACACTTTGTCATCCTAACCACTTGCCTTCCTACCTATTTTTGTGTCCTTGTTCACTTCTCTCATCTAAGTCATTAATACATTGTAAATAATTGTGACCCCAGCACTGATCCCTGTGGCACTCCACTAGTTACAGGTTGCTGCCATCCTGAAAATGCCCTCCTTATCCCAACTCTCTGTCTTTTATTAGTTAGCCAATCCTCTATCCCTTCTAACATACTGCCCCCAACACCATGGGATTTTATTTTATTAATATGCGGTACCTTATCAAATGCCTTTTGAAAATTCAAATATATTACATCTACTAGTTCCCCTTTATCTATCTTGCTTGTTACCTGTTCCAGGAACTCTAATAAATTTTTCAGGCATAATTTCCCATTCATGAAGCCATGCTGCCTTTGATTGATTATATTATGCATATCTAAATGCTCTGGTATTACATCCTTAATACTAGATGCTAACATTTTCCCAATGATGGATGTTGAGTTAAATGGCCTATTTTTGTCTTCTCCCCTTTTTGAATAAGAGTGTTACATTGGCAGTTTTCCAATCTTCTGGGACTTTTCCAGAATTGAAGGATTCTTAGAAGATTATTACCAGTGCATCTGCTATCTGTGTACCTACTTCCTTTAATATCCTAAGATGCAACCCATCAGGTCCAGGGGACTTGTTGGCCTTTAGCCCCATTAGTTTCCCTAGTACCTTTTCTCTTGTGAATGTTATTGTATTTATCTCGTCCCCCCACCCCTTTTGCCCCTTGAGTCTTTACTATTTTTGGAATACTATTAGTGTCTTCTACACAAAGACTGATGCAAAGTATTTATTCAACTCCTCTGCCATTTCCTGGTTCCCTATTATTATTTCCCCAGCCTCGTTCTAAGGAGCTTATATTCACTTTGACGTCTCTCTTCCTTTTTAAATATTTAAAGAAGCTCTTACTGTCCATCTTTACATTATTTGCTAGTTTACCCTCAAAGTTTATTTTCTCCCTCTATTATTTTTTGGTCATCTTTTGTTGGTTTTTAAAACTTGCCCAATCCTCTGGCTTACCACTGATCTTTGCCACATTGTATGTTTTTTTTTTCTTTTGATTTGATACTATCCTTAACTTCCCTGCTTAACAATGGTTGGTTTATCCCCTTCCTAGGATCCTTCTTCCTCACTGGGATATATTTTTGTTGTGAGTCATGAACTATTTTCTTTAACACCTGCCATTGTTCAAAAACCGTCTTTTCTGCTAAACTCCTTTCCCAGTCCACTCCAGCCAACTCTGCCCTCATTCCTATGTAATTACCCTTATTTAAGCTTAGCACAGTTGTTTCTGACCCAAGTTTTTCACTGTCAAACTGAATACTAAATTCAACCATGTTATGGTCACTCTTTCCTAGGGGATCTTTTACTCTGAGATCATTTATTAAACATTACCAGATCCAAAATAGCCTGCTCCCTGGTTGGATGCACAACATATTGTTCTAGGGGATTGTCCCAAATACATTCTGAATTCTTGCTCATGGCTACCTCTGTCAATTTGATTTTACCAATCTACATGATTAAAGTCATCCATGATTAATGTACTAGCATTTTTACATGCCATCATTATCTCCTGATTTATTCTCTGTCCTACAGCGTAGTTACTTTTAGGGGCTCTTTAGACTACTCCCACCAGTGTCTTTTTCCACTTATTATTTCTTACCTCCACCCATATGGATTATACATCTTCTGATCCAAGATCATTTCTTGCTACTGAAGGCGGAGGTGAACAATGGACAGAGAAGAAGCTTTGATGATACACAAGCAGTCTTGAGTTACAAAGGCAAAGGTCAGGGCCCATGTGTACATGTCTAAATTCTGATTGGATAGTATAATCATGTATATGTGCCTGAATGTATTTGGATAGCATAATCATGTATACATGCTTTGAAAGTGATTGGATAGCATAATCATGTGCATATCAGCTTAATTGGGCCGAGATGACAGAGTACAAAGTGTGTCAGTTACTGATTTGGTGTATTCAAACATACTGTGATAAGAAAATAGTACAAAAGTAGTGGAATGTAATTAATCGATGAGCTTGTATGCCATTTTGTGAATGAGTGAGGCTCCCCTGCATATACTTGAATAAAACAAGCAAAAAGAAGCTTGAGTCTCATGTGGCGCTACGGGATCAGAGGGTGCCTGACCTCCCTTTCCCTATCGTACTTATTCCATCTCATACTAACAAAGTTACCCCACCACCCTTTCCTTCCTGCCTGTCCTTTCAAAAAGTCACATACCCCTGAGTACTTCGTTCCCAGCTTTGATCTCCTTGTAACCATGTCTCTGTAATGGTGTAGGGTCAAAATCCCCTCCAACTGGGAAATTTATGGAATATAATTTCAAACCCATTGACAAGTTTTGGCCTTATGATTGGAACTATAAATTTCAAAAAAGATAAGCGGCAGTTGGCAGTACAGGGCTGGGCAGCAAGGGGTTCATTTGGAGTTTTAGTGAAAACATATTGACTCATCAAAAGGGTTTGGACATTGACTAACGCAATCAAGAAGTCTTATTACCCAATACAATGGCACAAAGGATATAACATCAATACTATGCACTAAAGGAATTATTCAACCACCACAGACAATAGTACTGGAATAGGGTTACTCAAACCTTCATTAACCTTGGAGCCAGGTGCTGTTACTGTGCTGTTACTGACCCTCAATACCTTTGAAGCCAAGTACTGTTACTATGCCACCTCAAACAGCAGGAGAACTACTCATACAATGAGAACTGATAATATCCATCTGGATACATCGTCCATGGAAAACCCTGTTTTAACCAACAGGAGCAATGACATTTGTCTGTACTTTGCGTGGAATCAACTAAATGGACGTTGGAACAACAGGAAATATGTTTTGACATGTCTGAGTTAAATTATTATAGAAGGAGAGCAGATCTGAGCATCTGGGCTACAGTTGGAAGAAGGGTTGGGCCTGGTCACCTTGACTCAGGCCGGACAGACCAGCCCGTGTTGGGTATTGTAAGTGTTTTCAGCCATATCGTGGTGACACTGGCCTGAAGATTTTGGGCTGCAGTCAGAAGAAGGGTCAAGTTTGGTCACCTTGACTGAGGCCTACATTCAACACCGGACAGATTGGGGGTTATAGGTTTCAGCCAAATCACAGTGATATTGGTCTGAGGGTTTTGTGAAGGTTTGGGATGAAAATTTGATGTTTTTTTTGCCGGTACTTTGTAAGTTGTTTCAGCCATATCTTGTTGATATTGGTCCAAAGGTATTTTTTCTTAAGGTTTCAGGATAGGATGTGGTGTTTTACCTGTATTTTTGTAAGTTTTAACCGAGTTGTGGTGACTTTGTAATGGGTACTGGGAATAGGCTGTTTAAAATTTTGGGTACAGTGGTGTTGTGGGTGATTCAATAAAGCAATTGTGAGTTATGAGAAGAAACTTGTCATGCTGGTTTAAGCCATACACTTATGAATCTGGTGTCACAAACTTGAGTGTGGGGAGGGTCACCTGAGATAAAAAGGGGACATCATACCCATTAACCTCTATTTGTGCTGTTAATTCATTTATTTTGTTCCGAGTACTATTTGTATTTAAGTAAAGAGCCATTAATTTTGCCTTTTTACCATTTTTTCCCACCATGACCCTATTTGCTGCTGTTTTTTTTTAATGTACACTCTATTCCTACCTATCACACTCTGGGTACTTTACCTAAATAGCTGCCCTGCAATACTGCCATATCCTTTTGCTTTGTAAGCCTATATATCCCTTCTCCAGGACCCTACCCACCCACCCCCCCCAACCCCCCAAACCGCAGCACCCCCCCACCCCCACCACCACCACCCCCCCCCACCCCACCCCCACCCCCACCCCGCCCCTCTATTAAGTTTAAAGACCTCCTAAACAGCCCTAGTTATTCGATTAGCCAAGACACTGGTCCCAGCATGGTTCAATTGAAGCCCATCCCACCAGAACAGCTCCCCTCTACCCTAGTACTGGGGCCAGTGCCCCATGAACTGAAACTCATTCCTCCCACACCAATCTTTGAGCCACGCATTTAACTCCTTGGCTTTATTTACCCTATGCCAGTTTGCCCGTGGCTCAGGTAGTGATCCTGAGATTATTACCTTGGAGGTTCTGCTTTTTAATTTAGCTCCTAACTGTTCAAATTCTTTCAGCAGAACCTCCTTTCTAGTCCTATCAATGTCATTGGTACCAACGTGGATGACGACAACTGGATCTCTCCTCTCCCCCTCCAAATTCCTCTCTAGCCCTGAGGATATGTCCTTAACCCTGGCACTGGGCAGGCAACACAGCCTTCAGAACTCATGCTCATGGCTGCAGAGAACAGTATCTATCCCCCTAATTATACTGTCCCCTCCCACTACTATGTTCCTGTTTCCTCCCCCCACCACTTGAATGGCTCCCTGTACCATGTTGCCATGATCAGTACACTCATTCCCCCTGCACATCCCGTTCTCGTCCACACAGCTTGCAAGAACCTCGTAACTTTTGGACAGTGGCAGAGGCCGAGGCTCCTCAAATGCTACCTTCTGGGTCCCCATACCTGCTTCACCGGCAGTCACACCCTCCTGTCCCTGATCACAGACCAAATTTGAATTACCTAATCTGAGAGGTGTGATCACCTCCTGGAGCAGGAGCGTCCAGATAACTTTCCCCTCCTTGATGTGGCGCAATCTCTGCAGCTCAGACTCTAGTTTATCAGTTCAGATCCTAGGTTCCTCGAGCTGTAAACACTTGCTACAAAAGTGTTCACTTTGGATCATCTTGGTGTCAAGCAGAGCCCACATGCTGCAGCAGCAACACATCACCCATTCTGCCATCGCTATAGTATTTTATTTTATTTACTAATTAATTACTCTAGTATCCTTGCTCTTTATACATGAAGAATCCCCCGCTGTTTACACTTTATTGTAATTATTTTTTACACTTTATACTTAACAAGCTATTTTTAAGAAAAAGAGAAACAAATTGACTAGAGACCTAAACACAAACTAAAGACCTTACTTTTACTCTAAAGCCTAGAAATACTCATTAATCCTACTCACTAATCAGCTGCTCTCTATGCTCTTTTCCCTCTCTTGCTCTTTAATGGTCTTTTGTGTCTCTCGATCCACACTAAAACATTTGTCACCACACTTTTTGCATTTGGGGTCCTAACATAGCCAAAAATGGGCTAAATTTTACTGCAGCCTTCAGGAGCCTAGCATCCAATGAAGGTTGGTGGGTGGGTTCCTGAGGCTGCTGGCCCAATCAGAGCTCTGGCAGCGTTGAGTCCTCCGCTGCCCCGTTGGGAGAGATAGCGCAGCTGAGGCAGGTCCGAGACCCTGGGGGAACCTCAAAATGGGGGCGCCCTTACAGAGTCAAGTACGAATTAAAACTTAGGGCCCAAGGGGCAGGAAGCCCCATGGGACAGAGGGGGAAACCTCTCAGAGTGATCTGTGGGTTGTAGGAGCTGACCTCCTGCCCACGGCACCCTGAGGCCGGAATCTTCCGTTCTCGAGTCTATGTTTGGTGGCGGGCATGCAAGTGGGAGTGATTTCTGCTGGGGTTGAGATGGCTGACTACACGCAACTTTGCCCTTTTCAGTTCACTGCATGTCCATCTGCGGGGAGCTTGCCGAATCGCATGGCAAGGGAGGCAGGAGCTCACGATCCCTGCCGTTATCTCAAAGGGGTCAAAGGTGCAGGCACCATACTTAAAGGGCACCCGGACAGCCAATAACTCACTGCAGGCCAGGTACCTCACCCTGGCTCTCGTTCAAGACTCTGCATCAACCAGGATACCCAGAGCAGAAAACGTGTGGCCCCATGGTTCAGGAAAGCCTCCCAGCAGGTTCTCCTCCAGGAAAGGCGTGAAGTGCTGTTTCCCAGGGATGACAGTGGGAGGCCCTCCCATCTGACCATGGTGGCCTGGAAAGAGGTGGCAGAGGAGGTTAGCACCCATGGGGCCCACCAAAGAAGCGGCAGGCAGTCGAGAAAGAGGATGAATGATCCGCTTTGCGCCGCCAAGGCAAGTGTCTACTCACTGCAAACCGACACTCATAACGGCATCAGGCAGTCTAAGTGCGCGAGTGCATGGTGACGTCAGACAGGAGTTCTGGCTGCAGCATTCACCAGCAGATGGGGCATGTGGACTGAATTTGTGCCAACCACTTCACACACACTCAATCTTTAGCAGTTGCAGGGCATCTGCTTGTGAATCACTTTCTGGGGAGGGGTCCGGAGCTGCCGTTGCCATGAATGCTCCTGAACTGCTCCAGCAACCATTGGGATGACACTCAATCCTTCTGCCTGCCCACGGGGCTAACACACCCACAATAAGGGTGAGTGGGACAAGACCAGAGGCAGCATGCTGTGAGAGTCCTCACCCCTTATGAGGAGTAGGTCGCCGAGATAGCTGGGGAAGAGCAGGTCAGTGCCTGTACTGAAGGCACAACAGGACTCTCCCTAGAAAACCAATGAGGATGCCTCCAGTCTGCAGTTGTCAGCTAGCCCAAAGAGTAACACATTGGTTTAATTAAAGAGTCTGTTGACACATTCAGTAAATCTATTTTTCTGCATTCCAGGTACCAGAAAGAAAATGGGGAGATCAACAAGGGAGATCACCCAGAGCTCCACATCCAACCCACCTCTGAGGAGGATGCACTGTCCATTAGTGCAGAAAGAGTCACCTTGGTGGGTCCACATTCTAGACTAGGCTTGGGATCACAATCTGCTGAGCACACCACTGCCACGGGTCCACAACTGGAGGTAGTGACAGCCGAGGTTTCTGACACTTGGAGGACGGGGGACCAGGCCCCTGCTCAGCCCCATGCAGTTGACAGACCTCTGGACATGGCCCTAGGAGACATGTTGGAGACGCAGAGATAGGCAGAGGAACACCAGGCAGAGGCCATGAGCAGACTGGACCGAAGGCTGGAGGAGTCCGTCCACGTTCTGTCTGATGTTGTGGCCCCAGCGTGCGAGCGCTTGGCTACCTCTATGGAAAGGATGGCGACAGCCTAGGAGACCCAGGTCCAACAGAATGCACAGTGGCTGCCAGGGATGTACTCGCGCCTGCGCTCCATTGCTTTAGCAATGGGTGCTGTGCAGCAATATCTAGACGGGAGGGGGAACAGGGCACCTCATACTCCCTCCATGTGCCTCTTTTCCTCAAGGAGTCATTGGGCACACACAAGGTGGAGATGCGCCAGCCAGGCACTCCGTGGGTTTCATCACAGGACACCCTCAGGCTGCCCCTGCCGCTCCACCTCCCCTCTGCCAGTGACCGCAACACCTCCAGCAGTTCTGGCTGAGGAGGGTGCTTCTGCAGCTGAGCAGGAGACCCTGAGCAGGTCGGGGCCCTTGAGGCTTTTGGCCACCAGAGGCCGGGCACCAAAGTCATCACAGTTAACAGGGCAGAGTAGTCAGCAGGCTGCCTCCAGCTCAGCTGTGGATGTCGAGGATGTACCAAGGCTTAGCGGTAGGCACAGAAAGGTAAAGAAGTTTTGAAGGACACTGTTGGCATGGGTGTACAGCTATTGTATATAGTTTGGTACTTGTAAATATATGTTCACTGCCACTGGGTCAAAATCCTGGAACCCCCCTCCCTAACAGCACTGTGGGTGTACCTACACCACATGGACTGCAGCGGTTCAAGAAGGCAGCTCACCACCACCTTCTCAAGGGCAACTAGGGACGGGCAATAATTGCTGGCCCAGCCAGCGAAGCCCACAATGAATATAAGGCTGTGGAATTTGGGCCCCCATCAGAGGTCCGATAATCAACTCCTATAGATTCACTTCTCTCACATTATCAACATGGTGATTATTCAGTAATCCCATATGTGCATGATTAAGCACTGGCCATCACTTGAGAGTGTGCTGCCTGGGTACACATCATGTAAGCCATTATTTGCAGCTCACCATGTTCTGACCCCTGAAAATTTGTCCAGCGAGGTCACTGCAGCCCCTGCTGCTGTTGCCCTGATGTGAGATGTGGGTGGATGTCACGAGTACTCAAGGGGAGTTAAACCTGCTGTTGTGAGTGGTGAGGAACACAGTGGATGCAGTTTCAGGGCTGAGACACAGAAGATCTACACTGTCTTCTCAACAGTAGAAAACCAGAGGCTTCCCAACATATCTGCAGGAAGCTGTGGTGGGCATGTCCAATCATTGATGGCATTCCTTGGGTGATTTGTCATTTTGGGGTCACAGGCAGGTGAAGGCTGAAAGTAAGGAGGCATGGGTAAGCGAGACTTGACTGCAAGAGGGATTTGAGTGTAGGATTAAAGATGGGCGTATGCAATTGACTGAAGCCTTTGTAAGCCCTCACATGGAGATTTGTTTGGCCTGTTCGTCACCGTATCAAGAGAGGCAGTAGACCTTGCAAAAAGGGTTTGCAACCAAAGTGCATTGGACCTCACTGAAGGACTGGGGTCATAGTCCATGAGGTGAGAGACAGTAGAATGGGCCTGTATTTGGACCTTGCAAAGGACTGTGAGGCTATCCACGTGAAACATCAACAGCTCAAATAGGGCTGTGCAGGGTCCATGTAGGAAAGATGTTTACCTTGCCTGAGGTGTCCACAATGGTGGATCACAGTCTCACACTAATACTGTTATGAAATGGCAAATGGTAATTGCCATACTGACCAAATCATGGTCAAACTATCACATCAATTTTGCAATTTATATTTATTACAAGAAATGGAGTCAGAAGTAAAGAGTTCACTATCACCGTTGGAGATTTTAAAGATTAAATTAAAACATTTATTAACAAAAGAAAATAAAACTTAAACACACAAGACTATAGTTACACAGTTAGACTTATTCTTATAACATTTCCCAAAAGATTTCTACTTAACTTAGACTCCCAACTAAACACCACTTTCAGGAAACAATCAAAATAGGTTCTTAATCTATAAAATTTCCAGCACTATTACCACAAGCACCCAATGTTTCTCTAAGTGAAGTATTTCACAGCCTCTCTCTCCCTCCCATTTGGCAATGGAACTCCAAGGCTTTTACCAAAACCTTGCACTCTGAACCAAACCAGCACTTCTCTGGGTTGGCTAGAGGCTGCTTTTTTCTCAGGTCTATTTCACATAGCCCACCTCTCAAGATCTCACAGGGCTACTCACCTTATAGCTTTCCATCTTTCTTTAAATATATTTTCTCCCTTTTGCTCTGTTAATCCTATTGTTTCACCCTTGTTTTGGAAGTTACTTTTACCAGAATATAAAAACCTTTCATGTTGTCCTTATGGCCAGCACTTTTGGGAAAAAATAAACTTAATAACTTTGCCTTATTTTATTTTGCCAGTTGTAAAACATCCCATCATGTCCCTTTGAAAATCAAACAACCTCTTAACTTATCTAAAAAATGCAAGTTCCATTCACATTGTATCTGCGGAGACCTCATCTTTGCTCACCCATCTCTATTTCAAAATGTCTGCCTTACACTTAATCCCTTTGATGATTCAAATCTTGCAGTCTGACTGTCTTCAATTTAATTAAATTGGTCACACACACAAACACACACAAGCCTGCTTCAGTATCCCACACTAATATTAGGCAAAATAAACAATATTTCCTTTACAATGCTAAAGCTATCTAGGACTGAGACTTGTAGGAATCTCTGCAGTTGGAGACTCTGGAGTGGTTGCTATTCAGCAACCACTTAGTGCAGGTGAGATACTTCCAATGAGTGAACTCCAACGTAACCTCAAAACTGTTTGGCATGATTAAGATGTTAAAGGATTTGGGTATACAGTGGATGTGTGACAATGGGGGTTGATAAAACATGATTTTCCCCTCAATAGTCTGCTTGGAGGAGTGATCTTGAGGGGCCAGATGGTGTTCTCATGCTGCTCCTCCCCCTGGATCTATCTACTGGTTCTACCTGAAAGAGATCTCTGCAAGGTCTGCCTCACTTTGGGAGCAGGTGTGAGGATGACAAGAGTGCATCTCTGTTGAGATTAGGTTTGATATTTCTTCCCAAGTTGCCATGCACACAGACTTTGTGAGAGCATGGGTAAATTCTCAGTTCTACATGCAGCTGCCTGAACTCACAAGAGAATGGAGTGCTATGCAGGTTCTAATGCATGCATTTAGTGCCAAGTCTCTGTATATTAGCACACTTTGGTGCATGTAAAGGAAATAACCATCAGCAGGGCAAATGTTATGCTGTGCAATTTAATTCAGCTGTCATAAATTAAGGTACATTAAGCTAAGTATAATGTCTGTAACCAAAAAGGAGCTCCCAGGCAGCAGAGGACAGAAAACCAAAAACCAAAGGAAATGTCTCAGCAGCTCACTCTGTCTGGAATCTGTTAGCTATCAGATTGCCATAAGCGTCCCTGTCTGACATCTCAGTCCTCCATTCTCCCTCAGCCAAGGGCAGCCCCCTTTTTGTAGAGCAAGGTTGTACATGGAGCAGCAGAAAATGATGATCCGGGACACTCTCTACAGTGAGTATTGGAGGACTGTGCCTGAGTGATCCAAACACCTGAACATCATCCTTAGGAGGCTTATCATCTGTTCAATCATGGGTCTGGTGGAGGCATGTGCAGCATTGTAGCTCTCGTCAGCAGCACACTGCAGATGGTGAACTGGCGTCATCAGCCAGGTCTTCTGGGGGTGTCCCTTGCCCCCAAGCAGCCAGCTCTGCAATCTTCCAAAGACATGTGGCACCTGGGAGTTGGTCAGAATGTAGGCATTGTGAGAGCTCCCTGGGAACCAAGCACAAACATGCAGGATTTGCCTTCTGTAATCACAAATTAGCTGCATCCTCCAAGAGTGGAACATGAATGTGACTGGCTGTTGCCAGGAAGCTCTCAAGGCCACGTGTGCAGTCACTTGCACTTCCAGGAAGCCTGAGATTGCTGCAAAACCCAACTCTCTTGCAGCTTGGCTTTCAGGATCTAGTCGGAATTGGATAAATTGCTGTGCTCTCCTGAACAGGACATCTGTCAGCTCCTGGGTGCACTTATGTGTCGTTAACTGGGAGATGCTGCACAGATCCTCAGTGGAGCCATGGAAAGAACCACTGACAAAGAAGTTTAAGTTGGCAGTGACCTTTAATGTCACCGACATGGGATTGCTTCCAAGTCCTTGTGGCCACAGGTCATCATGGAGAAGCTGGCAGATGTGAGTAACCATATTCTGGGATATTCTAAGCTACCTCCAAGCTATCGCTCATCTGTAGACAGCTGCACTGCCTGCACTATACCTAGGTTCGGGCCGATGCTCACTATTGCATTGCTCCTGGTCTTGAACTTCTTGAGGTCATTGCTCCTCATGGCCCTGGGCCAGCCTACGACAGTCCCTCCCCCTCTTCACCTGGATGGGAGCCAGTAGAAAGGTGGGGTTTCCTGGCGCCTGCATCATCTAGGCCTCAGTGGATCTGTGAATGAATTGAAGTAATCAATCTAGTGAGCATATTCTTTACATTTTTGCCTCCCAATCAGCACAACCAAGTCAGTGCTATGCCCTGTATCTGAATTTCATTTAGACATGGCATCCCCAGCCCTCCCCTTCCAGGTGATGGACATTATGGAGGACCACAGATGAGTATTCCTCACGTTCATACATGGCTGCACATGGAGGTGTTGTTCTTTGACTAGGGTGATGACAGCCATGTGTAAGAAGCCTCCCTCTGACACTATTCCGCCAGCCTCCGCTACCCTCGAAACTCTACAGGAAGACCATTGCCTTGGGAGCAAAGAAAGACTAACTGCATGAGCCCTTGTCAGCCATGACCATTCACCCAGGAGAGGGTTTGGAGTCAGGAGGTTGAAAGCATCCACCAGCCGTACCCCTTGAAGGCATCCACCTCCCTCCCTCCCTCCCCTTATCCCTGCCTCTGATAGCAGCAGATGGCAAATTGTGCAGAATGAACGGCAGCTCCACACCTTGCTGGAATCTTGATGTTATGAGACCCAAGAGGTGGGAACAAGCCATAGAAAGGAAAACACATCTGAGCATGGTTGTCTTCCAGTTGCCTCATGATTATTAGGGTGTCCCGTTAGTCAGCCAATTGTGCTCACCTTGAACTCCACCCACCCAGAAAGATCCCCCTCTCACTTCAAGGTATTACTGTTTCACAGTGACTGGATTGCAATGATAAGAATCACACGATGGTGCAAATAACATTTGAGACTCACTCCATAGCATTCGACCATCCACCTGTCACCCACAAACCTACCTCCATCACCCTTCACCACCCAATATTACCATTCCTCTCCCCTCTGCCTCCCTTGAACCTCCTCCCCTCCATCCCTTTTGCACCTTTTACCATCAACTTCCATATGCCTTCTCTCCCCTCTGAGCCAACACCCGTTACCGTCCCCATGCCCACCCCGACCCTGACCCTGACCCCTCTGGTTATGGGAACCATCTGTTTTGTCCATTTCCATAACCCCTTCCAAGAAATCTTCAGCCTGAACCTGGCACCCTACTGCATCCCACTCCTCCCTCTCACTGTGACTCCCCTGCCCAGTATCCTCAAATCAACCCTCAGACCACACCATCGACAGCACTGACCCTGCCCTCTAGGACCATGTCTCTACCACCATCCATGCCTGGAAATCCAAACAAAGGACTCTCAGACCCAACAATCAAGGCTCTTTCCTCCATCCCACATTGCTGCGCCCTTGCATTCCCTTGATGCTCCCTTCCTCCTCTGGACAGTCTGCCTTCCTTCTCTGGACAGCCTCCCACCCTACCCTCCTTAGCCTGCCTCCCCTGCCAAGCTTCTGCTTCCCCCTACACCACCCTTCCACCCTTTTGCTGCCTCCCATGTCCAGCTTCCACCCCACCCTTAGCCTGCCTCCTGTGTCTAGCCATTGTGCAGCTTGTCCAACCGGCTCCCAATATGAGTCAAGAGGCTAAGATTTGTGAGTGGTCCCCAAGAAGGCCGAGGTAGCGCCAACTCATCTCAAAGCTGTAGAAGTAGTCAAGCTTGCCAGGTGCGCACCACTTATATACAGTGCTGAATTTGAACGTTCCAATTCTTGAGTGGCGGGGAGCTTAATTCAGAGGGGAAACATAATCCAGTGAGGTGGCC
The DNA here is from genome assembly GCF_017639515.1 of Carcharodon carcharias. Classification (NCBI taxonomy): domain Eukaryota; kingdom Metazoa; phylum Chordata; class Chondrichthyes; order Lamniformes; family Lamnidae; genus Carcharodon; species Carcharodon carcharias. Next base: position 181,945,928 of record NC_054473.1, read on the forward strand.
TTTTAATGACCATGCGTGACATGCAAAAGGACTTCCCAGGATTGCTCATCGGGAAGCTCAATTGCCCTTTAACCTGATTTTCAAATCCCCAGGAACTTAATTCCTATAGTTCATTCCGCATTCAGGAAACTTATTTTTGTCCTGCCGCCAAATTAAGATCCCCCAGCTGCCAAGCTTTCCCCTGCTGGTGGGACAGGAAGATTCCACCCTTCATGGGTTATGGAGCCTCCGGCCCTAATGTTCCCCCGGCCTGTTGCGGGGAAGCTGCCTCCATGAAGCTGGTGGCCTCCCTATGAGATGGGGATGCGCCCTACAACCAGCAAAATGCTTAGTTACCCCTCATAGGGGCCATAATTATGCAAATTGGGTGCCCGCCTCCTTGAAGCAACAGCCGATCCACCTTGCAGCCCCCACTGCTAGGAAATCTCCCTGGCAGCAGGGCTACGTCAAGGTATTACCCCGACTTGGCTTTCCAGCTGCTTTACCAGCCTCTCACCTCCAATCCCACCTCCTGGATCCCAGGAAAAGGCAGCCCAATGTGTGAAACATGGGAACGCACTGTCAGGTATAGGCTGTGATCATTCTGCCTGCCCCAATTGGGGAAACCCAGAAGCGAGATGCTAATCCTGTGACTGAATTAAAGAACCATGGCTAAATCTACTCCGTGAGCTTTTGGGTTTGTGACATGCTGCTGGCTTCTCTTGTTGCGAGCGGGTCCAAAAGTCCAATTTCTGCCTGTAGTCCCTGTCTTACGGTAAGAAATGTGGCAGCCAATTTGTGCACAGCAAGCTCCCAAAAACTACATCTTATATTTGTGCCACATCTTTTCGCATCCCGCACTAGTCATGTTGTATAACCACTCAGCATAATGCTGGCACTATTGTACTAAATCAGCGGCAATTTTGCATTTTGAAACTATGTCCACAGAAACTGGGTTGAGACTGTCCAATCTCATTTGTCATCTAGCTAGCTGAGTGAAGACTCTCATTCCATCAGCCTGGACTGGGATTGAAGCCAGGTTCCAGAGATAAAAGGTCACTATCTCATCCAGAGAACCGCCCAGTCACCCATTACATCAAGATCTGTCAAGTTGAAAATTACATTCTGAAAAGGAATTATTGCTTTCAGCCACACCACCAAGAGGTAGCAAATAAAAACTGGTTTCTTCTCTCTGGAATTCTCTCCCTAAACTCCCCTCTCTATTTGCTTCCCTCCCCCCCTTAAAAACTCGTCTTAAAATCCATCTCTCAGATAAAGTTTAGGATTCACCTTGTGTAACACTTCCAATATTCCCGTAGAATGTTCTACGGGAAAGGCAAAAGAACCAGAAGCAACACGAGGAAATAACTTTTCACACAGTAAGTTGTGGTCTGGAATGTTCTGCCTGAACAAATAGTGGAAACATATTCAGTCATAACTTTCAAAAGAGAATTGAATAAATATTTGAAGGGAAAAACAATCAGCAGTACGGGAAGAGAAAAATACAGGGTCCAGGACTAATTGGATAGCTTTAAAGAGCCAGAACAGGCATGGCAGGTCAAGTGGCCTCCTAATCTGCCATTTCATTTTCTGATTCTAGGTAAGGTGTTATATAATAGATGTTGTGCAAGGATACGGGAAAGGGAACTTGAGACAGGGTTTACATGCTCTCACCACAACACCCCACCTCCACCCCATGGTCTCTACCCGATAGTGTGGAAACCTTTTAACCTGGTACTGTCCTATTTGAGGCGTTCATTGGATAGATGCTACCATCATGAGTACAACTTGTTCTGTGCTCAGAGCTCACAGAAGGCTCATCATACACACAATAACTATTGAGTGATGGACTATCACTTAATATAATTTATTTTTTCATAGGTTGTGGGAGTTGCTGGCAAGGACAGCGTTTGTCACCCATTCCTAATCACCCTTGAACCAACTGGCTTACAAGCCCATTTCAAGAAGTAGTTAAGAACCAACTCCATCACTGTGGGTCTGGAGTCATGCGTAGACCTATTTCCTTTACTAAAAGGCCTTAGTAAACCAGATGGCTTTTTTACAGAGCAATCAATGATTGTTTCATGGGACTTGCTTCCAATCCCAGATTTTTATTAATTGAATGCAAATTCCACCAGCTACCACAGTGGGATTTGAACCTGTGCCCCCAGGGAATGAGCCTAGGCCTCATGAACTGCAATCTCAGTGACACTACCACTATGCTGCTGTCACAGAGAATAGGGCTGGTGAGGTAAATATTAGGTCGAGTTCATATCAGATTAGGACATTATACTTTAGCGTTGAATAAATGGTTGCAGGCAGCAAAATGGCTTAAGACAGCCATTTTATCCAGAAGCCTTTCTACACACATACAGGCAGCTTTGAATTTAATGAAAGACAGAGATGAACATTACTTCATGTTAGTACGATTCATTGGAATTCTAGAGAAGTCTCCTTTTTTGGAAAGAAGTGTCGATAAGGCCTGTCCTTTCACAATTTAAATTCCTTTATTCATTACTAAAGGAGGTTTAAAAAAGATGGCAGTTCTGTTTGGGGTTTTGCGTCATTACCAATTAAGAAACTATTTTTAAAATCTCATTCAGCTTACTATGAAAGACTCATAGGCTTCTAACAGTCAGAATTGATTATTATCAGACACCTTGCTCAAAAGGCAGATGCTATGAGAACGCAACCTTTAACTGGTCTAAAATAACAAAGTTAAAAAAAAAAGACAACTCTAAGAATCACTATTTTTATGTTAGAGTTTAAAATCACTTTATGGAAATGTGGAAGCAAGTGAAACTAATTAGGATTGGTATTAGAGTTGCAAACACACATTAACCAGATAAATGATACACGTTCACATAATAAAGCCATCCTCAATAACTAAATAATAGTGAATTATAAGGGATAATCAAAAGGGAGGAGTTTAAACAAAGAGGCAGCACCCATAGATGATAGAGATGATGCAATTCAGTTTAATGGGGTATAAGAGATACAGGCTCTTCTCCAGAAAATCTGAAGTACTGAAGAAGGGTTTAAGGGAAAATCATAAACTGATGATTCTCCAGCATCTGAGAGTTGGACCCTTCAAGCGAACAGTTTTTGTGCCCTATTATTCTGACAGCTCAAACTACTCAGAGATTTAAGGTAATACTTTGCTTTAAATATTTGATGGATATCCTAAGGGATTTTTGCCTGTAGCATTATTTATAAAGTCTCTTTTACTGGATTTTATATTATAACTAAGACTATGTTTTCCATCTTCCTATAATATATAATTTTGCAATGTATTTATCCATTTTAAAGTTAAATGATTCTTTAATAAACTTGTAAATAAGTTAGTAAAATATAATATCTCACACAGTTTTCTGTATGCAGTTTAAGAACCCCATCTCTTGTATTCTCCTAAAGTCAATAGATACAATTTTTGAAGAGAGACCTCTGGATCCTTATAATATCCTGGTAATTATAACCTAGCTGATAATTATTAAAAAGGCCAATGGAAGAAGGTAATATCACTTGATAGTCATCTTGCTTGGGGAAAAGGTGATTCACTTGCGCAGATCTAAAACAAGTGCCTATGGGAGACGCTATTTTGAATTCAAGTGAGGATTATTATTAAGTGACTGCTCCTGATCTGGGGTAGTGCCCAAAAAGGGCTTAGGGTTATAATTCACTTCACCACCATCTCCCCAAGATGTCAATGATACTCATTCAGATCAAAGACCAAAAACCATCTACTAAAATAAACCTGATACAACTCAGCACTAACAATTACAATTTTCATTCATATAAATACTTAAGAAATATGAACAGGAATAGGCCATACAGCCCCTGTTCATAAGACCATGGGCTGATCTCCACCTCAATGCTCTTTTCCATCTTGATAGTGCCTTTAGCATCTTCAAGCAAGTAAAAAATCTCAAGGCATTTGGAAGAGTGCAGAAATCCTGGAGGAGATTACAGAAATTGTGAAGGGGGGGGGGTGGGGGTTGGGGGGTTGGTGGGGGGGGTGGTGGAAGGAGTGGGGTGTGTGGGCAGGGGGTCAACAAGGCCATGGAGAGATTTGAAAACAAGGGGGAGAATTTTAAAATCGAAAACCATGGGCTGGATTTTCTTGCAAGGCGAAAAGTTCCATAACCGGGACCAAAAACGAGGCATTTTACCAGCGGCGGCCAATTAACAGGCTGCTGTCAGAATGGCCTTCCAATTGAAGATGAAGGCCCACCTCCCAGGGCTGTCTGGGATGGCCAGGGGCCCTGCAGTCTCGGCCATTACAGGTGAGCACTGCCGAGACTGCAGGATGAAGGAAAGGGCACCTCAATGTTTAGGCATTTATTTTAAAAAGCCAGGGCCATGGCAAACATGTCCCAGTGATTGGCGTAGGTGAGGGGTTGGGGGATGGAGGGAGTTGGGGAGGAGGGGGTGGAGTGGGGGAGGTGGGGGCCTATTTTCAAGCAATCGACCTGCAACCTTGGGGGTGGACATTGCAGGGTGCCCCTCTGTGGATCATGGAGCAGCGAAAGTTCGGGAGATAAAGCAAATCATGAATGGTGGTGGGCAATTAAACAACTCCCTGGAGGAGAAGTGTCCACAAAAATCCCCATCCTCAATGATGGAGGAGCCCAGCACATCAGTGCAAAAGATAAGGCTGAAGCCAGAAATGCCGAGTAGACCTCCAGAGGTCCCTAGCAGCACAGATGCCACTCTTCAGCTAATTCGAATCACTCTATGTGATGCCAAGCAATGGCTGAAGGCACAGGAGGTTGCAAAGGCTAAGGGCCCTGACAATAATCTGCCAATAGAACTGAAGACTTATGCTCCAGAACTCTCTGTGCCCCTAGCCAAGCTGTTCCAGTACATCTACAACACTAGCATCTACCTGGCAATGTGGAAAATTGCCCAGGTATGTCCTGTACACAAAACTCAGGACAAATCCAACCCAGCCAATTACCGCCCTATCAGTCCACTCTCGATCATCAGTAAAGTAATGGAAAGGATCATCAACAATGCTATCAAGCGGCACTTGCTTAGCAATAACCTGCTCACAGATGCCCAGTTTGGGTTCCTCCAGAGCCACTCAGCTCCTGACCTTATTACAGCCTTGATTCAAATATAGACAAAAGAGCTGGACTTCCGAGGTGAGGTGAGCATTACTGCTCCCTTAACATCACAGCCATATTTGACCGAGTGTGGCATCAAGGAGCCCTAGCAAAACTGGACTCGTTGGGAATAAAGGGGAAAAATCTCCTCTAGTTGGAGTCATAACTAGCACAAAGGAAGACAGTTGTGGTTGTCGGAGGTCAGTCATCTCAGCTCCAGGGCATCGCTGCAGGAGTTCCTGAGGGTAGTATCCTTGGCCCAACCATCTTCAGCTGCTTCATCAATGACCTTCCTTCCATAATAAGGTCAGAAATGGGGCTGTTCACAATGTTCAGCACCATCTGCAACTCCTTATATACTGAAGCAGTCCATGCCCAAATGCAGCAAGGCTTGAACAATATCCAGGATTGGGCTGACAAGTGGCGAATAACATTCATGCCACACAGGTGCCAGGCAATGACCATCTCCAACAAGAGAGAATCTAATAATGGCCCCTTGACATTCAAGGGCATTACCTTCACTGAATCCCCTACTATCAACATCCTGGGGGCTACCATTGACCAGAAACTGAACTGGACTTGCCATATAAATACAGTGGCTACAAGAACACGTCAGAGGCTAGGAATCCTGTGACGAGTAATTCACCTCGAGACTCCCTGAAGCGTGTCCACCATCTACAAGGCACAAGTCAGGAGTGTGATGGAATATTCCCCACTTGCCTGGATGAGTGCAGCTACCACAACATTCAAGAAACGTGACATCGCCTAAGACAAAGCAGCCTGCTTGACTGGCACCACATCCACAAGCATTCACTCCCCCCACCACTGATGCACAGTGGCAGCAGTGTGTACCACCTGCAAGATGAACTGCAGGAATTTGCATAGGCCCCTTAGACAGCACATTCCAAACCCACAACTACTACCATCTAGAAGCACAAGGCTGGCAGACACATGGGAACACCACCACCTGGAAGTTCCCCTCTAATCCACTCACTATCCTGACTTGGAAATTTATCGCCGTTTCTTCACTGTCGCTGGGTTAAAATCCAGCACCACTCTTCCTAACACCACTGTGGGTGTTCCTACACCTCATTGGCTGCAGCGGTTCAAGAAGGCAGCTCACCACCACCTTCTCACGGATAACTAGGGATGGGAAATAATTGCTGACCCAGCCAGCGAAGCCCACATCACATGAATGAATGAATAAAAGCATGTAGGCATGTAGAAAATCCTACAAGAGAGGGGGGGGCAGGGGGTGGGGGGTGGGGGGGGGGGTGGTGGGGGGTTTGGGGGGGGTGGTGTTGGGGGGGGTTGGGGGTGTGTTCAGCCTAGTTTTAGGGAATGATATGGGGAAGTAGTAGAAGTGTCATTGGGGGAGCATTTTGGTGATAGTGACCTTAACTCAATAAGATTTAAGGTACTAATGGAAAAGGAAAAAGATGGACCAGAAAAAGAGCTTCTCAATTGGGGGATGGCTGATTTTAATTTATTAAGAGAGGATTTGGCCAAAGTGGACTGGGACCAGATACTTGTAGGAAAATGTACATCAGAGCAGTGGGAGATATTCAAAAAGGAAATAGTGAGAGTGCAGGGCCAACACGTTCCCGTAAAGGTGAAGTGTGAGACCAACAAGTCCAGAGAACCCTGGATGTCGAGGAATCTAGAGGATTGCATAAGGGAAAAAGGGAAGCTTATGGAAGATACCAAGGGCTCAACACATCAGAAGACCTAGAAGAGCATAGAAAGTGTGAGGGCTTACTTAAAGAAAAAATTTGGAGAGCAAAGAGGGGACATGATAAAACACTGGCAGGTAAAATAAAGGAAAATCCAAAGGCATTTTATATTAGTATATTAAAGGCAAGAGGATAACCAGGGAAAGAGTAAGGGTCCATTAGGGACCAAAGTGGCATCTGTGTGAGGAGCCAGGAGATGCAGGTGAGGTTTTAAAAGAGTACTTTGCATCTGTATTCACTATAGAGAAGGACGATGTATGTATAGAAATCAGGGAGGGGGACTGTGATATACTTGAACAAATTAGTATGGAGAGGGAGGAGGTATTAGCGGTTTTAGCAAGCTTAAAAGTGTTTAAATCCCCAGGCCCCAATAAGATGTATCCCAGGCTGTTCTGGGACGCAAGCGAGGAGATTACAGGGGGCCTGACAGTAATTTTCAAATCCTCTCTGGCCACAGGAGAGGTGCCAGAGGACTGGAGGACAGCTAATGTGGTACCATTAATCAAGAAGGGTGGTAGGGATAAACCAGGGAACTATAGGTCAGTGAGCCTAACATCAGTGGTAGGGAAACTTTTGGAAAAAATTCTGAGGGACAGGATTGGAGAGGCAAAGGTTAATTAAGGATAGTCAGCATGGTTTTGTGAGGGGGAGATCATGTCTAACAGATTTGATTGAATTTTTCGAGGAGGTGACTAGGTGTGTAGATGAGGTTAGTGCAGCTGATGTTGTCTACATGGACTTCAGTAAGACTTTTGACAAGGTCTCACATGGGAGGCTGATCAAGAAGGTAGTTGCTGATGGGATCCAGGGCAGTTTGGCAAATTGGATCCAAAATTGAATAAGTGGTGGGAAGCAGAGGGTGATGGTCAAAGGTTGTTTTTGTGACTGGAAGCCTGTATCCAGTGGCATACCACAGGGTTCAGTGCTGGGTCCCTTGCTGTTTGTAGTGTACATTCATGATCTAGACATGAATGTAGGAGGTATGATCATTACACTCGCAGATGACACAAAATTAGTGGTGTGATAAATAACGAGGAGGAAAGCCTTAGACTACAGGATGATATAGACGGGCTGGTCAGATGGGCAGAACAGTGGCAAATGGAATTTAATCATGAAAAGGGTGAGGTGATGCATTTTGGGAGGACTAACAAGGCAAGGAAATACACGATGAATGGTAGAACCCTAGGAAGTACAAAGGTTTGAAGAGACCTTGGTGTGAATATCCATAGATCCTTGAAGGCAGCAGGACAGGTAGGTAACGTGGTTAAGAAGGCATATAGGATACTTGCTTTTATTAGTGGAGGCATTGAATACAAGACCAGGGAGGTTATGATGGAGCTGTATAAAGCATTAGTTAGGCCACACCTGGAGAGCTGTGTGCAGTTCTGGTCACCACATTATAGGAAGAATGTGATTGCACTAGGGAGGGTGCAGAGGGGATTCACCAGGATGTTGCCTGGGCTGGAGCGTTTCAGCTATGAAAAGAAACTAGATAGGCTAGGGTTGTTTTCCTTAGAGCAGAGAAGGCTGAGGCGGGACCTGATTGAGGTGTACAAAATGATGAGGGGCATAGATAGGGTAGATAGAAAGACATATGTTCTCTTAGTGGAGGGGTCAATAACCAGGGGGCATATAGTTAAGGTAAGGGGCAGGAGGTTTAGAGGGGATTTGAGGAAAAATCTTTTCACCCATAGAGTGGGGGGTATCTGGAATTCACTGCCTGAAAGGATGGTAGAGGCAGGAACCCTCACAACATTTAACAAGCATTTAGATGAACACTTGAAACGCCATAGCATTCAGAGCTGCGAGCCCAAGTACTGCAAAATTGGATTACAGTAGATAGGGGCTCAATGGGCTGAAGAGCCTCTTTCCATGCTATAAACCTCTATGTCTCTATGAAGGCCTTGGGAATCACTGGCCGGACATCAGGGTTCACCTGTACATTTCCCCATGCAGTGGTGGGCCCTCATGACATGGGAACAATACCATCAGGGATGAGAAGTGGCCCTTAATTTGGCTTTTAAGTGGTTTAATTGGCCTCCCAGCGGGATGCCATGTCACTGATAATACGCTATGGCTGGCAGGAAGATGTTGGGCCCCTCTGTTGATGCCTTCCCCGGCCATAGTATCAGCCCTCCTATCTATCAGTCAGTCACTAAAGACTGGTAGCATTCAGCCCTGTCAATCTGGTTTTATGTCCTCCAAGTTGTCTGCTTATATATGGCTATAATACATAAGCTCTCCATTACGGTATAAGACCTGGTCAATGAGGAAATTTGCAGCTATTGCCTTTTCATAGTTTTCAATATTAATATCACCTTTCTTTAAATCATTTAAATATTTCCTACAGTGGAGTGCACTGCCATTCACTGAAATACTTTTAGGTTTCTTTCTGCCATGGGCTTTGATTATAATTTAATACTTTCTAGCCTTTCTGAAACCATCTGAATTGTTCCACAGCAGGGAAGGGAGTGAGACCATTTCTATCCTTGATTTCCTGCACACAGACACCTTCATTCAAGAGAAACTGATTGCTGAACTTGCAACCGAGCCCTCCACAAATCCTTTCCTTAACGTAGCAGGAAAACTTTCTTAATTCGGTATACCCAAGTCTTAAAATCTTTTAAAGTAAGTTCAATTTTACATTGAAACAAAAGAAATTGCTTGTGACTACACTTCCCTCCAAGATCTCTGCGCTCCTACAATTCTGGACTCTTACCTGTACCTGATTTTCATTGCTGCACCATTCAGCTGCCTAGGCAATAAATTCTGTATCTATCTCCCTAAACTCTCGACCTTTCTACCTCTCTTTCCTTTTCTCAGTGGTTCCTTAAAAGTTACTTCCTCATTTGTCTTAATAACTCCTTATATGGCTCAGTGTCAAGTTTTGGCTGCTAATGCTCCTGCAAAGTAACTTGGGGCCTTTAATTAAGTTAAGGGCTTTATATAAATCCAAATGGTGGTTGTGTTTCAGTTTAACAACAGTTTGAACAAGACTAAGAAGCTGGAGAAAATACTGAAATTGTGGGCTGAATTTTCACAGAATCTGAGAGACTCTACAGATCTTTAAAAATGATGGCCAGGACCCAATTCCAGGGTGCTACAAATGTTTCAACAAGCTAATGGATTTCTGTGCTCTCAGAGAAGCCTCACTATATATTCTTGTCTGAGAGCCCAGACATCCGTTAGGGTACTAAAACACCTGAGCCCGAAGGAAAACATTGTTTGATTAACAGCTCTAGATCTCTGATATATGCTGTCAATTGCACAATGTTTATTTACGTAAGTTGAAGAGGTTTCAAATGCTTGCAGTTTCTGCTGTTGGTACTTTAAAGATCTGGATGATTGACACTTTTATTAGCTTGTAGTAAAATGAGCAGTTTTTTTTAAGAAAGTGGAATGTTATTAATGAAAGGCTGTTTTTTAAAGCTGTTTTTACACATCCTACTGTCACTATAGGGTTAATTTCTTCTATAGTGTGTATAGTGGGTGAATTGACATGGAAGTGCCATTGCTTGGCATGGGGCGTATCCGATGCCATAGGTGGATGGGGTACGTACCTTGGCCTGGACGCAATGAAGGGCATGGGGCGTTGACGGGGTTGTATCAGGTGGCACGGAGTGAGAGGGGTGAGGGATAAATGGCCTCATGTTTTTCATTATAACTGGGCTGAAGTCCCACAGCACCAAGACGGGCCTTTCAAACAGTCTGCCTCTGCCCCTGGCAGTCCCCATGACTGCCTCTAAACTTTTTCCCGAGATAGTTAGCCTGACTACAGGCCATATCTGCCTCCCCGCAATGAAAATCCCATCTTTGCGGGCACTTTCTCCAAAGGCTTGATGGGCCAAGCCGAGAAATTTCCCAACTCCCAGTCTCCACCTGAAGCCCTGCATCTCTCTACTTCCACTGACATTACCCAACAAGAGAGAAACCTATCCCTTGTGTCTACAGCGTTGCAGGTAGAGAAAATAGTTTTAAATCTTTCAACTTTGTTGTCAACTTTGCTGTCACTCTTGCCTCTGAGTCAGAAGAATGCGGGTTCAAGTCACACTCCGGATGCTTGAGTACATAATCCAGACTGAAATGATAACTCTGCCTACACTTTAAAATAATTGATTGTAAAGAGATTTACAATATCCTAAGGCTATGAAAGGTATCATATAAATACAAGTTTTTTTCTTTTAGGGCTAAATACATCTACTAAGAGATGGGATCATTTTGCGACTTGAGCCACAGACCCACAAGACCCATGATAACATCAAAATGATTAAGAACTGGGGAAAACAAACAAGCCCATTCCTTTCCCATCCCCAGTGTTATCCTTGTCACCACGAAGTTCCAGCAGCTTGAACCTACTCTGAGCAACGAGGGAAAGCTCATGCATAGCCCTGCCATCATAATCAACACCCACTGAGCATTTCCTCAGCTTCTCATAATATCCTTCAATCTCTTCTCTCTTCAGACATACATTTAGTTTCCCCTTGAACCAATTGATCTGGTTATTATTCAGTGCCCTCCTCTGGTGACCTTCACATTGCTCTTGGACCCTTTCAATGAAAACGTTCCATTTGACTTCTCTTATCTCTTACTTGCATAACCTTTAACCCTTGATGTAGCTATACAATACATTTTGCACAGAGCCAGGTAAAACTGGGCCAGTAAATGTCAGTCAATAGAAACCATTAGATGATCAAAATCCATCTGAACAGACAGGCAGTGTTAAGTTTTGACTATGGATCGCTTTGCTTATGAACAGGTTGCACGCTTATCTGTCAGCAGGCGAGACAATTACAATATATGGCAGATGCAGAGACTAATATGAAATGAAGCACATACTATTTTGTTTACACAAACACCAGAGCATTAACATGATATGTGTTTCTCCAACCAGACCCTAATCTAGACTAACATTAACCTGATAGCCCGTGTTACACTGCTATTGGGTCTTACAGTCACGTTGTCAATCTGGTCACAGCCTCTTAAAGGTATTACACCTCAGATTACCACAGGCAGGCAATTGGCTTAATATCTCTTTCTGGAGAACAGCATCTCTGACAGTGCAGCACTCCCTCAGTGTCACAATACCAACTTAATCTGGTGCTTACTTTCCGGATTGAATCTGTGAACTGGCGACCTTATAATTGTGAGGCAAAAGTGGTACTACTGAACCAAGTGTGACATTAGTTTTGCTTTTCTAGTGTGAAGTATCTTGTAGTGTTGTGCTGTCTCTAAAAAACTTTCCCAATTTGGATAAGTAATGATCTTGGATCTCCGCTCATCCTGACACAATACACTTCCTGTGCTGACAATAAAAGTGGCTATTTCTGCATTATTTCGTTGACTGTTTATGATTTTTCTTTGGTGTCATAATGGTTAAATGCAAATGTCTTGTCAGAAAAATGCCTTACACTGAAAGGTTTGCCTAGAATTGGGTCTAGTCCCAAGTGCCTATAATTGTATTTTATCCATTTGTTATATGAATGGAATAACTTCAAAACATGTCAGCACATGCTGGAACAGACTGCAGAGGATCATGTTCAGATTTGAGGCTCAAGGCTACTTTTGTTCTTTCACTTACATACCCATGACAATGCGATTCCCAAGCTTTTAGCTTGCCTGAGACCAATGAGTCACTTACCCTTTGCAATGTGTTCAGGTGAGCTGGAATGATACATTTCAGGTCGGTACCTACTGAGAGTAGCATGGGACTGGCAGACTTGAGTTGCACTGTCATCTATGTCCGAGCTCTGCACATAAGGCTAAGTTTTCATTTTAAACAGGTACTGAGGAATCTTTTTTTGATAAGGCTAATTTTAAACAGATACTGTGGGATCTTTCTTTGATAATTGCATTTATCCGACCATGTGTGATAAGCAAAGGTAATGCTGGATGACCTCCTTCTCCAGATAAGATTTTGGAAAATCCACCTTCAGTTTACACAAGTTTACTTTTCTCTCCAATCCAATCCAGTTAGGCAGTAAAATCATCTTAAGCTGGAATTTCAAATCCAATTTAACAGCTAGGTCTTAAAGCACAAAAAAAGGCCAATTGGCCCAACTGATCACTGCTGGTGTTTAAGCTCCACAGGTACCTCCTGAAACCCCATCTGCATATCTATCTATTCCTATCTCCCTCGTGAGGTTATCTAGTTTTCCTTTTATTGCATCTATGCTATATACCTTAATTACTAAATGTGGAAACGAGTTGCACATTCCAATTACACTCTGGGTAAGGAAATTCCTCCTGATTTTCCTGTTGCATTTGTATGTGACTATCATATATGTGACAACTAGTTTTGGGCTCCCCCACAACTGGAAACCATCATCAATTAATGTCTTCATATGGCTAAAGATTTGGTAGGTGGAGTATATAATGTGGGAAATTGTTCCAATTGTATCAAATTGTTCACTTTGGCAGGAGGAATGGAGAGAGATTGCAGAACTCTGCGGTACAGAAGGGTCTGGGTGTCCCGGTGCATGAATCACAAAAAAAATGGGCTTGTAGGTACAGCAAAGGATTAGGAAGACAAATAGAATGTTGTCATTTATTGCAAAAGGAATGGAATAGAAAAGTAAGCACGGGTGTTGGTGAGAACAGATCTAGAGTACTGCATTCTGTTTTTGCATCCTTATTTAAGAAGTGGTGGTGTAGTGGTACTGTCACTGGATTAGGACCAAAGTGGGCCCAGGCTAATGCTCTAGGAACATGGGTTCAAATCCCACCATGGCAGCTGGTGGAATTTAACTTCTATTAACAAATCTGGAATTGAAAGTTAGTCTCAGTAATGGTAACCATGAAACTATTGTCAATATGATTCACTAATTCCCTTTAGGGAAGGAAATCTGTTGCCCTTACCTGGTCTGGTCTACATGCGACTCCTGGCCCACAGCAAAGTGGTTGACTCTTAACTGCCCTCTGAAATGGCCTAGCAAGCCATTCAGTTCAAGGGCAACAAATGCTGGTCTTGTCAGTGACACCCATAAACCATGAAAGAATTTAAAAAAAATAAACGTGTTAGAAGCAGTTCAGAGAAGGTTCACTCGTCTGATACCTGGGATTGGGGGGATGGTTATCTTCTGAGGAAAAGGTTGAGTAGGCTGGACCTGTATCCATTGGTGTTTGGAAGAATGAGAAGTGGTCTTTTTGAAACACACAAAATCCTGAGGGGACTTGATGAAGTGAATGCTGAAAGGATGTTCCCTGTTGTGGAGGAGACTTGTGCTTAGGCCTGGATTTTCCTCTTCCTGCTTGAACATGGACCTCCACCCACCATTTCAGTTCTGCTGTGTCTGCCCCCTGACCCTGGCACAGCTTACTCAGTCTGAGCCCACTGCTGAAGAGGGAAATGTGGTTGGTACTGCAGCTCCGACAGTCTGTGTGGTACTAGAAGAGGAATGGACTGGTTTAGATGGAGGCAGGTGAGCCCACAGGTATGAGTGATGATTCAAGCCTTCAAGGGTCGAGCCAAGTCTCAAAAAGGTAACTTACTGGAGCTTGATGGCAGGGGAAGATGCCCATTACAAATCCCTCTCCTTTCAAAGATAAAGGTTTGTTGGGCCATCTGTCATTGTCCTAGGGCCTACCACCTCTCCATTTGGCCCATGGGCTCGGCATGACCAGTGGCAGAACATAATGCAATTGGGGTTGGTTCTAGGCTCTGCTTTCCATTATATTTACATGTGGGGGTACAGTGAAGAGCAACCTTTAGTGTTGGGCAGCAGGAGTAAAATTAGATTGGGGCCACTCTAACCTGATTCCTTCATACTGCTAGCACTATACGATTTTTGGGGAGAGAGCATAGAGAAGTGTGATTATTTTTTCAAGCCCCTCAGGTGAATGATGGTCCCTTCAACCAAGGTGCTAGTAAGAACTGACAAAGGTATACCCTAAGGAAGAAACAACAACTTCAGAGGTATTATTAATAGATCATAATCAACGGCAAAACACTTGATAAATAAAGGAAATGACCTAGGAGAGAGACCGAAGCAACTCAAACAAATTGGAAATGACACAAAGTCAAATGTTGTGGATGAACTGTCGCATGACATTATTGACAAATGCTATGAACACAAGCCACTTGGCCCTTTCTCCAACCAATCTATCATTAACTGTCACTGCCTTACAGCAATGCAACAAATCAGCTTCAGACAAGAAATAGGATCATGACAGATGAAATGGGGAGATACAAAACTGTGCAATGATCCAAAAAGTAAACAACATTATACTGTATTTCTCTAATGAATCATGAGAAAATAGGTTGAAATCTAGTTAATGTCACAAAGGCCAAAGTAGAAATAGGTAGCACACTGAGTTGATGGTATGTTATTGTCCCATTGAAAATACATAAATTCCTGGCAAGGGTTCTACAAATCACTCGCCATAATTGGGCAGATCATCTCCAGAAATTTTCTGAAGAATTGGAGTGAATCTCCATTCATGTCATTTCTCAGGACTTTCCATCAAAGTTAAAGGTGAGTCCCTGCGGAAACCTATGAAAAGTGAGCTGGGATGGTCTGTACACCATGGCTAAGAGAAAAATCAGCTACAATGAATAGACACAGATTAGAATTGGAAACCTTAAAATAAATCAGGCTGCCGGGCACACGACATCCATCCGAGGGTTGATAATAAGATGGGACACATCCTTCCCAAGCTCCATTGACCACGTCTTTGACACCTTGCTAGAAGCTGGGACTGTTTGCTCAGGAAGGAAGGGTGTTGTTACAATTAGCAGAAAGTTGGAAGAGGGAGGTCCAGGGATCTATACACTGATTAGATTTAATTCACCTTCTGTGTCGTGATGCTCAAAGGGATCATGACATGATCCAGAAGGTCATCTGGAAGAGCAGGAGTCATCAGAACCATGCAACACAGCTTCTGTTTTACTATTTTAATTGAAGAAGTCACCAGGTTAGTGGATGAAGGTAACCCATTAGCCATTGGCTACTTGGATTTTCAAAAAGGTTTTAAGAAGGTATCTCACAACAGTTACTTCAGAGGTTGTCAATGAGAGAACAGGTCATCCTAGACTGGGTATTGTGTAATAAGAAAGGAGTAATTGGAAATCTAGTTGTGCAAAGTCCCTTAGGGATGATCGAACATAATATGATAGAATTCTTCATCAAAATGGAGAGCGATGTAGTTGATTCTGAGATTTGGGTCCTGAATCTTAATAAAGGAAACTACGATGGTATGAGGTGCGAGTTGGCTATGATGGATTGGGAAACGTTACTTAAAGGGATGATGGTGGCAAACGTTCAAAGAGCGCATGGATGAACTGCAACAATTGTTTATTCCTGTCTGGCGCAAAAGTAAAACAGGAAAGGTGGCCAAACTATGGCTTACAAGGGAAATTAGAGATAGTATTAGATGCAAGGAAGAGGCATACAAATTGGCCAGACCTGAAGATTGGGAGCAGTTTAGAATTCAGCAAAGGAGGACCAAGGGATTGATTAAGAAGAGGAAAATAGAGTACGAGAGTAAGCTTGCGGGGAGCATAAAAACCGTCTGTAAACTTTTCTATAGGTATGTGAAGAAATAAGATTGGTGAAGACAAATTGAGCTTCCTTACAGTCAGAAACAAGGGGCAGGATCTTCTGGTCGGCGAGCGGGGGCGGGGCCCACTTGTCGATGTGTAAAATGATGTGGGATGATGTCAGGTGGAATCCCCAATGTCACCCCGTGTCATTTTCATTTTCAGGTTGAAGGGGGTGCAGCTGTGCGTCAGCGAGTCAACTGCGTGCCCGCCAACCTGTCAACGACCTATTGAAGCCATTGAGAAATGAATTAAAGTCATTAATGGACTTAAGGTTAGCGGGCAGGCCAGGAGCCCCAGGCCGGCGTCAGAGAAAGCATATAATCACGGGCGAGATGAGGTTTCATGAGCATATTTAAACTTTTAGTAAAAGTTTCAGTAAAAGTTATAGACATGTCCCAACTCATGTGACAAAGTAACATGAGGGGACACGTCAGGACAATTTTTCTATCATTTGCATTGCAAATGTTAATACGGAGCTGATCTCCCTGAAGCAGCACTTAGCCTCAGGGAGGTCAGTGCGCTCTTTCATGCGCATGCGCGAAAAAGAGCTCTCCCAGCTGAGGGAATCCACCCCCACCGCCCACACAGGCAGTTCCAAGCAGATGTCATGCTGGGCGGACCTTAATTGGCCCAACCACACAAAATAGTGGCACACCCCCAATTGGGGGCACCCGCTCTTGTACTTCCCCCCAACGGGGGGGTTGGTGGGTGGAATTTTTCCAGTGAATTTATAATAAGGAACAAAGAAAAGGCCGTCCCACTAAACACATACTATGGTTCTGTCTTCACAAAGGAGGACGCAAACAATATACCAGAAATGTTGGCGAACACAGGGTTTAGTGAGAGGGAGGAACTGAAAGAAATCAGTATTAGTAGCGAAATGGTGTTGGAAACATTGATGGGATTGAAGGCTGATAAATCCCCAGGGCCTGATAATCTTCATCCCAGAGTACTTAAGGAAGTGGCCCTAGAAATAATAAATGCATTGGTGGTCATCTTCCGAGATCCTATAGACTCTGGAAAAGTTCCTACAGATTGGAGGGTAGCTAATGTAACCCCACTATTTAAAAAGGGAAGTAGAGAGAAAACAGGGAATTAGACCAGTCAGCCTGACATCGGTAGTGGGGAAAATTCTAGAGTCCATTATAAAAGATTTAATAGCTGAGCACTTGGAAAACAGTGGCAGAATCGGACAGAGTCAGTATGGATTTACGAAAGGAAAATCATGCTTGACAAATCTGCTGGAATCTTTTGAGGAAATAACTCATAGAGTTGATGAGGGGGAGCCAGTGGATGTGGTTTATTTGGACTTTCAGACGGCTTTCGACAAAGTCCCACATAAGAGGTTAGCGTGTAAAATTAAAGCGCATGAGATTGGGGGTAATGTATTGAGATGGATAAAAAGCTGGTTGGCAGACAGGAAACAAAGAGTAGGAATAAAGAGGTATTTTTCCAAATGGCAGGCAGTGAGCAGTGGGGTACTGCAGGGATCGGTGCTGGGTCCCCAGCTATTCAATATATGTATCTTTCTTGGTATTCACAATACCGAGATAGATAGGTTGTTGATTGGTAAGGGGATCAAAGTTTACGGGGAGAAGGTGGGAGGATGGGGCTGAGAAACTTATCAGCCATGATTGAATGGCGGAGCAGACCTGATGGGCCGAATGGCCTAATTTCTGCTCCTGTGTCTTATCGTCTTATATTAATGATTTAGATGAGAGAATTAAATGTAATATCTCCAAATTTGCAGATGACACAAAGCTGGGTGAGGGGTTGAAGTGTGAGGATAATGCAGAGATGATTCAGTGTGATCTGGACAAGCTGAGTGAGTGGACAAATTCATGGCAGATGCAGTATAATGTGGATAAATATGAGGTTATCCACTTTGGTAGCAAAAACAGGAAGGCAGATTATTATCTGAATGGCTATAAATTGAGAGAGGGGAATGTGCAACGAGACCTGGGTGTCCTTGTACACCAGTCGCTGAAGGTAAGCATGCAGGTGCAGCAGCCGTTAAAGAAGTCAAATTGTATTCTGGCCTTCATAGCCAGAGGATTCGAGTACAGGAGCAGTTATGTCCTCCTGCAATTATACAGGGCCTTGTTGAGACCACACCTGGAATATTGTGTGCAGTTTTGGCCTCCTTATCTGAGGAAGGTTTTCTTCCTACAGATGGATTGCAGCAAAGGTTTACCCAACTGATTCCTGGGATGGTGGGACTGACATATAAGGAGAGATTGAGTCGGTTAGGATTATATTCGCTGGAGTTCGGAAGAATGAGGGGGGATCTCATAGAAACCTATAAAATTCTAACAGGACTAGACAGGGTAGATGCAGGAATGATGTTCCCGATGGTGGACGAGTCCAAAACCAGGGGCCACAGTCTGAGAATACGGGGTAGACCATTTAGGACTGAGATGAGGAGAAATGTCTTCACCCAGACAGTGGTGAGCCTGTGGAATTCGTTACCACAGAAAGTAGTTGAGGCCAAAACATTGAATGTCTTCAAGAAGGAGTTAGATATAGCTCTTGGGGTGAAAGTGATCAAAGGGTATATGGAGAAAGCGGGAGCAGGCTATTGAGTTAGATGATCAGCCATGATCATAATGAATAGGGGAGCAGGCTTGAAGGGCCGAATGGCCTACTCCTGCTCCTAGTTTCTATGTTTCTATGTATACAAAATTGGTATGCAGGTACAGAAAGTAAATAGAAAGGCAAATGAAATGCTGGTGTTTATTGCAAGGAGAATGGAATATAAAAATAGAGAAGTTTTACTGCAGCTGTACCGGGTCTTGCTGAGATCACATTTGGAATACTGTGTGCAGTTTTGGTCTCCTTATTTGAAAAAAAAAGATATAATTTCATTCGAAGCAGTCCAGTGAAGGTTCACTCGACTCATTCTAAGAGTAAAGAGCTTAGATTATGAAGGAAGGTTGAACAAATTGAGTGTATACCCATTACAGTTTAGAAGATTGAGGGGCCATCTTACTGAAAGATAAGATCCTGAGGGGACTTGATAGGGTGGGTAGAGGGGAGATGTTTCCTACCGTGGGCGAGACTAGAACTAGGGGACACAGTTTAAGTAGAATAGGTCTCCCTTTAAGACTGAGTTGAAGAGATTTTTTTTCTCTCTCAGAGGGTTGTTTATCTGTGGAATTCTCTTCCCCGGAGAGCAGTGGAGAACTGGGTCATTGAATTTATTCAAGGCCGAGTTAGACAGGTTTTTGATAGACAAGGGGATCAAGGGGGCAGACAGGAAAGTGGAGTTGAGACCACAATCAGATCAGTCATTAACTTATGGAATGGTGGCTGGTTCGATGGGCCAAATGGCCTATTCTTGCTCCTTAGTCCTATGTTCCTATGTAAATAATGGAGAGTTGGGTGACAATGTTTGCTATAAGAGCTGAAATAATCCAGGGTAAAAAGTCTTGATAAGATCCAAAAAGATAATGGTTGCATCCTTTGTTTTGGAAAAGTCCTTAACACTGGGGAGCTGCTCTATTGATAGAAGCTGATGTGCAAGTAAGAGAATGGCTTCATAGGAAACTAAGAAATCAGTACTTGGAGTAGAACTTGGATAGGAATAAAATGAAGAAAAACATCAATAGCAATAGTGTTACCGCATCATATTTCACTTTCACATCAAACCATTGTACTAAAGCACTGTAGATCAGGAGGAAATCAATAAGTAGTACACTATTTCAAAGTTATTGAATATTTTATCTATCTGGGCTGCAAAGTCAGCAACTGAGGTACAGTTGCTCTGTGTTCACAGGATGTTGTCTGCCTACCTTCTCTTCAGTAATCATTATTGAGTGTAGCCAAGTGCAGGATAACTCAAAAAGATGAGTTTTTTTTTAACTTTGTTGTGCCAATCATAAGAAAGACATTTATGACATTTCTCATGACCTAAGAGTGTCCCAAAACACTTTACAAGGAAATACTTTTGAAATGTAGTTGCTGTTGCAATGTAGGAAGAATGGTAGCCAAATTGTACACAGCAAGTTCCAACAAAGAGCAAATATTTTAGTGATTTTGCTTGAGGGAGAACTATTAAACAGCTCCCACTAAGGAGAACTCCCCTGTTCTTCTTCAAATAGCACGATAGGATGTTTGTATCAACTTGAGAGGACAGGCAGCACCTTTACCATTTCATATGAAAGACAGTACTCTCTGATACTGTCTACCTCGATCAGCCTAGGTCAACCTAGATGCTCAAGTCTCTGGAGTGTGAAGCCTGAACTCATAAACTAATACACTACTAATTGAGCCACAACTATCACTTTAGATACAGGAGTTGTGCAGCAGAGCGATTGTGTCCCAGAAGAGTTGTGTGAAGTTCCAAAGCAGTACTGTCTTCATTTCTTCATAAGACCATTCTTCTAATGATGAAGATAATCTTCCAGTGTGACAAAGGTGTTGGAGGTCCTTCTGATGGGATGAAAAATGCTTTGTCAGAGATTTTTCCCAGTTTCATATTAAATGCTGTGTTAACCTCGAATTTGCTTGCAATAATGCATAAATGAATTGCTGAAACATCATTAGTAAAATTTAATACAGTTTAAAAAGACACAGAGTGCATTTATTTTTCTCAGCAGCATTTTTGAAAAGTGGAAATGTAGTTTTAAGATCGATAGCAGCATTAGGATGAGTGAGTGTGATGACACGCGTGTTAAGGTCACTTATTGATTTCTATCAGCTTTCTTCACCTCAGCGTGTGCTCTTAAAGGGGCACTCAATCCTCACTGAAAGTTGTTTTATACAGTGCAGCAAATAATATCAAACCGAATTGTTGCATTGGAGAGGAAGGAAACCAAGTCACTTGGTAATTGTGTTGTCATAACTAAAAGGATGCAGATCTGTTTATCATCTTCCTCTCCAAGTGTAGAGAGACCTCTTTAACTCAAGCAACCAATAAATTGACCTGTGTTACACCTATAGGTTGCTACTAACCTTGCTGTAGTCCAGCTTGTTCTGACATATTAGAAATGGAACTGTTTGAGGGTAATTTGGCAAATGGCCAGACTTTTGTGGATTTGGGAAGACTCTGCAAACCTCTAGAACTGGCAGGCTGGATCCGGGTGTACAGGTTCTGCCTCTATTTCTAACAGATCCAATTTTTACCAGTAGGGCAAAGGGGGCGAGGCATGATTCACACAGGAGAGAAACCTGAGCTGAGCAGGGCCATTTGAACTTAGCGCTGAGTTCAAATTGACCCCATTTTGACTGTCCCAAGTGCCTTAGCCTACAGTCTGGGAGTCACAAATTGATGGAGTAGCTGTAAATGCTTTGAAGGGCAGATAAAGTCTGCATAACTGTCATGATCTGAAGCTTTTTTTTAAATCCCAGCTCTTTAAACTTAGAGAAAAGCTTAAAAACTTAAAAAAATCTCAGGTGTCAGCGAGGGTTAAAAAAAGGAACCCTCTGCTGGATGGATTTGATTGACAGGCCACCTGCTGCATGGTAAAACAGTAGGATCTTGTCATGTAGTTTCAATGTAGTTCCTTGATGACATTTTGAGAAAGGGGATGGGAAATACAGGACTGAAGGTGTTGTATCTGAATGCACGCAGTATATGAAATAAGGTAAATGAGTTTGTGGCGCAGATTGAAATTGGCAGGTATGATGTGGTGGGCATCACGGAGACATGGCTGCAAGGGGATCAGGACTGGGAGCTAAATATCCAAGGATATACATCCTATCAAAAAGATAGGCAGGTTGGCAAAGGGGGTGGGGTTGCTTTGTTAGTAAGAAATGAAATTAAATCGAAAGCAAGAAATGATGTTAGGTCAGATGATGTAGAATCTGTGTGGGTAGAGCTGAGGAACTGCAAAGGTAAAAAAACCATAATGGGAGTTATGTACAGGCCTCCAAACAGTAGTCAGGATGTGCGGCACAAGATACACCAGGAGATAAAAAAGGTGTGTAAGAAAGGCAAGGTTACAGTGAACATGGGGGATTTCAAAATGCAGGTAGACTGGGAAAATCAGGTTGGTAGTGGATCCCAAGAAAAGGAATTTGTGGAATGTCTACGAGATGGCTTTTTGGAGCAGCTTGTGGTGGACCCCACTAGGGAACAGGCAATTCTAGATTTAGTGATGTGTAACGAGGCGGATTTGATAAGGGACCTTAAGGCGAAGGAACCCTTAGGAGGAAGTGACCATAATATGATAGAATTTACCCTGCAATTTGAGAGGAAAAGGCTGGAATCAGATGTAACGGTATTACAGTTGAATAAAGGCAACTACAGAGGCATGAGGGAGGAGCTGGCCAGAATTGACTGAGGGATGAGCCCAGCAGGAAAGACAGGAGTTTCTGGGAGTAATTTGGGAGACACAGCAAAAATTCATCCCCAGGAAGAAGAAGCATATTAAAGGGAAGATGAGGCAACCATGGCTGACAAGGGAAGTTAGGGACAGCATAAAAGCTAAAGAGAAAGCATATAATGCGGCGAAAAGCAGTGGGAAACCAGGGGATTGGGAAGCCTACAAAGACCAACAGAGGACAACTAAAAAAGAAATAAGGAGGGAGAAGATTAAATATGAGGGTAAACTAGCCAGTAATATAAAAGAAGATTGCAAAAGCTTTTTAGATATATAAAGGGTAAGAGAGAGGCAAAGGTGGACATTGGGCCACTGGAAAATGACACTGGAGAAGTAGTAGTGGGGAACAAAGAAATGGCGGAGGAACTGAATAGGTACTTTCCGTCAGTTTTCAAAGTGGAAGACATGAGTGACATCCCCAAAGTTCAAGAGAGTCAGGGGCAGAGGTGAGTATGGTGGCCATTACCAAGGAGAAGGTGCTAGGAAAACTGAAAGGTCTGAAGATGGATAAATCACCTCGACCAGATGGATTACACCCCAGAGTTCTGAAGCAGCTAGCTGAAGAGATAGTGGAGGCGGTAGTGATGATCTTTCAGGAATCACTGGAGTCAGGGAGGGTCCCAGAGGACTGGAAAATCGCTAATGTAACCCCCCCTTCTTAAGAAGGGAGTGAGGCAAAAGATGGGAAATTACAGGCCGATTAGCCTGACCTCAGTTGTTGATAAGATTTTAGAGTACATTATTAAGGATGAGATTTCAGAATAATTGGAAGTGCATGGTAAAATAGGGCAAAGTCAGCATGGTTTCATCAAGGGGAGGTCATGCCTGAAAAATCTGTTAGAATTCTTTGAGGAGGTAACAAGTAGGTTAGATAAAGGAGAGCCAATGGATGTTATCTACTTGGACTTCCAGAAGGTCTTTGACAAGGTGCCGCACAGGAGGCTAAAAGCCCATGGTGTTGGAGGCAAGGTATTAGCATGGATAGAAGATTGGCTGTCCGGCTGGAGGCAGAGAGTGGGGATAAGGGGGTCCTTCTCAGGATGGCGGCCGGTGACTAGTGGAGTTCCGCAGTGGTCAGTGTTGGGACCACAACTTTTCACTTTATACATTAATGATCTAGATGAAGGAACTGAGGGCATCCTGGCTAGGTTTGCAG
This sequence comes from Carcharodon carcharias, assembly GCF_017639515.1. NCBI lineage: Eukaryota > Metazoa > Chordata > Chondrichthyes > Lamniformes > Lamnidae > Carcharodon > Carcharodon carcharias. The sequence continues at coordinate 181,969,762 of NC_054473.1, forward strand.
ATGATATAAAGATAGGTGGAGGGACAGGTAGTATTGAGGAGGCGGGGAGGCTGCAGAAGGATTTAGACAAGTTATGAAAATTGGCAAAGAAGTGGCAGATGGAATACAATGTGGGGAAGTGTGAGGTCATGCACTTTGGTAGGAAGAATAGAGGCATAGACTATTTTCTAAATGGGAAGAGAATTCGTAAATCTGGAGTGCAAAGGGACTTGGGAGTCCTAGTCCAGGATTCTCTTAAGGTTAACTTGCAGGTTGAGTTGGTAGTTAGGAAGGCAAATGCAATGTTGGCATTTATTTCGAGAGGACTAGAATATAAAAGCAGGGATGTGCTGCTGAGGCTTTATAAGGCTCTGGTCAGACCACATTTAGAAAATTGTGAGCAATTTTGGGTCCCGTATCTCAGGAAGGATGTTCTGGCCCTGGAGAGGGTCCAGAGGAGGTTCACGAGAATGATCCCAGGAATGAAAGGCTTAACATATGAGGAACGTTTGAGGACTCTGGGTCTATACTCGATGGAGTTTAGAAGGATGAGGGGGGATCTGATTGAAACTTACAGAATACTGAAAGGCCTGGATAGAGTGGACGTGGGGAAGACGTTTCCATTAGTAGGAGAGACTAGGACCAAGGGCACAGCCTCAGAGTAAAGGGAAGACCTTTTAGGACAGAGATGAGGAGAAACTTATTTAGCCAGAGAGTGGTGAATCTATAGAATTCATTGCCACAGAAGGCTGTGGAGGCCAGGTTATTGAGTGTATTTAAGACTGAGATAGATGGGTTCTTGATTGGTAAGGTGATCAAAGATAACGGGGAGAAGGCGGGAGAATGGGGTTGAGAAAATTATCATCCATGATTGAATGGTGGAGCAGACTCGATGGGCCGATTGGCCTAATTTCTGCTCCTATGTCTTATGGTCTTATGATTATTGAGTCATTATGAATGATTGGCTGAGTTTCAAAAGTTTATGTGTGTCCTTGAAGCACTTTTTCCAGCCTCCATGTAAACATTTCCCTTTGGTTAGCTGACTGTAGAAGGGCAAACGTTCTTCAAGCATTCTGGCAATGTGTGCTGCCCACCTTACCTGTGCTTTCTTCAGCAGAATGTGGATGCCAAGCATGTCAATCTGGAAGAGAATCTCAGTATTAGGAACATTGTCTTGCCATCTGATCTTAAGTAGTCTCCACAAGCAGGTCATATGAAAGTAGTGTAGCTTGTTTATATGCCTGGAATAAACTGTCCACATTACACAAGCACACAAGAGTGGAAAGAACAACCGCTCTGTTTCCTTCATTTTTGTTGAGAGACTAATTCCTCTTCTCGCCGAGACAGTTTTTCGTAGCTTGCCAAAGGCTACAAAACCTTCAGCAATTCTGGCATTGACTTTGTTCTGGAGTGGGTGTAGCTGAGGTAGATATATTTGTCAACAGCTTCAAGTCTTGACCATTGACTGTAATAGTTGGCTTCATAAACTGCTTTTTGCAAGGCAGATTGGCACATGACTTTAATCTTTTTGGTGTTGGTGAGTTTATCACATGCAGATGAGAAGTGGTCCATGCTATTTTACATTTCTTGTTCTGAACAGGCAATTAGGGTACCTAATTTATGTGCAACTGAATGTGAATGCCACTTTTGCTAACACAGAATGCTTCAGAAAGCATGGCAGAAAATATCATACTGAATAGGTAGGACCCAGCATATGGCCCTTCTTCATTCTATTTATGATTGGGAAGGTGTCAAAAAAACTCTTTACCATCCAAGGCATGAGAAAACAAGCTGTTGTGGAAGTGTCAAACCATAAAGATGAATTGCTCTAGATAGCTAAATTTTGTCATGATCCTTGATACACTGTCATGACTAACTCTGCCAAAGGCTTGAGTCAGACTAACAAATGTTGAGTACAAGTTGCATATCTCCTCTTGGCATTTCTCCCGGAGCTGTCATATAGCAAACACCATGGCAACTGGACCATAAGCTTTTCTGAATCTTCTGGCACTTTGGTAGAAGGTCCTATTTGAGATGCAGTGTCGAGCGGCAAGTATTTTCCCTGCAACGCACAGTAGGGAGATCCCTCAATGGTTGTCACAAACTCAATGATTTCCCTTTCTTTTTTAAAGGTGGACAATTGATGCACCTTTGAATTCCTGGGGAATAATTCCTGGTTGAACATTCTCTGAAATCGCTTGTTGAATTTGTCAGAGTTTTGTGCCTCCTGTGTTGTATATGCTTCACCAGGTATTAAATATGAATCCGGTATTGAATAATGATTGCAAATCTTACTGAACAATGCCCCGAGCTTAGAAGAGCTTCCTCTGCTGAACTAATAACTTTTCCATTTCCCACACTAGCAATTGTGTGGCCTGTATGAGAGAGCTATTCAATGTATTGCCAATTAATGTCATACTTAACGGAATCATACGCTGGTTACATAAACAGAAGGAGGCCATTCAGCCTGTCAAGTCTGTGCCAGCTCTCTGTAAGGCCTACTTAGCTAGTCCCTTACCCTGTAGCCCTGTGATTTGTTTTTCCTTCTGGTGCTTAACTAATTCCATTTTGAAAGTGACGATTCAATCTGTTACGACCAGCTTTTCAGGCAGTCCATTTCAACTCATAATCACAGCTGCATAAAAAGTTTTCTCCCCACATTGCCATTAGTTCTTTTGCCAATTACTTTAAAATCTGTGTCCTCTGGTCCTTGACCTTACCATCCAAGGGAACAGTTTCTCCTTATCTACTCTATCCAGACCCCTCACGATTTTGAGCAGTTATGTCAAATTTCCACTCAACCTTCACTTTAATAAGGAGAACATCACCAACCTCTCCAATCTATCCATGTAACTGAAGTCCCTCATCCCTGGGACAGTTCTCATAATCTTTTCTTCACTGTGTACTCATTCTTCCTACTAAAAAAATGATCTCTTGTCTGTTTTTCCACATTAAATTTCTTCTGCTGTATGTCTGTCCATTCCACAAGCCTCTGTCCCCTTGAAGTCTATTGCTATTCTCCTCACAGTTCACAATACTTCCAAGTTTTGTGTCATCTGCAAATTTTGAAATTGTGCCCTGCATACCCAAAGCTAAGTTGCCAGTTTTGTCACTGTTGCCTCCTACACATTGCAAACTAGATTCAAAATGTGCAAGTGTCTTTCTCACAGAGAAAGGCAGATTTTAATTCATATGCCAAAAATGGTTTTGCCTCTCTCTCTATATATATTATATATCCTATTGTACACAATCTTAATTCTGGGTGGCTTTAGGCTGAGAATAGCAGGGACATGCAGAGCAGGAAGGTCTTACATTTCATCCCTCAGACTATTCAGAATTAACTGATCTTGTCTGAATTGTAACGTCCTGGCTTAGCCCTCTCAAGGAGAAAGGGGGACAATGTCTTGGATCCTATTCAATGCACAGCATTGTCTGTTAGAAACAGGTGGACTCCAGGTGAAGGAATTTTCATTTTTGGCTTTGATGAGAGCCTGCTGAGGCTTGCGCATTGATCATGCTGAGCTGGGTAAGGTTGCATTGCTTGGCGAGGCGGGGGGGTGGGGGGAGGGGGTCGACACTTTCAGAAGGGGAGGGGAAATGAAGGAGAGAAGGAAGGTGGCACATTAAGTAGAGAAAGGCATTGTTGGTACAGGACTTCACTGCTCCAATGCTTGAGGAAGCTCCTGCAAACCCTTTGAATCTTCTTGCTACTGTTGCCCTACTTTGACTAACAATTCCAGCCTCTCCATACATTGGAGTGCTGAGCATTTCCAGGGAAGTGGACTGGGTTTCCGAGTCAAACGAAGATTGAGCTGAACACAAAATTCCTGAACCCAGCGGATTCTTACAGAGTAGCTGAAGCAAGCAGAGAACTATCCAAGCACCCCAAAATTGATGTTGAAATCAAGTCAATTGAGTACAGAAGAGATAATTCTACACGGAATGAAACTCAGCTTGTGTTATATTTTGGGACCTATTTAGGTCATTTTTCCAGTATTTATATGCGTGATTAGGGTTTAACTGTAAATATTTTCAATCAGAAACATTCCACAGCACAGATTTTTTTCTTATTTTTAAATCAACTATTAGATTTAATAAAAATCATTGGATACTGAGCATTAATACTGATTCTATTGAGATGAATGCTGAAAATATTGAATTACTGGAATTGCACCCAGGCTATCCATGATCCAAAAGGTGAAAGAAACTCAGCCTTTTTCCTTAGCACTTGCATGTAATGCATTGTGTTTACATGAAATTTAGTTTTATTCTTTCTTGGGACGTTGGTGTTGATGCCAAGGCCAGCACTGATTGCCCATCCCCAGTTATCCCAAGTAGTTTGAGGCAACTGAGTGTCTTATTTGGCTACTGAGGGCAATTAAGAGTCAACCACATTGATGTGGGAACTGCAGTTTTTTTTTTATTCTTTCATGGGTTGCGGGTATTGCTGGCGATACATTCCCATCTCTAAATGCCCTTGAGAAGCTGGTGGTGAGCTGCCTTCTTGAACTGCTGCAGTTCATGTGGTGTAGATACATCCACAATGCTGTTAGGGAAGGAGTTCCAGGATTTTGATCCTGTGACAGTGGAGGAACGGCGATATATTTCCAAGTCAGGATGGTGTGCTGCAGTGCATCTTGTAAATGGTACACACTGCTGCCACTGTGTGTCAGTGGTGGAGGGAGCAGATGCTGGAGGTAGTGAATGGGGTGCCATTAATTGGGCTGCTTCATCCTGGATGGTGTCAAGCTTTTTGAGTGTTGATGGAGCTGCACTCATCCAGGCAAGTGGAGAGTATTCCATCACACTCTTGACTTGTGCCTTGTAGATAGTGGATAGGTTTTGAGGTGAGTTATTCGCTGCAGAAACCTCTGACCTGCTCTTGCAGTCACATACAAAAAGTACTTAAACATAGAAACAGTCATTCTGCACAACTGGTCCATGCTGGTGTTTATGCTCCACATGAACCTCCTCCCACCCAACTTCATTTAACTGCATTAACTTTTACTTCCATCCCTTTCTCCCTCTTGTGTTTATCTAGCTTCCCCTTAAATGCATCCATGTTATTCAGCTAATCTACTTCCTGTGGTAACCTATTTCACATTCAAACCACTCACTTGGTAAAGACGTTTCTCCTGAGTTCCTTATTGGCCTTATTATAATGTGACTATCTCATAATTAGGGGTCCTAGTTCTGATCAGTTCCACAAGTAAAAGCAGTTTCTCTACATCTACCTTATAAAGCTTTCTCATAAAGTCCTCCAACCCAGTTTCTCTTATTAAAGAAAAGAGCCCCAACTTGTTCTTTCTTTCCTGATAGGTATAGCCTCATTTCTGGCAAAGAACATGAATAAGTTAAGTTTTTACAACAGCCTGTCAGCTTCATGTTCACTTTGACTGATACTGGCTTTTTATTTCCAGATTGCAATGGACAAGTTGATTTGGAGGCAGTTCAATTCCTTTAACTAGAAAGCCTTCTTGGGGCTTTCTCTTCTTCCACTCCCCTGGATTTTGGGGTCTTTCCTTAGCTTGGGGCTTCCTATCTGTCCCTTCTGGCTACTTGTGCTTCACAGCTGTCTTCAAATCAACTGAACTCCAACAGCTTCCAAAACAAACAGCAGCCTTTCCTCTTCTTTAAGCCTGTGGGACGGACCTGCCTCTCTGGCTGCACTGTTGCTAGGCAACAGTTCAGTTTGTCTACTTTCCTCTTTAGGAGCCATAAAACTCCTCATTAGAAATGCAAGCACCTTTTTAAAGTGAAACTAAAAACTCCATTTGAGCTTTCTTAATACACAGATATGGAAATACAAATCAAATTTAAATTTTAAAGCTAAAACTCATCCCTAACATCCAGAAATACCAATATAACTTACTTAAACTATCTCTATTTTCTAACAGAGATTACAACTGATTCAGTCTCTGATTCATGATTTCAGTCTCCCATATAGCAGGTTTCTTGAACAGATTTGATGATTTAAAGTTGATGTGCAAAGCCAAGGATTCATAGCAAGTTGTGAGGTTACTTATCTTAGAAAGTATAGGAGGTTGGTTCTCAGGTAAACTTTGAAGTTGGAACAGGTTATATACTTTGTCTGCTTGATGACTTGGAGCCAGTTTCTCAGACTGGCTGATGGCTGATGATTCTGAACGATCTGCTGGGTCCTGGCGTAATAAAGGTGCAGTCTCTGAAACAAGCTTCAGTCACATGACTACTGAGTTAACACATCTGAAGCCCACCCAGCCTAGTTTGGATATGGAGGCCATCGCGATACAATAGGAAGTTGATAATAGCCATTGAGTTTCAACCTTCCCTTTTGTCCAGTAGAAATGTGAAAACAGGCAGTCTGAAAACTCCAAAGCCTTTAGGTGTTGGCCCATCCTTAAACAATGAGATGTGTGAATTCCACAAATGGCTGTGAGGTATTTTGCTTTCATCTTAACAGCTTGTTTGTGTCCGTTGTTTAAAAAAATATTGACTGAAAGTTCATAATATAGTATGTTTTTACTGGGCATGACAGTTAATATTTGAACCATATTTGGAATATTCTTTAAGCAATTTACCCAATTTCGGAACTGGCCACCACCATCACCATGCCCAGAGCAATCAAGGCAACTCTGAGAGTTGCCTAATTTCAGTCCTGCAAGATGTAGGATGAGAAGGTACCAATGTAGCTGTATTCCTTTAATAGTTTCGGCCCTCAATGTGAAGTACTCAAATGATGAAATCTATATGTACTGCAGTGCCTGTAATGTAGGAATGGTGTATTAGTTTGTAATTTTAATATAGTTTAATTCAATATTTATTCTTTTAATATCCCGTCCACTACATCCCTGTTATCTGTTGAGTTTGTCTCTTTTTGTTATTACCTGATTGTCAAATGTTTCCAAGCTTTTAACTTGATTACTTAGCCTATATATAAACTTGGGTTATGAATGTGGCTCTTGGATAAAATACCAAAATACCATTATTATTGTAAAGGGTATACACAACACTGTGTCTCCTGCCAACGCAATATGACCATGCAAGATGGCCAGCAATACTGGTCCACTCATGCACAGAAATCAAATGATGTGCACACATCAGTTTACCCAGCACACTGCCTACTCATTTTGCTTTCTAGCTCAGTTGTTGCAATATGCTCTTTGTTTGTGGATTCCATGGACCCACACATCAATCAATGCTGTACATTACCCCCTGTAAAGATGGCGGCTACACATACAACCGCACATGGTTAGGGTTGGCAGCAAAAACAGACTTTACACAATGTATACAGGGAACTGCTCATTCTGCCAGTCCTCCAATATTATTTTATTTTTGCTGTCTCACTTATTTAGGCACAAGCACAATGGTCAGAATGATCTCCTTTTTGTGTTATGTCATTCTATGAAGTTAGCAAACTGATTTCTATCTTGGTGCGGAGACTGTAGGATTGGTTTTCATCATGGAAGATTACCTCTTCCCATAATGCTTGTTCCTCTGCATATCAGTTATTAAATGCAACATCTGCCAAACTGATAGTCAAATTACAAATATAAAAGTGATGGTAATTGAAACATTGAAGAAAAGGCCATTTATTTCTGCAAGTTGATCTGCATAAGAAAAGGCTATTGTGAATGTCCAGTGATAGCAGATGTTCATCTCAATGGAAGGCTGCATGTGTAGCTGGGAACAAATTATTACAAGGCTTTTGGGATGCAAATGTTATGAGCTTGATCTACATTGTGAACATCAAATGATCCTATACAAACGGAGGTTAATTGTGAGGGAGTTCATTGAACATTCATCACACCTCTGCAACACTTTGGATTGAATTGAACGTAGGCTCTTTGATTCTATCATGTGTACTGCTTTATCACTGAAAGTCAAAGTTACTCCAGGTCTCACCACTTGAGGCATCAAGTGGACACATCTCCAGAGTCAGCCAATGTGCTCTAAGCTATATTGTGATCTAGGGTATTTAGGGTTATGGAACTGGAGCAGGTAGATACAGTTAAGATAGAGATTGAGCATGATATAATTGAATGGCAGAACAGGCCTGAGAGGCTTAGTGACCTACGCCTGTTGCTGTGTTCCTATGTATTTGATCCAAAAGTTACAACAGCAGAGTCAACTCACTTTTTATTGCAGCACTGCACTACCTCAAGTGAACCAAACTCTAATCCTGATAGCAGCATCAATTGAAAGGGGTTGCATTTAATCAATTCACAAGTGGGTTGCCATACAATGAACATCACACTAGTTCACTGGCCAATCTCAAAGATTTATTTATTTTAAGCTAAACCCAACATTTCAACACCAATTCACAAAAAGGGAAATAATGAAAGCTGACTTTTAAGAATCAAGCAATGCGCAAAGCAACCACACTTCTCACATCTGTGCACAAACTCCAGCTGAGGTACGTGAGTATAATAATGCCTGAACCTCAGTGAGGTTTCTGCGTCAGGTTTTGAAGGGGCATTTCAGGTGATTAGACTGCAGGTTGGAAATATGGGCACATTGCATTAAGAGCTGCACTAAGATGTACCCTTTCATTTAGATCCTAAGTGAAAGGAAGCATTGATGGAGGCAAAAAAAACAAACTATAAAATATCATCTCTCAATGTCAGACATACATGACAATTTTTGTATTGCGACTGATTGTTCTATATTGTGCCATCGACCTTCATTTGTCAAGATGTGGGTTTGAATCTCACTCTGACTGATGGACTGAATATCTCCTGTTCTTGACAGCTAGAAAGGTACTTTAACTTGAATGGGGCTTTTCAAGTAAGTTCCTGCAAAATGCCAAGTTCAAAATCCAAAAATGTCCATAATTCAGCAGTAATTGGCCCTTCAATCATCAATCTTATAAATGTAAGTGGCCAACAGGATACTGGAGTGAAAAATGGAGGTAAGACAAGCATCTAAAATTAGAGATAATGCACATGGCTTAGATAGACCTAGGACAAGCTTTATTTAGTATTTAATCCCGTAGCAATTTATCACCTTGAGCAATATCACTTTCAGAAAACGGCTTAATTTTAGACTTTAGGGTGCTACAGACTGAATAGTGAAATGAACAGAAACATGGCAGGTGGAGTTCAATGTAGAGAAATGTGAACTGATGAGCTTTGCAAGGACAAATATGGAAAAGACAGGGGTATGATTCTGAAAAGTAGATGAGCAGAGAGACCTTGTTGTTCATATGCAAAAAATTCTTAAATGTGGCAGGGCAAGTTGATGATCTGATGAAAAAATCGTAAGGGTTACTTGGATTTATAAATAGAAGAATGTAAAAGCAAAGAGATCATTAGTTAGGCCTCATCTAGAATATTGAGGCCAATTTTGTGCACCAAACTTCAAGATAGATGCAAACCAGGAGGTTTCCAGGGACAGACAATTTGTTACCATCCCTTTCCCACCTTCTACCAAAATTGAATTTCATCCCAAATGAGTCCCCAGTGGTGCAATAAAATAAAGACTTGCATTTATATAGTACCATTCACACCATAGGACTTCCAAAGTGCTTTAAACCCTATGAAATACTTCCGAACTATTATACATAGGAAAGATCACCCAAAACAGCAATGTGATAGCAACCAGTCAAGTGATGTTATTGAGGGACAAATATTGGTCAGATCACTGGGAAGAACTTCCTTACTGTTCTTCGAATTAGGGTTGTGAGGTCTTTCCCATCCACCCAAGAGAGCAAACAGACGGATCCTCAGTTTAACATCTGCTCCGTAACTCTCCCTCAGCACTGCTCTTGAGACATTTCTGGGCTGGACCCTAAACCCACAACTTACTGACTCAGGAGTGTGAGGAGTGCCCACTAGCCATAGTGAACACAATTAGGGTTTTCTCTGCAGAACCTTGCTGCAGTGTCAATGTGTCAGCCAAGGCAACTGAATTCATGGAGAGAAAGGAAATAGCACCGGAAGTGGCTGATTTGATGTTTGTCACTTTCTGCTGGAAGGAAAACAACCTTTGAAAGTCTAGCAGGTCACACCTGGCAATTCATGTCAACATTACTAACCCTGTTAGATGGGGAAGGTAGCCAAGCTGGGATTGAGGTGGAGGGTGATATCATCCTGATAGGCTTACCTCTGTCTATGACATCTCGGGTGGGAGATGCAAGAAGAACCTGACCCAATGCAACTTTGACGGGACAATTAAACTGGTGCAGCCGCTGCTCATCCATATCTCAGCAACTTAGTAGCCCGGGATTCAGGAACCTCAGGCATTGACTTGTCAAGAGTACCTTCATGTAAATAACATTGGAAGCACCGTACAGGATCATAAGTGAGTTAAAAATTAGTCACCAGTTTTCAGCAGTTCAATCTGTTTGCTTCATCAAGCTTCAGCTGGTCCGATTGCTTTGACTTCCACCATTAGTAACATAAACCCCCACCAGACTTCTTTCAATCACGTTAGGCTGATGGAGCGAGTAGATTTGGTTGCTGATAGCTAGTGCTGAAGGCCTAATTGCAATTAGATTTTAGATTATGTGTGTATTATTGTCAATGCAATTTAGTTTCGTTAAATAAACTTTGAGCCTCGCTTCTCTGGAGGCTGTATTCTGATCAAACCCAGACTGTTGGAGCGAATGTTGTTCCTCTTTTCTGTTGGCTGTGAAGACCCTGCACAGAAAGAGTCTGGCCAGCTATGAAGCTGCTTATAATAGACACTAAATTAGCTGAATTTCACTCAGCGAGGTTGCAGGGATGGCTGAATAGGGCAGTTGGAAATGTGGCAATGGCTTAGAAGGATGTGTTATAATGGGACTGGGACTGCGACACCTCATCACACAGAATTATATAGAAAAAAAAAAAGAGCACAAAAGCTGGTGATATGTCCCAGCTGGCCCATGATGTGTTTAGGCTCCACACGAGCTGCCTCCCAACCCTCTTCATCGAATCCTATGAACCTACGTTCCTAGTCATTTTTCTCTTGTGTTTATCAAGATTAGCCATATCATTGGGGCAGGATAGGAGTGACTGTGCTCTTTAATTGACTGTTATACACTTCACGTGGGAATGTTTTATTTGCCCTTACCTGGATGAGTCACAAAACTTTCCCAATTTTCCTCCTCAAAATATGCATGTGTGATATCCTGGAAATGTAGGGGGTCACGATCTGACTTTGTGCTCCAGGCAAAGAGCCATGCCCGCCAATGACCAAAACCATCATCCCGGCCACCAAGTGGCACATGATTTCCTGGTGTGCACTCCAGAGTGGTAAATGTTGACTTTTGGGTGGTTTGTGGAGCATATTGGTCCATCACAGCAGCAAGGTCTTCCTTCCCTGCACAACTCCCCCACCGCCCAAAACACCAACCCTCCTGTATTTTTGAGGGTCTAGACTCATTGAAATTCAGCAGATGAGCTGCAGAATGTCAAACAAGCACCACTCACCAGATGGAAGAATGGGGCTGCTGCCAGTAGGATGTGTTTCTGTTGGAAATGCTGGTGATTGCTATTGTGGAAGGTGGGTTTCTCAAATTATTTGTTGGCCCAAGGATAGGGTTCTGCTCCCCTGGGGTCCACACAAATTATTCCCACTGTACCTAAGCTGGGCCGGGGCCTCTTCCATCTTTCATAGAATTGGTGGGAGTGAGCAAGTTTCGATCAGTCCCAACCTAAACCGAAAATAACAATCGGAATCCTGCTTATGTTACTTCCCCCAATTTCCATGTTAAAAGGGAGCCCATTGCCGGAATCAGTTATGCACTTTGGATATCAACAGTTGGCTTCTTTCAAAATAGGACCAGCTGCAGCGTTGGTGTTAATGGGACTGTGAGGAGACCAATCTCATTTAGAGGCTGATTGGTATCAAGTGAAGGCATGAAAAGCCCAGAGGCCAGACCAGACTACAAATTACAAACCTGGAAATTATGTATGAAAATATGAAGTTACTTTAATATAAAGCTAATGTTCAAATGCAGCAAGACCTGGACAATATCCAGGCTTGGGCTGACAAGTGACAAGTAACATTCATGCCACACAAGTGCCAGACAATGACCATCTCAAACAAGAGAGAATCTAACCATTGCTCCTTGACATTCAATGGCATTACCATTTCTGAGTCCCCCATTATCAACAGCCTGGAGGTTACTATTGACCGGAAATTGAATTGGATTAACCATATAAATAATGTGGCTACTAGAACAGGTCAGAGGCTGGGAATCCTGCAGCGAGTAACTCACCTTCTGCCTGCCCAAAGTCTGTCTGCCACCTACAAGACACAAGTCAAGGACATGGTGGAACACTTTCCACTTGCCTGGATGAGTGCAGCTCCAACAACACTCAAAAAGCTTGACACTATCCAGGACAAAGCAGCCCACTTGATTGGCACCCCATCCACAAACATTCACTCCCTGCACCACCAACACACAGTGGCAGCAGTGTGTATCTACAAGATGCATGGAAGCAACTGACCAAGGCTCCTTAGACAGCACCTTCCAAACACACGACCACAACCCTCCAGGAGAACAAGGGTAGCAGATACATGGGAAGACCGCCACCTGGAAGTTCCCCTTCAAGCTATTCACCATCCTGACTTGGAAATATATCGCCGTTCTTTCACTGTCACTATAACAGTATGTGGGTGTACCTTCACCATATGGACTGCAGTGGTTTAAGAAGGCAGCTCGCCACCACCTTCTCAAGGGAAATTAGGGATGGGCAACAAATGCTGGCCTAGTCAGCAATGCCCACATCCCATGAATGAATTAAAACAGAATTATTAGTAACATATGCTAAATGGTTTAGAAACCAACGTATTTGTGCAACGCTGTCCTTAAAATTCACTGCCTGGGGTAAGATGGAAGGCAAACTAAACAAACAAACAAACAACTAAAAAAAACTATCTCATGCTTTAAATACTAAATATTTTTTCTAAAGTATTTCCAGTAAAGTCTATTCATCTGCACTACTATTTATTTGGCTTTTGGCAGATCAGGAATGTTTCATTCTTGCAAGTCATTCATGACCAATGAAGCTTCTCATAGCTCTGCATATTTCTTGGTGCATTTATAATTTGTCTGACACTTAGTCCTGAAGTCCCCCTTTTATATAATGCTCTAAGTTTGCCAACTACGTAATGGTACATTATGTGCTCAATAATATTGGCTTGGTAGTATCTAAACACATGTTTTCATTCTCTAGGCAAATTGGTAGTTGACTGAATGCTTGAGGAACGTGACTAGGGATCAAATCTGTTAGTATTCCCTTAATTAACAAAGAAACTACACGCAAAGAAATCCATTACTGAAATCAAATGTTCTTTCAATATTGCAACTACTTTCCTAAGTTTCACCAACATTTTAACTTGTTTTTCAGACCCTGAACTATTTGTGCAGGCCCCATGTGCCTTACAGTTCCAATGTACAATGACACTTCCATGATTGGGTCAAAATCCTGGAACTCTCTCCCTAACAGCGGTGTGGATGTACTTACAGCACATGGACTACAGCGGTTCAAGGAGGTGCTTCACTATCATCTTCTCAAGGGCAATTAGGGATGGGCAGTAAATATTGGACTAGCCAGAGATGTCCAAACACTATGAACAAATAAATCAGATCATGATAAGGGATTGGGACTAGAGATAATGGAAGTGATTGAAGTTTTGTTGAAATGGTACGTCCGAGAAATGTATAGAAGGTGGGAAAATATTGTTCAAGATTGCCGACTTTATGGAGAGCTTTTCAGAGTGTAGGAGTATGATTGTGGAAGACACCACAAGTAGTGATGCAAAGGGAGAAGGAGGAATTGTATATCTTTTCACTAGTGGTGCACCTAAAAGTTAACACAGTACTCCAGCTGTGACTTAACTGTCTTTTAAAAATCTGATGTAACAGCATCTGTGTTCACATCCTTGTTAACATAACCCAAAGTGGCAATGGCATTTTTGAAGGATTCATCTAACTGCACTTTTATTTCTTTGGAATTATGTGTTTGAGCTTTTCAGCCTTTTTATTCACTACCTCCTTCAAAGAGGAAAGAACTTGCATTTATATATAAATATATATATATAAAAACAAAAAAACTGCGGATGCTGGAAATCCAAAACAAAAACAGAATTACCTGGAAAAACTCAGCAGGTCTGGCAGCATCGGCGGAGAAGAAAAGAGTTGACGTTTCGAGTCCTCATGACCCTTCGACAGAACTTGAGTTCGAGTCCAGGAAAGAGCTGAAATATAAGCTGGTTTAAGGTGTGTGTGTGGGGGGCGGAGAGATAGAGAGACAGAGAGGTGGAGGGGGTTGGTGTGGTTGTAGGGACAAACAAGCAGTGATAGAAGCAGATCATCAAAAGATGTCAACGACAATAGTACAATAGAACACATAGGTGTTAAAGTTAAAGTTGGTGATATTATCTAAACGAATGTGCTAATTAAGAATGGATGGTAGGGCACTCAAGGTATAGCTCTAGTGGGTTTTTTTTTATTTATTTTTTTTTATATAATGGAAATAGGTGGGAAAAGGAAAATTTTTATAATTTATTGGGAAAAAAAAAATAAGGGGGAAACAGAAAGAACTTTAGGTCGTGAGCTCCCTCCCCCATCCCCACCCCCTTTCTGTTTCCCCCTCTTTTTTTTTCCCAATAAATTATAAAGATTTTCCTTTTCCCACCTATTTCCATTATATATAAAAAAAATAAATAAAAAAAAACCCACTAGAGCTATACCTTGAGTGCCCTACCATCCATTCTTAATTAGCACATTCGTTTAGATAATATCACCAACTTTAACTTTAACACCTATGTGTTCTATTGTACTATTGTCGTTGACATCTTTTGATGATCTGCTTCTATCACTGCTTGTTTGTCCCTACAACCACACCAACCCCCTCCACCTCTCTGTCTCTCTATCTCTCCGCCCCCCACACCCACACCTTAAACCAGCTTATATTTCAGCTCTTTCCTGGACTCGAACTCAAGTTCTGTCGAAGGGTCATGAGGACTCGAAACGTCAACTCTTTTCTTCTCCGCCGATGCTGCCAGACCTGCTGAGTTTTTCCAGGTAATTCTGTTTTTGTTTTGCATTTATATATGTTCCATGACCTCTGGATATCCCAAAGCACTTTACAGTCTTTGTAAAATAAATAGCCATGGCAGGAAATCTTCAGACAGTGAGGGCCCCCCAAAACAGCAATTTCATAATGACAAGGTAATCCATTGTTTATTGAGAAGCATGGAGCAGGACAGCATCTATTCATGGTTCTGCCATTCACATCTCTAGTAGACACAAGTTTTGTTTCTTTACTTGCCCCGTTACCATGTCCTTTGGCTCTGCAACACCAACCCTTTTGTCATTTAGTCTTTCCTGCCTTCCGTTTTCCCCCACCTTCCCCCCTACTCAAAACCAATTTCATCTCAAACTTTTCCCAGTTCTGATGAAAGACCAAGTCCCTGGAACGTTATGTGTTTCTTTCCACAGGTGTTGCCCGACTTGCTGAGCACTTCCAGCATTTTCTGCAATCAAGTCACTGGAGTAGAATTTGAGCCCACCATCTTCTGGGCTCAGAGGTAAGGCTGTTCTCAAATGAGCCGCAGTTGAGAATTAAGTGCATCATTCAAAGTCTTTCCAATGAATGCATGCTCACAATTCAATTGCTCTTCATCCCAAGCTTTCTTCCCTCAATCTTCACCATATTAAATTGCTGCCACCATCAATCTGCCCACTAAAAACATCATGAAATCATTTAGCAGTGCACTGTGAATCATTATGTACAAAGGGGCTAATGGAACAGCTATAAGTTCTTTGAAGTGAAATGTGGATGGGGTGCCAATCAAGTGGACTGCTTTGTCCTGGATGGTGTCAAACACTCCTTTCAAGTGAAGCAGCATTTCACTTGCACTTCCCTCAATTTAGTCTACTGCGTTCACTGCTCCCAATGCGGTATCCTCTACATTGGAGGGACCAAACGCAGACTGGGTGACCACTTTGCGGAACACCTTCGGTCTGTCTGCAAGCATGACCTGGACCTCCCTGTTGCTTGCCATTTCAACACATCACCCTGCTCTCATGCCCACATGTCCGTCCTTGGCCTGCTGCAATGTTCCAGTGAAGCTCACTGCAAACTGGAGGAACAGCACCTCATCTTCTGATTATGCACTTTACAGCCTTCCGGACTTAACATTGAGTTCAACAGCTTCAGATCATGAGCTCTCTTCTCCATTCCCACCCCCTTTCCAATCCACCTTTTTCCAATAATTTATATCTTTTTAATTTTTTTTATGTATATTTTTCTTTTCCCACCTATTTCTATTATTTTTAAATGTATTTCCCCATTCATCATTTTATCTCCACCTTTTAGTCCATTTCGATCCCTTCCCCCTACCCCAACCCCACTAGGGGTATCTGTCACTTGCTTGTCCTGCTTTCTACCCTTAACGTCACCATTAGCACATTCCATAGCTAATATCACCACTGGCAACACCCCTTTGTCCTTTTGTCTGTGACATCTTTGGCATTCTCTTCTTTGCCTCCACCTATCACTGGCCCTCTATCCAACTCTACATGTCCCGCCCCCCTCTACCAGCTTATATTTCATCTCATTTCTACTTTTCTTTAGTTCTGATGAAGAGTCATATGGACTCGAAATGTTAACTGTATTCCTCTCCACAAATGCTATCAGACCTGCTGAGTTTTTCCAGCTTTTTTTGTTTTTGTTTTAGGTTCTTTTGTCATTTTCAGCTCATTTAGACTCATCCTTTCTTTCTTTAATCATCCCATTTTTGCCTTGTGCCATCATTCCTTTTGTCATTTAATCTCTCCTGCTTTCCACCATATCCTTGACCTTCTCTTTTGCTCTCCCCCCCCCCCCTCACCTTTACCCTGCCTCTGTGTGTGCTTAAACTGATTACAGCTCTAAATGTTTCCAGTTCTGATGAAAAGTCATTGATCTGAAACTCCCACCAATGAAGCTGTCTTGTTATGGGTTGTATCCAACTCGTCCAAGAAAAGGGGAACCAAATAAATCATCAGGACAACCTATCAGCACCTTTTTCTCCTGTAACATAAATTCTTGTGGTCGTTTGAAATTTGAAATTCTTGTGTTTGTCTGGATAAGTGCAAGATGAGAAACTTCAGCCACTTGTCTCTATGTTCAGCTATAGTCACCTTCTGTACTACTAGGCCATTGCCAAATATATGAGCTCTTGGGTCAGTCTGACATCTGATGACTTGTGTCTTGGGAGAACATTGCTTTCAAATATTGGACTTTAAACTCATATAAGAACGCATTTACTAACTCAGGGATGATTCATTGCTTGTTGTCATCTGTATTGAATGTCAATCACAATTTTCAAGTACAATCGGAGATTCTTCATGTACAGCACATGCTCTACCCAAAGGCACTAGACCGTGGGAAGCATAACCAGGCATTCTTGAAACAACCAAGATGACCAGAAGAATGCTTCCTCTTAGTCCACAAAAATACTAATGCTTATTGGTGTCAAATGATCACCCTACATGTTAACTCTACATCAGTTGTGTGTTAATTGCACTCGTGTGCTGGCTAATAATAGGGGAGCAGACTGAAAGAGGGGCTGTTGTATGGATAGACATTATATACTGTTAATAAAAACTTGTAACTGTATAAAGACGAGGCTTAAATTATCTATCCTTAACCACTTGGCTATCTGAGTTCTAACACATCCTTCCTCATATCCCCCAAATCAAGAGTCACAGACTTCATGATGTTTTCACACCCTCTCATGGTCAATGAGCTGCTTCAAATGAAATTTAAAACTGAGAATGGTTCAGCCCTCCATGGTGCCATCTTTATAGGTGGGCAAGTTGGACTAACTGACTTTACCCCTGTTGTAGGGGGGATGTTGCAAGACTCACCTTCATGTTCCGAATAGTTAAGGGGATCCACAGATTCGAGTGGAAGCCCAATCACTGAGCATGTTCAAGACAGAAATCGACAGGTTACCGGATACTAATAACATCACGAGATATGGGGATATTGGGGAAAAATGGTGTTAAGGTAGATGATCAGCTATGATCAGTTTGAATGGCAGAACAGGTTCAATGGGCTGATTGGCCTACTCCTGCTCCTACATTCCTATGAGACAGCTTTGAAGAGGTTGTAAAGCAGGTGAGAAGGTAATTAGCCACCCAGTTTTACTTTAAAATGACTTCAATAGAAAACAAGATTCGGCAACGCCTATAATATTCGGTTGAGCCCAAGGGCAACCAAACGCAAAGAAAGCTGGTTGTGGTTGTTGGAGGTCAGTTCCAGGATATCAAGGCAGGAATTCCTCAAGGTAGTATCCTAGGCCTATCATCTTCAACTGCTTCATCAATGACTTTTCCTCAATCATGGGATAAGCAGTGGAGATGTTCTCTGATGGTTGCTCAATGTTTAACACCATTCGCAATTCCTCAGATAATGAAGCAGTTTGTGCCCATATGAAGCAAGAGCTGAACACTGTCCAGGCTTGGGCTGAAAAGCGTCAAGTAATATTCGAAGCACACCAGTGCCAGGCAATGACCATCGCCAACGAGGAAGAATCCAAACAGCTCTCCATGACATTCATTTTCTTTTATTCATTTACGGGATGTGAGCATCACTGGCTAGGCCAGGATTTACTACCCACCCCTAATTGCCCTTGAGAAGTTGTGGTGAGCCATCTTCTTGAACCACTGCAGTCCATGTGGTGCAGGTACACCCACGGCTCTGTTAGGGAGGGCATTCCAGGATTTTGACCCAGCAACAGTGAAGGAACAGTAATATATTTCCAAGTCAGGGTGATGAGTGGCTTCAAGGGGAACTTCCAGGTGGTGGCATTCCCATGTATCTACTGACCTTGTCCTTCTAGATGAGAGATAATTAATGACCTCAGAGTAAAGGCACCCCTAGGTAGCAGCGACCACAATATGATTGAATTTTACATCCAGTTTGAAAGGGGGAAGAGTGGGTCTAAGACTAGTATCTTAAACTTAAATAAGGGCAACTATGTGGGGATGAGAGCTGAGCCAGCTGAAGTGAACTGGGAAACTGGAGGATAGATCAATAAAGAAACAAGGGCAGACATTTAAGGGTACATTTCAGAGTATTCAGGATAAGTACATTCCTACTATAAAGAAAACTTCTAAGGGGTGGACCCACCATCCATGGTTAACTAAAAATGTTAAGGAAAGCATCAAACGTAAGGAAAAATCATTCAACTCCGCAAAGATGAGTGGCAGGATGGATGATTGGACAGAATATAAAGAAAGGCAGAGAACGACTAAAAGATTAATAAGGAGAAAGAAATTAGAGTATGAGAGGAAGCTAGCTAGAAATGTAAAAATGGATAGCAAGAGTTTCTACAGATATTTAAAAAGTAAAAGAGTAAGTAAATTGAGTGTTGATTCTCTAGAAAGTGACAATGGGGAGCTAATAGTAGATAATAAGGAAATGGAAGAAATCAACAAATATTTTGCTTCTGTGTTCACTATAGAGGATACAAAAAACATTCCAGTAATAGCTGCAAATCAGGAGGTGAATGGGAGAAAGGAACTTGGTGAAATTGAAGTCACTAAGGAAACTGTACTGAGCAAGTTGATGGAGCTGCAGGCTCCATCCGAGGACCTTAAAAGAGGTGCCTAATTTTCCAAAATTCGCTAGATTCTGGAAAAGTTCCATCAGATTGGAAAGTAGCAAATATAACCCCTCAATTCAAGAAGGGAAGGAGGCAGAAAACAGGGAACTACAGGCCAATTAGCTTGATGTCTGCTGTGGGGGAATTATTAGAATCGATCTTTAAGGAGGTTATAGCTGGGCACCTAGAAGAGCTCAAGGCAATAGGGAAGAGTCAGCATTGTTTTGTAAAAGGAAAATCATGCTTAACCAATTTATTGGAGTTTTTTGAAAGAGTGACATGTGCTGTGGATAAAGGGGAGCCTGTCGATGTACTGTACTTGGATTTCCAGAAGGCATTTGATAAGGTGCCACATCAAAGATTATTATGGGAAATAAAAGCACATATTAGTATGGATGGAATATTGGCTGGCTGGCAGAAAGCAGAGATATGCATAAATGGGTCTTTTTTGGATTGATGGGATGTAACGAGTTACATCACTCAGGGACCTGTACTGGGGCCTCCACTTTTTACAATTTACACCGATGACTTAGATGAGGGGAGTGCAGACATGGTAGCTAAATTTGCAGATGGCATAAAGATAGGTTGGAAAGTATGTTGATGAGAGGACATGAGGAGATTGCAGATGGGTATAGATAGGTTGAGTCACTAGGCAAAGATCTGGCAAATGGAGTTTAATGTGGGAAAATGTGAAGTTGTTTACTTTGGCAGGAAGAATAAAAAAACAGAGTATTACTTAAATGGAGAATGGCTGCATAATTCTGAGGTGCAGAGGGAACAAGGTGTTCTAATACATGAATCATGAAAAGTTAATATGCAGGAACAGCAATTAATTAAGAAAGCTATTGAATGCTATCCTTTATTATGAGAGGGATTGAACATAAAAGTAAGAATGTTATGCTTTAGCTGTACAGGGCACTGGAGAGACCACACCTCGAATACTATGTGCAGTTTTGGTCTCCTAATTTAAGGAGGGATGTAAATGCATTGGAGGTGGTTCAGAGGAGGTTTACTGGATTGAGACCTTGAATGAGTGGGTTGTCTTATGAGGACAGGTTGGACAGACTGGGCTTGTTTCCACTGGAGTTTAGAAGATTGAGGGGTGATTTGATTGAAGTATACAAGATCCCGAAGGTGGATGTCGAAAGGATGTTTCCTCTTGTGGGTGAGTCCAGAACTAGGGGGCACTGTTTTCAAATTCAGGGTTTCCCTTTTAGGATAGAGTTAAGGAGATTTTTTTTTTCCCTCTAAGGGTTGTGCGACTTTGGAATTCTCTACCTCAGAAGGTGGTGGAGGCAGGGTCATTGAATATTTTTAAGACAGCAGTAGATAGATTCTTGTTAGGCAAGGGAATCAAAGACTATCGGGGGTTAGATGGCAATGTGGAAATCGAAACACAAGAAGATCAGCCATTTACTTATTAAATGGCGGAGCAGGCTCGAGGGGCTGAATGATCTACTCCTGCTCCTGTTTCTTATGTTCTTATGTTCTTACAGCAGTTGTGGATTTGGAAGGTGCTGCCTAAGGAGCCTGAGTGACTTCCTGCAGTGCATCTTGTAGATGGTGCACACAGCTGCCACTGTTCATCGGTGGTGGATGAAGTGAATGTTTGTGGAAGGGGTGCCAATCACCGGGTTGCTTTGTCCTGGATCATGTCAAGCTTTTTGAGTGTTGTTGGAGCTGCACTCACCCAGGCAAATGGGGAGTATTCCATCACACTCATGGCATGGCATTACCAACACGGAAACCCCAATTATCAGCAACCTGAGGCTTACCAATGACAAGAAACTAGCCATATATTCATATGTGGTTACAAGAGCAGGTCAGAGGCCAGGAATACTGTGGAGAGTAACTCACCTCCTGACTCCCCAAAGTCTGTCCACCATCTACAAGGAACACATCAAGAGTGTTATAGAATACTCTCCGTTTGCCTCAATGAATGCAGCTCCAATGACAATCCTGGACACTATCCAGGAGAAAGCAAGCCACTTGATTGGCGCCCCATCAACAACCTAAAACATACACGCCCACCACCACCGATGCACAGTAGCAGCATTGTGTATCATCTACGAAATGCATTGCTGTAATTCACCAAGCCTCCTTTGACAGCACCTTTCAAACCCATGACCTCTACCATCTAGAAGGACAGGGGCAGAAGACGTAAGGGAGCACAACCACCTGGAAGTTTCCCTCCAAGCCACACACCAACCAGACATGGCACAATAACACCATTCCTTCACTGTCGCTGGGTCAAAATCCTGTAACTTTCTCCCTAACAGCACTGTTGGTATAGCTACACCACATGGACTGTGGCAGTTCAAGCAGGTGGTTCACCACCACTTTCTCAAGGGCAATTAGGGATGGACAATAAAAATGCTGGCCTAGTCAGCGGTGCCCATGTCTCAGGAAAGAATAAAGAAAAAAATTGTTACTGACCCTATTTCCACCTCTTTCAAAGTTGCATTACACTTCCAATGAGTCCCCAACAGTGCAATAAAGACTCGATGTTGACAAAGTGAGGAGCAAGTATGGGTAGGATATAATCTCAATGCATCTCCTGAAGCTTGACTCACTGCGTTCACTGTCACTTCTTTGATTAAATTTTTGAATGTGCAGTTCAGCAGAAGGCTGACAACACAGTTTCAGCAACCGTCACATAAATGTCTCTGATGTTGTTTACGTAGGCACCGAAACTAGTAACACAGTGATGGGTCTCTGTTACCAAAGATTAACTAAATAGCCCACAAATGGCAACCGAGATGGTTAGGCAACTTTGCACAATATAAGCAGAAAGAAACTAACAACTGGTTCCAAATATAAGGGACATTTATTTTAAATGCGCTACCTACCTAGAGTATTAAAAATAATAACTGTTCTGAGTAAGTCGGTAGGAGATACAGTAAAACCAAATATCTGTGGCGAGAAAAATAAATAAAACCTATCGCATGAAATAGATACTTGTAAAACAATACTGCGATGCACTAGCCCAGTGGCTCTGTAACATGCTTAAGCTCTCTTTACAGCATAGCAGTGCCTATTGAGGCCTATGGCACCATTTTAGGAGGCCATGGTCCATGTGCTAAGGCGGTGTAGGAGCTGAGAAACCTGGCAGTATTTGTGTGCAAATTGTTGAAGGGGGCAGGGCAGGTTGAGAAAGTGGTTGATAAAGCATCCAGCATTCTGAGTTTTATAAATAGAGACATAGAGTACAAAAGCACAGATGCTATCGCGGATCATTATATAATATCGGATTATTTTGTCCAGTTCTGGGCATTACAGTTTAGGAAGGATGCAAAAACTTTACAGAGGGGGCATAAGAGATTTAAGCGAATGATTCCAGGAATGAGAGACTTCAGTTTTTTGGAGGAGAAGGTAATGGCTGAAGATTAATCTTCAATTACTAGAGGCTCCGTTGTAGCCCGGCTGAGTTGCACTATTAGTGATAGAATTGATCTGCAGACACTTCTTGGGTGGAAACATTAAGTTTATTTAAATATACTCAGCAGCAACTACATGTGTGCGTTCAACTCCAACTCCATCTCTACACTGACTGCTGAGGTAGCCCTTGCTACTCACCTATTGGTCACTACACATCATGTGATCTTCCTTATCACGTATTATTCTTAAAGGTACATTACACACTAAGAAAACCTTTAATTACTACAATCTTCCATTAACTCGGCTATACATATATTTACAAGTGCAAATTTTTCAAGAAACACAATATTTGCACTGGGTAAGGAATTTACGAGTTCAGTTTTTCAGGCGGTTTCCTGGTACGTGTGGAACATCTCAGTTCCACAACCTCAGCTTCCTTGTCAGGAACCTCCTTTTCTGGAGATGCCTGAACATCAGGTGCTCCGGTGGGCACTTGCAGTTCTGTATCCTCAACTCTTACAGGAACATCAGACATGTCAGTCCTGGGCTGAGTTCCCTCAACAGGAAACGCAGACCTGGTCATGATCACTGGTGGAACCAAATCTTGGTAATTTGTCTCTTTCTTCCTTAAGGGGTCCACATTTCAATGAATGATCCAGCCTTCCACCTCCACGTGGTAAACAGAGGTCCAGTCACCTCACTTATTTCACCCTGTAGCCACTTTGTTTCTTCCCCTAAATTTTTCACTAATGCTGGCTCTCCCATAATAAATTTCCTCTCGTGACTGTGCCAGTTGTGTCTCGTTTTCTGGCTTCCCTGACTCCTTTCCACCGTCCTCTCTAAATTCAGCATTATTAAGCACAATCTCACCCTGAAACGGCACTTTAACAATAACTGTGCAGGTGTGGCATCTGTTATGTGAGGGGTAGTCCTGTAATGAAAAAGAAAGCGTGCTAACTTGGTTGTCAATGAATCACCAGTTAGTTTTATCATGCCTGCCTTGAATGTTTGAACTGCCCTTTCCACCAGTCCATTTGAGGAATGTTGGTAAGGGGCACTTTATCACATGACTGATACCATTGAGGCTGATAAACCGTTGAAACTCAGCACTCGTAAATGCTGTGCCGTTATCGGAAATGACTACTTCTGGTAGTCCATGAATGGCAAAACTCTGATATGGTTTCTCAATTTTAGTGGCCGACATTGGTGACTTCTTCCCATATGTGCAACCTATTTGAATAGGCAGAAACATTGTTCCCGGGAAAAGTCCAATGTAGCCAATGTGTAACTGCGCCCAGAGTCTACCTGGCCACTCCCATAGGCATAACAGAGTTCTCACTGGCAACTTTTTTTTGCAGTTGCTGACATTGCAAACAGTGCTTTACTAAACTCTCTATTTCTGTAGGGGGTAGTGGTGTGTGTCAGCTTCACCTCTGACTTCTCAGTGGTTCAAATCGCTCCCATTCCCTGGGTTCTAGACCTTGGAATTATTTGGGGGTTGTGACAAAGCACAGCAGACAACTGGTTTTGGCGCAAAAATTGAGTTTATTGAAGTCACAAATGAATTTATAATATTAGGATTACACTGAGATTATACAGACCTACAAAGTACACTTAGTTATGAATGGGGAACACACGGCGTAATGAGGGAAAATCACGCTACTAATCCCCTTACCCTTGTCCCACCCCCAAAACCTAGCTAAATTGAACTAGGAGAGGTCAGGGATCATGCTCACCAACCCAGGGTTCCTTGACAGTTCGAAATCCAGCCAGGTAAGCCGGTTGCAGTTTTGGGGGACGCTCTTTGTGTCCTCTGGGGCCTGCCGTCCCCACGCGGTCCTGGTCTGTGGAACCTTCGAAGGTTCTTCAGCTGAGGGGAGGACGCGGTTGTGGGTGGTTGATCTTCGTGGAGGGCTGCGGTTGTGGCCTAGTTGTCTTCGGTTGAGCCTGCCATCCCATGCCCCTCGCCGTGATGTTGCCTGCGGGCCTGCAAACCTCCAGATCTCCTCCCTCCGCTTGGCTCAGCTCCCTGCTTAAACTTGGCTTCAACCGTTCCCAACTGCTCACCCTCCTGTGTCAGCTTTCAAAACTGCTCACCCTTCTGTCCGCACCCCCACCCCCCCACCCCTCCTCACTCCTGGCCCAGTTATACTGTTTTTTTTTTTCAAATTTCTTAACTCAATCCAAATCAAAGTTAGTTCTTTGTTTGATTTTGGTGGGCTTCCCCAGGTGATTGTTGTCTCGTTGTTTTTAATGGGTTTGCATGATGTTTATCATTCTCTTCCTGGCCCCATAACTAGTCTTGCAGTGAAAGCCATTGTATATGTGGAGTATTGATGGATTTGCATAATTGCATTGATTGTGGTCTTCCTGCCTTAGTAGTTAGTAGCGATTATTCAAGATTTTGATGTGCTTTAATTTCATGTTGATTGTTTTAAAGGGAAGAATGTGAATTCTGTCTCCTCTCATTGTCTGGTTTCAGGTAAAAGTCCAAAAGTCATATCCTTGTTGATGATATGAAAAATGTGGGAATTTTGAGAATCCTTCATTCACCATCCATCTCTGGCCACCATAGATGGCTGTGTGCTATGGTCTTCATTTGGGAAATTCTTGGATGGGCCCTGTGTAGTTCAATTAAAAGTGGCTCCCTTCTCTTTCAAGGAATTATCACTCATTCTCCCCACAATAAGATGCCATCCTGGCTGGCTATTTCCTGTCTTCTATTGAAGTAAGGTTTCATTTCATCAGATACGGGCTCCTGTGACCAAACATGTAGCACTTGTTCTCATGCTTGAGATAGGACTGGGTCCCAACTTGTCCAGTCTCTGATCTGTTGAGCACATGCTGGTGAAGATTCTAAGAAATTTTACAGTTAAACAAATTCCTGTGAAACGGGGATGTGCTCATCATTTTCTTACAAAGGCAAACGACTAAGGGCATCAACGTTTATGATTTTATTGCCAAGTCTATGTGTTTGTAGACTGCCAGAATTAAAGCCCATCATTGTAGTCTTGCTGAGGCTTTGGGTGGTATAGCCTTGTCCTCACTAAACAATCCTAGCAGTGGTTTATGATTCAAAATCATTTCTAAATTGGTGGCCGTGTATGTACTGGCGAAATTTCCACCAAAGATAATGGACAGGTCTCCTTGTTCTACCTGTGGGTATCCCTTGTCTGTTGTGGTGGGCGTTCTTGATACATAACCTATTGGGCGTTCAGTGCCATCATTCATCCAAGAGAGCACTGCTCCCATTCAGTAGGGAGATGGGTCACATATCAGCACCAATTCTTTCGTCTGGTCATAATGCACTAATAGATTGGTTGAGTGCAACAATTGTTGCACCTTTGAGAAAGTTTCTTTCTGGGGCGCCTCCCAAACCCAGCATTAGTTCTTTTTCAGGAGATAATCCAGGGGTCCTTCACTGTAGACAAACTGTGTAAGACCCACTCTTCGAGTTTCTTCTGCTGTGCTTCCATTCTACTGTTTAAGACAGTCTTCATTTCTTCATGTTGCTGAACAGCAATACATTCCTTTTGCATTTTACCTTTTAGGACAATCAACTGTTCTTTCAACTGTTTAATTTCCTGTTGCCATCTCTCTGGGGTCTCCTGTTGCCCTTGGTGGAGTTGCCCTCTCTCTCGGATCTCTTGTTCCCTTCAGCAGATTTGGACTCTCTCCAGGGCTTCTTATTTCCTTCTGCAGAGCTGCCCTCCCTCTGGGGTCTGTTGTTCCCTTCCGCAGAGTTGCCCCCTCTCTGGTGACTCTTCTAATTTTCTGTCCATTGCCATTTATCTTGCATTTATCACTTTAAATGTATTGCTACTTTAAGAACAATCACCTTTTTTTTAACTCTGTAGTTGTCAGTTTTTCTGTGCTGTGTTTCCCGCACTTTTTGAGTTTTGGCATGATTCCCGCGATCATGCGTCTCCTCTTTTAACTTTGTGAAAATTTGTTCCTTGTCGAAAAAACAAAACACAGCAGCAATTTCTTCTCCCTTTTCTGGGTGATTCTGCAGGGTTTTATCTTTTTTCTTAACTTGCTAGCTGTGTGTCATCTTTTATAACTTACTCAGCCTTGGAGCTACCACCTATTCTAAAACGAAGTACAGATTCTCTGTTTTTTTTTGCTTTGCTCACCCATCTTGTGGATTCTTACTCAGGGGTCTTGCAATTTTGGTATTATTTTTTAAATGTCGTGAGTACTCCGAGAGATTTCTTAGCCATTTCGATCAGGGCTCATTTTCTCTTTAAGTTAAAGTGACAGCGTACTTGATGATTATATCTTCCTTTCTTTTTAATTATCTTAGATACTCATGATCGTCGGGCAAAGGACAGCACCGGACCGGATTCCATCCTCATCGCCAGTTTGTTGTAGGGTGGCCAAGTTGTACTACTAATGATAGAGTTGATCTGCAGGAACTTCTTGGATGGAAACATTAAGTTTAATTACAATATATGCAACAGCAACTAAAGTGTGCCTTCATCTCCAGCTCCACCTCTATACTGACTGCTGAGGTAGCCCACGCAACTCTCCTTCAGGTTACTACAGATCATGTAAACTTCCTTAACAAGTATTATTCTTAAAGATACATTACACACTAAATAAAACCATAATTACTACAGGCTCCAGTTGAATCCTGGAAGGTTGGCAACACTAGGGCCTGCACCTTACAGTTGTCTAGCAGGTAGCTAGGATCCTAAATATGGTGACCCCAATCAAGCCCCTCTGGGGCACCCTCTCCCACCTTCCCATCAAAACGTAACCTGCAACCCCTACTACATCCTGCCCCCCCCCAACCCTTCCTGAACCTGTGTTTCAACAGTGGCTTGGTTGGTAGCATTCTCACCCCTGAGACACCAGCTTGTGGGTTCAAGCCTGACTCCAGGATGTAAGTGCAATAATCAATGCTGAAGGTACGTACTGTATTGCATTTGCCTGTTCTGCTGGATGTTAAGAATCCTGCGACACTATTCTTTCAAAGAAGGGCAGAGGACTTATCCCTTTTGTCCTGGCCAGTATTTAGCCCTCAACCAACATTACAAAAACAGATTACCATGTCAATATCACTTTGCTGTTTGTGGGAGTTTGCTGTGTGCGAAATTGATTACCGTGTTGCCTACATTACAACGGTGACTACATTTCAAAAGTACTTCATCAGTTGTAAAGCACTTCGAGATGTCCAGTCAGTTACGAAAAGTGCAAATGTTTCTTTCAATCTCCTTGACTCATTCCCGCCCCACTGCTCCCTCCCCCCCACCACTCCTGAGCCCTCTCACAGCCAATGCATTCTTTGTGCCCCTGGGCAGATTTTGAAAATGGACCCCACGGAAATGTAGTTCTTTCGAGTCAGCCTGGCTGAGACCCCTTGTTCGTTTTCATAGATTAAAGTACAGATGTGTGAACAGGCTAAAAAAACAAGCGCAGCTGTGCCCCGCTGCTTTGCTTCGAATGCTTGTTTGATTATCTGCTTTGGTCTCCCTGATTAAAGTAATTGCATCTCAG
Organism: Carcharodon carcharias; assembly: GCF_017639515.1. Lineage (NCBI taxonomy): Eukaryota > Metazoa > Chordata > Chondrichthyes > Lamniformes > Lamnidae > Carcharodon > Carcharodon carcharias. Next base: position 181,998,193 of record NC_054473.1, read on the forward strand.
TCCCTTCCTGTCCCTCGATGCTGATCTCATCCCTGGGGCTCTTTGATGTGTGCGTGGTCTGTGGATGACTTGCCTCCTCCAGGCACAGGTGGGCATGACAGGACTTTATTTGCAAATCTCATCTGAATGCTTACAGACTGCACCTAGCAAGTCCAAAGCAATCTGACACTTTGGTTTGGACAGATGAATAAATATGAGCAGCCCTTTTCCTTTTTAATTTTGGACAAGGAATGATTGAGCAAGCTAGCTTAGAATGAATCTCAGACAAGGTCATCAATCCCAATCAGACCACCTGTCCCTTTTTAATACTTTGATGTTGTTCCTTTCATCCCTTTTAGTCTGTTTTCTCAACAAATAAAAATATATTAAGTAGAGGTTTGCTTTTATTCAAGCAGTTAAAACGACACAGGAGGGTTTATTTTTCGCAATGGATTTAAGTCATCCTGCTGTAAGAACAAGGAATTTAATCAAAATAGCCCTGTTTGGGAGCCGTAATCCTGCTCTCCCCAGATAAAATGAAAGACAGCATTAACAAGCTTAAAGGACAAGTTAATTCAGAACCGAGATATAAGCAGAAAATACTGAAGTAAACAGCTGATCTTTCAGCAACCATCGAGAGCTCAGCATCTGGGGGTACGTTTAATTTAACCCAAAACATAATATTGTCGGCTGATCAACTTGCTGCTTATTTCCAGCGTCATCTGTTTTAATTCAGATTTTGAGGGCAAATCATTGAGAGTTGCAGGGCAGGTCAGAAAAGTGGTTGATAAAGCACACTGGATAGGGGCATGGAGTACAATAGCAAGGGAGTTATGCTCAACCTGCATAAAACATTGGTTTGGCCTCAACTGGAGTATTGGGGCCAGTTCTGGGCACCAGATTTTAGGAGGGATGTGAAGGCAGAGGGTGCAGAAAGATTTATGAGGATGGTTCCAGCAATGCAAACTCAGTTACGTGGGTAGATTGGAGAAGCTGGGACTGTTCACCTAGGAGAAGAAAAAAATTAAGAGATTTAACGGAGGTGTTCAAGATCATGAGGAGTGTGGACAGATTTGATAGGAAGAAGCTGTTCCCATTGGTGGAAGGATCGAGAACCAGAGGGCACAAATTTAAGGTAATTGGCAAAAGAAGCAATGGTGACATGAGGAGGAGTGTTTTCACACTGCGAGTTGTTAGGATCTGGAATGCACTGCCTGAGACGATGGTGGAGGCAGGCTCAGTCAAGGTTTTCTACAGGGAATCAGGTAATAATCTGAATAATTTTCAAGATTATTGGGGAAAAGACAGGGCACTGGGGCTAGGTGAGTTGCTTTTGCAGAGATGCAGCATGGTGATGGGTTGAATGACATCTTTCTGTGCTGTAACCATTCTATGGTTCTATGATTTACAGGTTAATTATATCCTGAATCAGAACTAGCTACTCATCCTGAGCCAAAATACTTTAACTACACCATAGAAGAGTAGGGCTTCTGTGGGCTTCTTGAGGGCAGGTTATGGTGGAGGCATTGAGGAAAAGATTCAAACATAATAACTAAAAGAATGGCCATTGATGAGAGAGAGAGAGTAGGAGTGAAGAGGAAGCTAAATGTGCAGGAAAAGGCAAGAGACATTGGAGGACATTGAGATAGCATAGAGTGAGGCCATTAAAATATTTGAATAGCAGGGAAAGCAGAATATCGATCCATGGGGGCAAGATTATGAAATTTTGTTGTTATGCAATTTTTTCCTTCCTTACACAGATCTCAAAATCAAGAAACAGTCATGTTGGAAAGTGTATGTTTGTGGATGTTTGGTGGGACTGAAACAGTACTGCTGCAATGCTCTCAATATGTATGTTAAGACTGGCATATAATAATTGTCACTGGGACATGTGAGGTAATATTAGGGCAGGTGACTAAAGGTTTGGTCAAAGGTCCATGTTTTATGTAACATCTTAAAGAGAGGAGAGAGATATAGAGCCTGAGAGGTTTAGGGAGAGAATCCCAGAACTTAGTGTAGAGTAAAGGGTTAACTTCAGAAGACCCTGTACTCAAGTACCTGACTATGTACCTAACTAAGTACCTAAGTACCTAACTATGATGCAATGTCAAATGACTAAGAGACTGAGATTTGATGGGATGCAGAAGTACAACATTGTGTAGAGTACTGGGATGTATATGGATCTGTAAATAAACAAGAATGGCTTTTACCAGTGTATATAAGTGTTCTTAAGGTGACAGGTTAAACAAACTTCATCTGGATCCTGAACCCAAGATTAAATTGGTGACAGTGGATGGAGTATAAAGACCCATATAAACTCCAAATGACTGCAGGCCTGAGAGACCTCTGAATCCTTGGAAAAAGGACAAGAAGAAAACTATTGAAGACTCCCCTGAGAACAGAGCTTTGTGGCTGCTGCAGATAGAAGCAGACACACAAAGCTAAATACCTGACAACAGTAAGTACAGGTCACAATATATAAGCCAAACTCCTGAAGCAACAACAGATGCAGAGCTTAGGGTAAACATGGAGTCTACATTTCCACTCCAAGAACTGTTCTGAAACACTGAAGGCTTGCAACAGGTTCAACACTGGGACAATTGGAGGAAAATATTATCCAGACACAGAATAGCTTCAGGTTTGCACAAGAAGGACCAGAAGCATCAGGCTAGTGCTTTACTCTACATGGTAGGAGTCATAGCAGATGATGTTATTGCAAGATAGGGCATTGATGAGGCTGCAAGCCCATATGAGGAAGTCTACTGGACATTTGATTCATACCTCAGTGTTTGAAAAAAAATTGATCATTGATCAATATTTAATAATGAATGGCATAAACCAGCCATATCCATGTACTCATTTACAAATGATCTGTACAGACTCGCTGAGAATTGTGACAATAGGATCCTCAGAGATGATTGTGTAGCAGTTGGGATCTTAGATGAAACCCTATCAGATCTTTTGCAAACGAGGGAAGATTTAACTCCCACAAATGCAGTATAAATAGCATGACAGTTTGAGCTTAGGGACAAAGCAGAGTGTTTGTTTGTGGGGGGAGTGATGTCCCTTGTAAGAAAATGAGTGAAGCGATTCAAGATGTCAGACAAGAAAATAGAAAGCACAGTGATGTAAAACCCTGTGAAATCAGGAAAAAGCACACCAACCATCATCTTGAGATGCTCTTGGTATGGGGGGATGAGTCCACACAGACAGGAAGAATGCCCAAGGGGAGAAGAGTGCCGTACTATGGGAAGTTAAGATATTTTAAAATAGTCTGGAGATCCAAAACTCCTATAGCTCATAGGAACAAAGAGATAACAACAAAACCAAGTAAAATCCAAGATATGGAAGAAGTACAGTAAAAGCAAATAACCTTCTTAGGAGAAGTTAACAAAACAGAAAATAATTATTGGAGCATTAAATTAGAGGTTGATGGTCACCTATAGAGCTCAAGCTAGATGCTGGGGTAGATGATCCAATGTTATCTGAAAAGTTAAAATGGCTTAAAATTATCACTTCACAGCCATCCTCCAGCTAGTTGCAATGTCCAGGTGGGACTACACTAAAAAAAGGTTAACATGTGGCAACATTAAGATATAAAGATAAAGACATCATGGGATTACTGTATAGTATGAAGAACCTGGAGTCATCATTATTGAGCAGAAAAGCACACTTGCAGCTGAGGTTCATTTTAAAGAGTGATGAATTTGCTAACAAACAGTCCAGTGAGGTCTTCAGGAATGAATGTCCATTTTTATTTTCAGGCTTAGAAAGCTGAAAACTGATAGGCTAAAAGCTGAATATCATATAACGCTAAGAGCAGATGCTAAGCCTCTATTTCTCTCACAATGAATAAAGTCCCTCACCCACTGTTTGACAAAGTCAAGAGTGAGATTGAGCACATGTTACAAGTGGGTCATCTCTCTGGTAACCATACTGGCAAAGTGGTGTTCTGGAATGGTCACAGCACCAAAGACTAATTGTTCCATTAGAATCTGCATGGACTTGACTCAATTAAACAATTCTGTAGAGTGTGAGATCCACCCAATGGCATCAGAGGATGAAAGTCTCACCAAAATTAGCAAAAAGCACATTCTTCACATTTTAGATGCTAATAGCGGCTTTTGGCAGTTGCGTCTGGGCAAAGAATTCAAATTGTCAATTACGTTTATCACACCATTTGGTCATTATTGTTTACCAGGTTACCATTCCAAATTGCTTCTGCATCTGAGATATTCTAAAGAACAATGCCTCAGACCCTGGAAGGCATGCCAAATGGATTACATTCTCATACACGGTGCATCTAGAGAAGAACATGACCGTCCTGTAAGAGTAGTCCCTAAAGTACAAGAGGCAGATTTGACATTGAATGACAAATGTGAATTTGCAAAGCCTTTTATAAAATTCTTAGAGTACCTTGTACAAGCTTATGGAATTATGGCTGACCCGCAGAGAACAAAGGTCATTGGAGACTTCCCACAGCCGAAGAATATCACAGAGTTAGAAAGATTCCTGGGATGGTCAGTCAAGTAGGCAAGTTCCTACCAAACTTGGTGAAAATTAATGTGCCATTAAGTCAGCTGTTGAGACAAGGTCAACAGTGGTGCTGGAATGTGAACCAGAAAAATGTTTTTGACAAGATCAGCAGTCTCCTGATCTCACCAGAAATTTTAGCGCACTACGATCCAAGGTAGCCAACAATTGTAGCAGCAGATGCATTATCTACAGGCTTGGGTGCAGTGTTGTTGCAAGTTCAAAAAGATGAACAACGAAGACCTGTTTATTATGCCTCAAGATCTCTCACGGACACAGAGAAGAGGTACGCAACCATGGAGAAAGAAGCATGACCAGCCACACGGGCCGGGTCAACTGTGTTCCTCTCCACGGATGCTGTCAGACCTGCTGAGTTTTTCCAGCTATTTTTGTTTTTGAAGCAGGATGATGACTGCATCAAAATAAAAGAGCATTGCCAGAATGGATGACTGGAATATACTCATTATAACCCAATACTTTGAGCAGAGTAAACATCTTGCAATCATTGATGTCCTCTTAGTTTTCAATGACAGGTTAGGTATCCCAAAACAAGTGCAATTAGACATTCTATAGAAAATAAATCAAGGTCACTTGGGAATAGCAAAATGCAGAGCAAGAGCCCAATAGTCAGTTTGGTGGCCAGGCATCAGTCACTCTTTGAAGAGTTAGTCACAAATTGTCTTATGTGTGCAGTGAATAGCCAACGGAAGGGTGAACCATTGGCACCCTCCACCTTTCCTTTGAGGCCAGGGAAATGCCTGACAATTGATTTATTTGAGTTTAAAGGTAAAGTTTTCATCACGGCCATTGGCTATTATGACAGTGTTTTGTTTTTGTTCGTTCATGGGATGTGGGCAGTGCTGGCTAAGTCAGCATGTATTGCCCATCTTTAATTTCCCTTGAGATGGCAGTGGTGAGCTGCCTTCTTGAACTATTGCAGTCCATGTGGTGTAGGTACACCCACAGTGCTGTTAGAGAGGGAGTTCCAGCATTTTGACCCAGTGACACTCAAGGAACAGCGATATATTTTCAAGTCAGGATGGTGAGTGGTTTGGAGGGGAACTTCCAGTTGGTGGTGTTCCCGTGTGTCTGTTGCCCTTGTCCTTCTAGATTGTGCACTGTGGAAGGTGCTGTCTAAGGAGGCTTGATAAGTAATTGCAAAACATCTTGTAGATGGTACACACTGCTACCACTGTGTGTCAGTGGTGAAGGGAATGGATGTTTGTGGATGGGATTCCAATCAAGCAGGCTGCTTTGTCCTGCATGGTGTTGAGCTTCTTCACTATTGTTGGAGCTGCACTCATCCAAGCAAGGGGAGAGTAATCCATCACACTTTTGTCTTGTGCCGTGTAGATGATCGACAGGCTTTGGGGAGTAAGGAGGTGAATTACTTGCCGCAGGATTCCGAGCCTCTGGCTTGTTCTTGTAGCCACAGTATTTATATGGTTAGTCCAGTTCAGTTTCTGGTTTGAATTAGGTGGACTGCAAAGCACCATGGCAGAGACTATCATTATTTAACTATGAAAAATCTTTGTGATGTGTGACACCCCAGATGTGGTGTTAGAAAAAGGTCCTCAGTTTGTAATTGCATTGTTCCATAACTTTGCACAGGAATATGTTTTCATGCATGTGACTAATTCGTCAAGTTATCCTCAGTCGAATAAAGAAACAGAAAGAGGAGTTCGAACAATCAAATAATTGATGAAAAAGAGCTAAATTATTAATGTAACCTTTTTTAACTACAGAACTTCACTGCTAAAAAACAGGAACTTGCCATCAGAAGATTGATGGAAGATGACTGTGAACACACCCTCTGCACCTTTCTACAACAAACACAACAACCCAGCATTACCTCAGATGATCATGAGAAAGTTAGAAGGCATGGAGAGTGTTACAGACAGGAGAGAGAGAGACAGGCAAGCTGCACTTCTTTTCTCTCGCCAACTGTTTGTAGGCAGAAGGTGTTTTGAATTATTTTAAAAATATGCTCGATTTGGGTGATCAACTTTGAGTATTGCTGAAAAAGGGAAATGTCTAAGCTTTTTATCTTACACTCATCAGGACACTCGCAACAATACCAATATAAGGGGGAAAGCAACAATTTATACTGTGTGTGAAGAGAGTGCTGATTGATTGGCAAGTGGCATTGCCATAGAGAATGCACTACTGATGGTGACTGACAGTTAACTGCCAAGCATTGTTTGAAATCTAAACCAGGCAGCTTGACCCTGATTGATCAAGACATCAGCCTGAGCAATAAGTCAGCAAACGGCTGTCACTTATTTTGTTAAGCTGAAACAGGCTCAATGCGTGTACATGTTCTTTCTGTCTGCGAAGAACAGGGCCCTGTGTCTTAATATATGCAGCTTCCAGTACACATAAATGCACCACATTTGTAAGCCTGACTGAAAATCTTAATTTGGGTGTCAGCGTAATTCTTTGCACGCTTAGGAATATTTAGCAAATGGTGGAACCACATCTAATGTTGGACACTGTGTTTTGAGTTTTGCAAACATAGGCTGATTGGGTGTGGTCCATACCCTGCCCATTGTGAACAGCGGCTGGGAGTTGCTGTTTGATATGATCTGCCAGTGTTTGGGAGCTATGGCCTACATACCTGGCGCTCAAATTCATACACCACATTTGTGTAATAGCCCGTGTTTGTAAAACTCAAAACAAGATATTGTCATTGTTAGGAAATAAATATTACTAAATAATTTAGTAAGCTTTATTTGTACTTGTGGGTATTAGGAATGAGTTTCAGCTTTAGTGTTTAATTTTGATTTGTATTTCTGTATCTGTGCATTAAGAAAAGGTCAAATAGATGTTCACTTTCACTTTAAAAGGTGCCTGCATTTCTAATCAGAGCTTACGCCCGTAAGAGAAGTTAAGAAAACACAAGAGTGGAAAAACTGGGTTGTTGAAGAAACTAGAAACAGCAGTTTTGAGTTTAGTTTTGAAGTTTTGAAGACAGCTGCCTAGAATGGGCAGATAGCCAGTTCCAAGCTAAAGTTGGTTGAAAGTAGCTGCCAGAGAGAGACTGGAGCAAATGGGACAGATAGCGAGTCCCAAGCTAAAGAAGAAAGTCCCCAAACCCAAAAGAGTGGAACAGGAGAAAGTCCCAAGAAGACCTTCTAGTCAATGGTAGGACAGGAACCTGGAAAATCTCCTGTTAAGTAAAGTTAAGAGTGAGGAGCAGAGAAAGGCTCCATGCTTCAATCTTAAAGTGCTCAAGGCTTGTGACAATTCAGAAGGTTCAAAGAGACAACTGAAGGTCTGTAACTCTTTGCTATGGGCATCTGAAGCAGTGATATACTGTTGACAGCTGAGTCAGTGAGAGAGAATGCATGGAAGAAAGCTTGAATGCATGTGGTGAACCAGGGGAGAGGAACATCAGAAGGAGAGTTCGAAACCCTGGAGGTGGACCCTTGTGGAAAACGCCTGAGAGAAAGCATCGGTTTGGGAGAAGATTCCAAGGTGAGTCTTGGAAAGTGGAAATTGGAAACCCTCGTGTGGAAGATGGAGTTCAGTGAGACTGGTTGGCTCACTGTGTAACAAGTGTCTAGGGGAAGTTGAGGAAAAATCCATAGCATGTCTGGCTTGGCATCTGTCACTTGGTTTCAGAGTGTGGTGTGTCTGACCACAGGGTGCCAATTGGTTTACACGGACTGTGTACTTACTGTGAACATTAGAGTATAAGATAACTTCTTGCAACTTGTGTTATCCTTATAAATCAGTATATGTCTGTAAAGGTATGGTTGTGGGTGAAGGACTATTGTAATATAATTCATCTTTTCTTGTTTAATAAATGTTTTATGCTTTTGTTAAAAGTCCGTGAGCTGACTATGGTGACTCTGTTCAGTAGTCCCACTCCACACATCTAAGCAAACAAATAAAAGCTCTGATCTATCAAGCTGGGTTCCACCCTGGGATCTGGTTTGTCCGGTGGTAACCTCAGCTGGGAATCATAGCAGTATTCTTACAAGTGTCCTGATGAGTGCAAGATGAAAAGCTTTGATGTGTCTCTTTTTTTAAGCAATACTCAAGTTCTGTCCTACCAAACAGCTATTTGCATATCTGTGATCAAATTTACTCAGAGCGTGCAGCAAACTGGCATTATGATGAACTTAGAAGGTTAGTTTGTTTTACATTCAAAACCCAGGGGAGGAGTTTTTGCAACTTCCCACTCCACTACACAGACACGCAGACACAGACACACACAGTAAGGAGATGGGGGGGAAATGGTTGTTCAACCTGGAGTTCTGCTTCTTGGGGAAGGTTCACCAATTGGATGTTAAACAGCAGACTCCCTGTGAGGCCAAAGATGTAATGTTAAAACTGGCCCAAAGGTCCAATAGGCCAAAGGTTTGGGTCATGTGACATGGTCCATTAATGGGTTAATTGCAGCTTAACAATCAGGTTCTACGCTTCTGGCCAGAATCCATTGTTCCTCCCTAGGAGAGAGGTGAGGTGGCTGTAAGCATCTCTTCTGGTATAATGAGTTTCAATCTCTCTCATTTGTGATTGTTCAGGCTGGGGAGTCAGTTCGTTCACACTTCCTCTACTTTTGTTGATTATAAGCGGTCGGTACAATGAGGTGTGAGATTCCACGATGATGAGAGGAGGATTCTTTTGTTCTTATGACTCTTCTTGATAGCTTCCAAAACAAAGGCCCAATCCTGTGGTCATGTGACTTATAGCAGCCTTTTTTGGCTCAGCAGAAAGTCTATTTTTTAAAAAAATGACAAAAGAATAAAGACTTGGATTTATTTTCATGTTATAGGGATCAATAAAAGGACAGTCAAGCTTGTCATTTCAACTTCAGGCACACAGCATGAGACTTGAAAGTGCTACAGCTCTGGGAGAAAGCGTAGATATGAGATCAACAGAAAGAAGGCAGTGTAGTAGAAAGAGCTGAGACTTTACAGAATTGAAATGGACCAGGGAAATATCAGAAGGAATCAAAGAACATTGATATCATTGGGAAGGAATCAATGGAACCTTGGACATACTTTTCTTTATTTGTTCATGGGATGTGGGCATCGCTGGATAGTCCAGCATTTATTGTCCATCCCTGATTACCCTTGTTCAGAGAGCATTTTAGAGTCAACTGCATTGCTGTGGGTTTGGAGCCAGGCCAGGTAATGACAGCAGATTTCTTTCCCTAAAGGACATTAGTGAACCAGATGGGTTTTTAACAACAACTGGTAATGGCTTCATGGTCATCATTAGATTTTTAATTCCAGATTTTTATTGAAATCAAATTTCACAATCTGCTGTGGTTGGAATTCAAACCCGGATCCCCAGACCATTGCCCTGGGTCTTTGGAACACCAGTCCAGTGACAATGCCACTATGCCACCACCTCCCTCATTTTCTTTTACTGCCCTCTCCAGGGGCAAGTCCCCAGGGCTAGATGAGCTATTCAAGTCCAGATGGAAACAAGTAGCCAGAGATGAGTAGAAACTCTACAACCACCCAGGTGGAAGACACTCCCATTGAAAGATGAGATTGCAATTAGTCCTCAACCTTCAAACAAAATCAGAACCAGACCATGGAGATTTGTCAAGGCAGCACAGAGGCTAACCCTGTGAAGTCTGAGGCTTTGAGGGGAGATGTAGGAGTATGTATATGATAGGGATAAAGACTTGAGGGGAGATATAAAGAGTTAACATCAGGAGCACCTGAAAATGATGTAACTGATAATGTAACCGTGATATAATATCACATGACTAAGAGAATGAGATCTGGTGGGAAGCCGAAATACAGCCTCATGTAGAGTACTGAGATGTACATGGATCTGTAGATAAAAAAGAATGTTTTTTAAGACTATGTTTATAGTGGCATTCTTAGGGTAACAGGCTAAACCTAAAGAACCCTCATCTAGACCCTGAGCGCAAGACGAAACATTTAGGACTGAGGCAGTTGAAGGCATTCGACAATGTTTGCTAGGGATGTGCAAGAGGTCAGAATTAGAGGAGAGCAGAGTGTTTGGAGTTAGAACATTACCATTTTTGCGAGCTGGTTTAATTTTACAGCAATGTTAAAGTCATAGGAATACGTCAGAAGTTCAGGCCTGACCTCACTCTGCACAGGACCACTTTGAGAAGTTAATTCCACAGTCCTGGGAAATTAACACCTCATGTAATGTAACTCCAATGTGATTATAAAGCTAATTTAAGAAGCACTTCTGGAGCTCATGAACCTACTGGACACTTTGTAAACTATTATATTTAATTTAAATGTTTAAAGGATGCAGAAACTATCGCGTACTATCTCTAAAATTTCAATTTCTTATTCCAGGAGGGGAGCTCTAAGCCTAAGTGCTACTGCAATTAATATTTTACGCAAGGCCTGGACACCTGCAATATCAAGTTATGAGGACCCAGACCAGCATGTGGAATTCTTCAAATGTCGGGTAAGGGAGTAATGAAAGAAGTTGCGTTTATGATATGACTTTTCATATCCTCAGAACATCCTTAAGAACTTTACAGCCAATAAAATACTTCTGAAATCTACCCACTATTACACTATTGGAAACACAACAACCAATTTGTGCACAGCAAGATTCCACAAAGAACACTGTAATAATGACCAGATCATTTTTTTTTATCCATTCAAGTGGTGTGAGCATCACTGGCTGAGCCAGCATTTATTACGCATCCCTAATTGCCCTTGAGAAGGGTGGTAGTGAGCTGCCATTTTGAACAGTCCATGTGGTGTAGGAACACCCACAGTGCTGCTAGGGAAGGAATTCCAGGATTTTGACACAACGGCAGTGAAGGGACGGCGATATGTTTCCAAGTCAGGATCGTGCATAGCAAGTGGCGGTGTCCCCATGAGTCTGCTGCCCTCTGATTTAGTGCTGTGGGTTGAGGGATGCACGTTGGCCGGGATCCCCTCTGTTCTTCTTCAAACTAGTGCCATGGGGTCTTCTAAAGCCAGCTGAGCAGAAAGACAGGGCCTCAGTTTAACTGCTTCACTGAAAGATGTCACTTCCAAAGGGGATGTAACCCTTAGTACACCACTGAGAGTGTCAGCCTAGATTGTGTAGACAGCATTTTGGGTCCAGTCAGACAGTGTTAACAGGGCGCTGCCTTGTTGGAACCCATATCACAGCTGTCAGTTTCAGGCTGGTGGCAACACTTATTAATAGTACAAGAGGGGGCTTAAAACAAAGATGATTGCCAATGAAATGCTAAACAGAATTTCCAAAGGCAGTCTTCCAGCTGTATTGAATGGGACCTTTTCAGTTCCCCTGCGGATTGTCAAAACTAAAGCATCATTAGCAAAAATGTTGAATGTAATTGTTTCCAAGAATCCATCCAACACATTCAAATGTGACCTTATCTCCTTCCAAACAAATCAGAAACAGATGGAATGGCAGAGTTTTGTTTTCTCATCTTTGCTCTTCAACATGCTATTCTGTCTCCTCTCGTTATCATCTGACTGGGGATTGTCGGCCGAACTGCAGCTCAGCTCTGTTCCTACTCTTTTCCTTGCTCTTCAAGATTGCCCCAAACTCTGACAACATTGTGAAAGGACCCGACACTAGTAGCACAATTGGTTTTGTGTTTTATTCTTTCTTCTCTTGCTGTGGAGATGTCCTTGGCATCCAATTGGTAAATCTCCACAGGTCAAACACTGGAGTGCACCATTATAAACCATTGGGACTAAATTGGACAACTCTTTCAAACAGCCAGCACAGGCATGTGGCATAATGGCCTCCTTCTGTGTTGTAAGATTCTGTAATTGCCTATCATCTAAAAGAATTATTTGTGACATGATATGTATTACCTAACGCATGCTTTGAGAACAGCACATAAATTGGAATCTGTGATTCTCAAAGTTTTCCAGTACTTTCTTGCCCCGTGTCTGGGTCAGTTGTGGGCACATTGAGTGTTTTAGTCACCAAACCCACTGTAATGGTATCATGCAACTATCACAATAGCAGAAAGAAAACAGGATGAATTTGGGCATTTTTCATCTAGCAGTTCCTATGTTCCTATCACTCCATATAGGATCTTATTGTAGGATTCCCAGGAGTGGCTTGGATTATGGTTGGTAAAGTTTCAGAGACTGCCACCCTACTTAGTTTCCTTGCATGCAGAAGGCAGTCTATTGAGAAATTGTGCCTGTCCTGTGATTTTCCATTCATCCATTTTAAAGGTTTATAAACAAGCATAAAAACTTTCACAGAAATAAATTGCAATGTAGTAAACTTCTAAGGCATGATGAATAACATTGATGGACATCTGAGGTAAAGAGATTGAGAGGCTTGTGGGAATTGTAGATAAAACAGATGGAGCTACAGCTATATCACTAGCTGTCAGCGCTAAGAGGACCCAGCTGGACACCACAGATGTTATGTGAGCAAGGTCCAGCACACCAGATGGTCTCCAAGTATTAGTAGTCTGGAGACCAGTGAGAGTGAAGGGCCCTTTGTACGTGTCCCTGAAATTATGGTGTTGCAATGAAAAAAGCCCTCTGGGATGAGAGTAATAAACACTTGGCTAAAAATGAAAACATAATATGGTGATGTGAACACAATGATTGAAGATAAAACGCTGTCTTTGCCAGTGATGTCCACATCCCATGAAAGAATAAAGAAAAAACAATTACCCGAACTGTCACCTCTTTTGCTCTTATGCTTATCCAGAATGATGACCTCCAAGGAAAAGTTCAAATGACTTCTCAATTTTACAAGTGACCATACATGGAAAGTGCCCCAAGAAGAAATCAAATGCTTTTCTCAATGTGCAATTTATTGCTTTTCCAAAACAGGATAAGCCCTTTGAAATGCAGGTATAGATATTTTTTCTTTCATCTTCAATCATTGCTGTGGTCTGGAGTCACATGTAAGTCAGACCAGCAGATTTCCTTCCCTAAAGGGCATTAGTGAACCAGATGGGCTTTTACAACAATGGTTTCATCATCAGACTTTTAATTGAATACAAATTCCATCATGGTGGAATTTGAACTCAGGTACTCTAGACCATTACTCTAGGTCTCTGGGTTGACTAGTCTAGCAACAATGCCACTATGCCATTGTTTCCCCTATTCAGCAACAAGCAGGGGATCACAGAGATAAATCTGTAGATAAAGTGCTAATTGACACAGGAAGTGAACTAGATGGATGAAGCAACACAGAGAAAACATCATGAGGACCATGGATTCTCCCAGAGCTCCTAACTTCCACTAAAATTTGAATGAACGCCAAGAAAAACCAGATATCATGTATTCCAAGGACAAATTGAGTTGTGGATCGCTACGGGTGAACATTAATAGATTCCTTAAAAAACAGTAACCTTAAGGTCTTTTGGATGATTTTTCAGTGGTCATGGGCACAATGTAGGAAGGATATCATAAATTATTTTAGTATTTTAAACTAAAATAAGGGCAATTACGAGGGCACGAAGGCGGAGTTAGCTAAAGTGAACTTGCAAATGAGATTAAGGGATTGGCTAATAGCGGTTCAGTGGCAGACATTTAAAGGGATATTTCAGAATACACAGAAGAGATAGATTCCAATGAGAAAGAATGATTCCAAGGAGAGGGCCCACCATCTGTGGTTAACTAAAAAAAATGTTAAAGACCCTATCAAAGTTAAAGATGAAGCATTTAATTATGCAAAGACAGGTGGCAAGTCAGAAGATTGGAAAGAATATAAAGAGCAACGAACAATGACAAAAAGATTAGTGAGGAGGGAAAAATTAGGGTATGACAGAAAGCTAGCTTGTAATATAAAGATGGACAGTAAGAGTTTCGATAGATATTTAAATAAGAAAAGAGTTAACAAAATGAGCATTGGTCCTAAAGACAGTGCTTCTGGGGAATTGATAATGGAAAGTAGGGAGATGGCAGATGACTTAAACAAGTATTTTACTTTGGTCTTCACACTAGAGGACACAATTAATATCCCGGAAATAGCTGTAAATCAGGAAATGGAAGGGAGGGAGGAATTCAGGAAAATTACAATCATCAGGGAAGTGGTATTGAGCAAATTGTTGGGGGTGTGGGCTGACAAATCCCCAGGTCCAAATGGACTTCACCCTAAGGTCTTGAAAGAAGTGGTTAGTGAGATAGTTGATGCATTGGTTTTAATACCAGCGGCAGCGGATTGAGGTCCAAAATGCCACCCCACCATGCACTTAATCGATGGAGGCATGAAGGTGGCAGGGTCCCCACCAGCCATCTTTCTGCTTGATTAAATGCCCTCCAGTCACCAAACTCAACACAGGGGAGAGTACAAGATTCCATCCTTCACCTTGAGTTCTACATGCTTTAATGTTCACAGAGAAACAAGAGAAATATACATGCCTAGAGGAGATGCAGGGCCATAAGGTCGATGTTAGTTTTTATTTGTGCTGAGGGCATTGGTGACGTTGGCCAATGCTGCATTTATCCCTGTCCTCAATGGCATTAGCTATCACTCCTTACAACTGCGTATCTTGCTAGGCAGCTACAGAGGGCACTGACATGTCAACCACAGCTTAGTTGGTTGCTCTCTTGCTTTTGAGTCAGATGGTTGTGGTTCAAGTTCCACTCCAGAGATATGATCATAAAAATCTATGCTGACACTCTGGTTCTGAGAGTTTGTTGCAAGTACAGATTGTTTGGATTAGAAGTCAAACTGAGACCATGTCTGACTTCTGAAGTGGGTATATAATACCTCATGGGACTTTTTTGAAGAAGAGTTGGGCCAACTATGGAGTTGGTTATCTCTGATGTTCTTGCCAATATTTATCCCTCAATTAACATAATAAGAAAATAGATTATCTGGTCATTATCACTTTGCTGTTCTTGGGAGCTTCTGTGCACAAATTAGCTACCATATTTCTTTAGTGCAACAGTGAACATCTGTCAAAAACATTTCATTGGTTTTAAAGAGTTTTGGGGCATCCTGTGTTTGTGAAATGTGTTAGAGAAATGCACATTTTTCTTTCTATTGGTAGTCAACCATAGAGCATGGAATTGGATTCATGTGTAGGAAAATTGGGTAGGGATGGTAGGGTTACTTTTTGAAGGACGTTTAGTGAACCAGTCACAAGACAAGGGTAGAATAAAGGTGAGTAAACAGAGTTGAAGTACAGAACAGGCTGCATGTAACTGAAAGGAACAGGCTCAAGAGGTTGAATGGCATACCCCTGTTTCAATGCCTCCATAGCCCTGCATCTTCAATTATTTAAAATATTTACTCCTTTTTCCCTTAAAGGTATTAGTCCAATAGCTCTCTATGTCTAAGCTTCCAATGGTGCAACTCTGCATAAAGAAATATCTTCTGATCTCTTCTTGGTGATATTTTTAAGTGGAATACCCCACATGGCTGACTCATGGACCAGCCAAAACAATCTTTCCCCTTCACAGCCTTAAAGACACAAGGTTTCCTCTTCTCTGTCCTAGTGGAAAGCTTCAAATAATGATGAAGATTCACAGGTTCTATTTTGTTACTTCTTTCCTCCCCTGTTTGCTTTCTATCATCAACCAGTTTTAACATGGCATGAAAGAGGCATTTATATACCATGACACTACACACCTATCATAGCTTTTCCTTGAAACACTCACTATTTAACCTTGCTTCAGTCAGAATGCATTTAATCATAATTACAGCTATGGAAAATGGCTTTTAAAAAGCCAGTCGATTGTCCTGTTACTGTCCCCTTGCAGCAAAAGACACAGAAATGATATATAATACATCAAGCAATCTATTCTAAATAAATCTTTAGCAATTATGTGCTGAACAATTACTGTAACCATCACATTCCTATATTAGTATAAAGCCTTTTACTAATTCTCCAGTGATTACCATAATTGAATCAAATTTTTGATCAGATTTTTGTCACTGAAATCACACCAGATGTTCTTTCCTCTCCTCCTCTAGAGATTATTTCCTTAATTTGTGCCAAGCTTTTCACTGATTTTATTTTTCCCCATAAAGAAACTATAAGTACTGAAAAAAAGAGTGTGAATGTGAACTCATGTCTTAGTGAACATAATCATTCCTTATTTGTAGATTAACCATATTAAAAAGCATGGCCAACAGGTGCAATTTTTATTCTGAACAGTATCAAGCCTTTACTGATTCAGGTAGAGATTCTCTGTCAGAGTTGCCAATTATTTTCACTTCTCCTGTTTTTAAGTTTATATTCACTCTCTCTTACTCTTAGCCTCATCAACCTGTAGAAAGGTGCTGCCAGTGTCAGCAGTGACCCAACTGGTTGCACCTTTGCATCTGAGTCAGAGGTCATGGGTTCAAGTCCCACTCTAAAGAGTCACCAAAGTAACCCAGTCTGGTGCTTAAGTGCAGAATTGAAAGTGTACTGCCCTATCGCAAGTTCCATCTTTCAGACGCAACCCATCTGTCTTCTCAAAAGATACTAAAGCACAGTGCAAAGAAGGTCAGAAGAGGCACCTTTAAAAACATTTAATCTCTCAACCAGCATCTTTAAGACAGATTTTCTATCGTCCATCTCTTTGCTGCTTGTGGGAACTTGCTGTGAACAAATTGACTGTTGCAATTCCCCATAAGACTATACATGAAAATGCTTAATTTAATGTAAAGTATTGTTGTGTGTCCTAAAGGTGTTACATAGGAACATAGGCCTTAGAAGCAGGAGTGGAATATTTAATCCTTTGAACTTGCTCCACCATTCAATAAGTTCATGGCTGACCTTGCTGTGGTCTCAGTTCCACTTTCTTGTCTGCCCACCTCAAGCCGTGGCTCCCTTGTCTATCAAAAATCAATCTAACTCAGCAATGAATAAATTCAATGACCCAGTCTTCACTGCTTTCTGGGGAAGGTAATCCTACAGACTAAAGATACTCTGAGAGAAAAAGTTTCCCCTCATCTCCATCTTAACAGCGCGAGACCTCTTATTCTTAAACTCTGTCCCTTCGTTCTAGCCTCTCCCATATGGGAAAACATTCTTTTAGCATCCATCCTGCCAAGTCCTTTCAGGATCTTATATGTGTCAATAGGATCACATCTCATTCTGCTAAACCCCAATGTTTTCAACCTTTCTTCATAAGATAAATCCTTCAACCCAGGAATGAGTTGAGTAAACTTTGTCGAAACTGCTTCTAACACAATTATTTCCTTTTTCAAATAAGGAGACCAAAATTGCACATGGATGAACATACAAGTTAGGAGCAGGAGTAGGCTATTCATCCCCTCAAGCCTGCTCTGTCATTCAATGAGATCATGGCTGATCTGATTATGGCCTCAGCTCCACATTTCACCTACCTCCGATAACATTTGACTACGTTGTTAGTCAAGAATCTACCTACCTTTCCCTTAAAAATATTCAATGACCCTGCCTTCACTGCTCTCAGGAGAGAGTTCCAAAGATTCTTGACCTTCTGAGAGAAAAAAAATTCTTCTCATCTCTGTCATAAATGGAGACCCCTTATTTTTAAGCTGTGTCCCCTTGTTGGTCTCTCCCACATGGGGAAACATCCTTTCAGCATCCACCCTGTCAGGTCCCCTTGGGATCTTATATATTTCAATAAGGTCACCTCTCATTATTCTAAACTCCAATGGATATGGGCCCAACCTGTCCAACCTCTCTTCATAAGATCACCCCACCCCAACCCCCATCCCAGATATCAGGCAAGTGAATCTTCTCTGAACTCTTTCTAATTCATGGGTATCATTTCTTAAAAAAGGAGATCAAAATGTACACAGTGCTCCAAATGTGGCCTTAGACAACTGCAGCAAAAATTTTATATTCCATTCCCCTTACAACAAGCAGCAACAATCCATTTGCCTCCCTAATCACTTCTGCATACTAACTTTATGTGATTTATACCACGACACCCAGATCCCCCTGTACCACTGAGTTTTGCAATCTCTATCCATTTAAATAGTAAACTACTTTCCTATTGTTCCTGCCAAACAAGACAAGTTTACACTTTCCCACATTACACTCCATCTGCCATTTTTTCCCCACTCATCTAACTTATCTATATCCTTTTGCAGACTCCTTACATCCTCTTGACATACTTACTTTCCTGCCTATTTTGATGTCATTGGCAAATTTCGATACTGTACATTCAGTCTCTCCATCCATGTCATTGGTATAGATTGTAAATATTTGAGGCCCCAGCACTGATCCCTGTGGCACTCCACTAGTTACAGCTTGCCAACCTGAAAAAGACCCATTGATCCCTAC
The DNA here is from genome assembly GCF_017639515.1 of Carcharodon carcharias. Classification (NCBI taxonomy): domain Eukaryota; kingdom Metazoa; phylum Chordata; class Chondrichthyes; order Lamniformes; family Lamnidae; genus Carcharodon; species Carcharodon carcharias. The sequence goes on from NC_054473.1 coordinate 182,016,875, forward strand.
TCTCCACTACCCGTCAGCTAAGCAATCCTTTATCCATGCTAACATGTTACCCCCTGCACCATGTGCTCTTATCTTGTGCAGCACCCTTTGATGTGGCACCTTAACAAATGCGTTTTGAAAATCCAAGTATACCACATCTACTGGTTCCACTTTATCCAACTTGCATGTTACTTCCTCAAAGAACTCTAATAAGTTAAGAATTATTTCCCCTTCACAAAACCATATTAACTCTGTCCTTTCATGAATAAAGGTGTTATGTTTACTATTTTCCAATTTGCTAAGACCCTTCCAGAATCAAAGGAATTTTAGGAGATTGTAATCAATGCCTCTACTTTCTCTGAAGCCACTTCTTTTAAGACCCAGGGATGCAGACCATCTGGTTCTGGGGACTTGTCAGCATTCAGGCCTAATAGTTTTCCCAGCACCTTTTCCTTAGTGATAGTGATTGTTTTATGTTCCTCCTTCCCTTTCACGTCTTGACTTTCAAGTACCTTTGGGGAAGTTTTCTAAATCTTCTACAGTAAAGGCAGACACAAAATACCTGTTCAATGCCTCCACCATTTCTTTGTTTTCCACTATCAATTCCCCATACTCATGCTCCAGAGAAGCACTATGAGCTTTAGTTAATCTTTTCCTGTATAAATACTTGCAGAAACCCTTGCTGTTTTATATTGCTAGCTAGTTTCCTCTCATACTTAACTTTCTCCCTCCTTATTTTTTTAGTCATTCTTTGCTGGTTCTTAAAATCTGTCCTATCTTGTAACCTATCACTAATCTTTGCAGGTTGATACAGTGTTTTTATCAATTTGATAATATCTGTAACTTCTTTATTTAATCACAGAATTCTGATAATATTTGATAATATCTGTAACTTCTTTATTTAGCCCTTCTCAAAGAGTCTTTTATTCTCACTGGGATAAATATTTGCTGAGAATTATTAAAAAATCTCCTTAAGAGACTGCTATGGCATCTCTACTGTCCTATCTTTAAACCTGGTTCCGCAGTTCACTTTATCTATCTTTGTTTTCATACCCTTAAAATTTCCTGCAGTTAGGTTTAAAATACTAGTCTTATACCCACAATTCTCCACTTCAAACTGAATGTGAAATTCTTTCATGTTATGATTGTTATTGCCTAGATGCTCCTTTACTATCAGGTTATTGATTAACACTGTCTCGTTGCACATTAGCAGGTCTAGAATAACCTGCTCCCTGGTTGGCTCGAGAATGCACTGTTCTCAGAAATTGTCCCGAATACACTCAACAAACTCATTTTCCAGACTACCTTTCTCAATCTGATTTGCCCAATCTACATATAGATTAAAGTTGCCCATTATTATTGCAGCGCTTTTCTTACAAGCCTCATTTATTTCTTACTGTATACTCTGTCCTACAGTGTAACTACTGTTAGGGGGGCCTACAAACTACTCCCACAAGTGACCTCTCACCTATATGTATACATGTGAGTCTTTTCCTAATGTACTGAGTGCCTCCACTTTTTGAGCATGCTGCATCAGTCAGCCTTGTGTAACGTTTAGTCAAAGCTGGAATGAAAGAGAGATGTGGTGAATACATCTTTACACCTCTCAGGCAAAGATCAGGCAATCCAAATATAATGAGTACAGTGACTATTGCTATGTGTTCAAATGTGAAACCCTCAGCAAGATTCCACCAACCATTAACGTCTTTACTTTGTCATAAGGACATGGCAATATGATACTTAATTTATTGACCCCTCCTTAGTTGCCTAAACATGTTGGCAGTGGGTCTTCTTGACCACCCGCTATAATTCTATTGATGATTCTGCAATGAATTGATTAGCTAGTTAGTCTTAGTTTACTGGATCAGTGTTGGTCAAGAGAGCTCTCTGCTCTTCTTCAAGAAATTTCATAGCATCTTTAACATTTACCTGCACATAAAACCAGGAACAGATTATTCGAACCCTGGAGTCTGCTCCACTATTCAATCAGATCGTGGCTGATCTGCACATCAACTCCAGTTACTAGTCTTTACTCCATATCCCCTGATATCTAGTACAAACAAAAAGCTATCAATCTCAGCCCGGAACATTTCAATTGACCCAGCCTTTTGGGGGAGAGACTTAACTTGTTATTCGATAGTGTAGGCTAAGGTATGGTCAGGACATGAGGGAACTCTACTGCTCTGCTTCAAACTGCCAAGGGATAATTTATGTCCACCTGAACAGGCCTTAGTTAAATGCCTCTCCTGAAAGACAACTCTTTTGATATGGCACTGATGTGTCTGCTTAGATTATATGGTCAAGTCTCTGGAGTAGGCTTGAACACATAGCCCCCTGATTCAGAGGTGAAAGTGTAGTCAACTGAGCCACAACTGACACCTTAGCTTTCCCCTTCTACTACAGTTATCTGCAGTTGTCGATCTTCATTGGTTAAATGAATTAAACTGTATGAAAGAGAGTGAGAACGAGTTAACAAAATTATTTGTCTCAGGGTTTATATTCTGCTTAGAATCTCTTTATTTTGAACAGAGTTTTATATTCGTATTTCATGTATGAAATTCTCTAGTGCGATATTCTATGATACAGCCCTACTCTTCTGCTGTCATAAAACCACCGTTGATTATGTTGCTTTGCAGTTTAAGGAAGGTGACCCTGGTCTATGTTGGAACAAGATTAAGGCAACCTAACTGTTTCTGCTTCATGACCATTCTACTCATGGGTTTACTATGTGGTAGGAGTGGGGGAGAGGTGTGGGACTTAACTACCAAAGGGGTTTCAATGAAAAATGTAAAACTGAGGTGCGGGAGATAAAAAAGATCCTGTGCCACTATTTGAAGAGCAGTGGAGTGTTCCACAATGTCCTGGCCAATACTTATCCATAAACAAACCTCACTAAAGCAGATTATCTAGCTGTTGTCTTTAGGGTCTTTCTGTATACAAATTGGTTGGTGCATCTCCCTACATTACAACAGTGACTCAAACTGAGTTCACTAGTTGTAAAACTGTTTTGGGATGTTGTGAGGTCATGAAAACAGCTAAATAAATGCAAAATTTTTTTTTCCAAAGTTGAGGAAAGTGGATGTCCTTGCTGACAGTGGCTTCTTCTACCTCTGACCCTTTTGGACTTGGCTCTACCCAGAGTAAAATTCTCAGTAGCACCCTCACTCAGGTCAAAAATTATTGGTTGGGATTTGATGACTTTGCTGAGCCCTGTTCTGCATATATGAAAGATTCTGCCGATTCAGCTACCCGCTAAGAAGAGTGCAAAATGGAAGATGTCGAGATCCATTTGGGCTATCAGTGGGTGTATCATCCGGTTGATTTTAACTGTTCACCCATCCGGTTTCTTCCCAAGGGTTCAGAAAAAATTCACCCCAAGTCAATTGGGGTCAGCATATGATTAATCTCCTTCTTCCCATGTGACTTAATATTGTTTTCCAATTCCTCTGTGGCTTTGTCCCTCCCTCTCTCTGTATAACCTCCTCCAGCCATACAGCCCTCCAAAACCTCTGCATCCCTCCAACTGCGGCCTTGAATGTTCCCAATTTCAATCATTCTCCCATTGATGGTTGTGCCTTTAACTGTCTAAACTCTAAACACTAGAATTACCTCACCATCTTTCTACATCTCTTCCCTCCTTTATGTCACACCATAAAACTTACCTCTTTGATCAAACCTTTGGTCACCCATCCTAGTATCTCCTTATGTGGATTGGCATGAAAATTTGTTTGATAATGCCTCTATGAACCTCACTGGGGCATTTTATCCTGTTAAAGGTGTTGTATGAATGCAAGATGCTTTTGTCAGAAGCCAACCCAAATGCACAAAGATTTCTGGACAATTCCCCAATCTCACACACTCTGTCAAAGAGCTGAAAACAGGGATACAAAATTATAGGATCAGTATGTTTACCATATGGTGCTCTCTCTCTCTCTTGCTGTCTGGGCAGAATCGTCCCCTCCACCACTGGTGGACCAAAAGGGACAATCCTGCGGGAACATAAAAATCAGTTTCCCCACACTGGGATTTGACCACAGGAACTCGCAGTCCCAACCACTATGGCGGGATAATGGCGTGTTGTCATTCCCACCACAGGCTGTCGGGAAGCCCTTTTATATCCCATTGATGGGATTCAGACTAATCCCAACTAAAATTTTCCCCTCCCTGTCCACTCGTTCCCCTGACCATTGGAGTGAAATCGTGGCAGTTTGGAACATATCCAGAGCAATGTGTAGTGCACATGTTGGAACTTTGCTGAAAGGAGGCCTGGGACAGCTCACGGACACTTGGAAAGATGGTGAAAGGAGGCCTGGGACAGCTCGCGGACACTTGGAAAGATGGAGGACTCTGAAGCTGGTGGTTTCCTCATGTGGTCCATCAATTAGGTAGAACATTGCTCAGGTCGACTCTCCAGCAGGTGAACAGCAGCATGAGGTTGTGTGGCGCGGCGATGGTCTTCGTGTTGTGGAAGCAAGAAGATGGGGTGGAGAGGGAAGAAGAGGCAAGGCGTGTGCAGAGGCCTAGGGGTGGGCAAGGGAAGTTGGGGGTCACAAGGTGGGAGAAGAATGAAAAGAAGCAGGGCTCTGGAATGGGTGAAGTGGTTTATTGAGCGAGAGGGCAGGAAGGGCTGTGCTGCAATACGGGCAGTGGGGGTTAGTGAGTGCAGGTGTGAATGGGCAATAGGGGTGATGGGGTTGGGGTACAGAGGGAGGCGTTTGTGGTTTCTGTTGCTGAGTCCTGAGGGGCAAACTAAGGGAACTGATGATATGAAGTGATGGTGAGGGTTAAATTGGGCAGTAGGATCCAGTAGAGTGGGAGGGTGAGGGTCTTGGGATGATGGGTGAAGGGATGCTGAGGGTTTTTGGGGCACAAATGGAAATAAACATGGATTATGGGGGTTGGCAGGATGCAAGGATATGGGGGTCACTCCACAGTTACTGGGGTGGGCTTCTTGGGAAGGAAGGGGAAGTTAACGTTAACTTGCACTGGACGAAGGGTAGTGGGGGGAGTTATGGTTCTTGGGTGATGGCGGGTGGTCAAAGGTAACACCGGGAGGGTCAATGGTTTTTAGGGGAGGGTGTGGGTATCTGGGGGAGGGTGAAAAGTATTTGACTGCGCCTCAAAAGTGACTCGCACCATGGCCGCTCACAACTGTCCAGTGCATCATGGTGATGTCGAGATGCTGATGGGAGTTGGGTCATCGGTTGGGCGGACCTGCAGGCCAGCTCAACTGGACAACTGAAGGTGAGCCCCAGGATGTAGTTCTGCCAGAGCAAAAGCTTGGGAGTCGAGGAGAGTGTGAATGGCAAAGGCGCAGTTACGCAGGAGGCTTCTCACATATGGCTGGCAAGGGCCCTGGCAAAGATCGCTGCGTCCCTGCTCACACATGCTCCTGGGGGACATAGACCCGGCCTGGGTTATCCTCCTGAATGTAAGGGGTGCACATGGGCTTAATGGCTGGGGAATGCAATCAAAACACATCAGACCTTATTAAAGTGCAAGCGACCATATATTTACAAAAGTGTATCAACATTGTACAATGATAGTGAACCTGAGCAACCGCATGTGAAATCAGAACTTCTTAATCTTTCGTTGCCTGCCACTGCATCCAGGTGCTACCCTGACATCCGCAGCAGGGGTGGAGACAGCCTGCTGACCACCAGGCCGTATTGTCCTTGATGGCCCTGGTGGGTGTCCTCTGTGACCTTGGGGCCTGGAGGGCCCTGGCTTAAACTGGGTCTCCTGCCCTGGTGCAGCTCCACCTTCCAGGGTCACAGAGGCCGAAGCTGATGGGGTCACAGGTAAAGCAGATTCCAGAGGGCCTAACACCTCCTGAGAGTCCTGAGTGGAGGTCCCAGGGGAGGCCGCCTTCTGCCCCTCTTTCCTTTGGGTGCCTGAGGGCCCCTCCCTGACATCCTAAAGAGTAGGGGCACCTGGATGGAGGTTGAGATGCCCTCTCCCCATCTTGTGTAGCCACTGCCCATATATACTGTGATGGAGTGCTGGTCAACGTGCTCCTGAGGCAGAAACTAAGTGTTCTGCTGGACAAGGGTTTCCATGGCATCCGCCACCCTCCCAATGGAGACCTCCACTTATGAATATGTTGGCACCACTTCATCAGAAAGCAGGCAGACGGACTGCTCCATCTCACTTGCCACTCTGTTGAGGGCCTCCGACATCTCTGCCTGATGCCCCCCCCCCCCACCTCTCATTGCGTCTCAAGCACTTTTTCCAGGACCCCTCCCGGAATCTCAGCATCTGACTCGGATTTGCAGCAGCCTCTTCCCCAGCAGTCTTCCGAGCGCCAGTAAGCTTGGCCACCCCAGCCTCCTCTTGCTGCGGAAACGTGTCCATGTGGTGACCACCAGAATGTGAGACCCTGTCTGAACTAGTTCTCACTGAGGCGTGTGTCTCTAGGCTGGTGCAGGGCACAGTAACTGCTGTGTCGGCTCTACAGGTACAACCTCATCGTCATCATGCCTGTTCATCTGCGGGATGGAACCGGTGGTGGAGTCGGGTTTGGGGTCCGGCCTCACCCTCTTCTTGTTGGCACCTGCAATTGCGAGAGGAGAGAGTGAGTGATTGCATGGGCTGCCTCCAACATGGCACCATACATGACCTTTAGGCTTCTAGGTAGATATATTAAGTATTGTATCTTACTCAATGGAGGCCAGACGCTTAACTCACTGTCTCCACATGTCCAGCCCCCGATCCTCCCCTGCCAAATTGACAGCCCGCTCTTTGTGTGGCATTAGCTGCCTGAATTGAGCCTTGCCCCCAACCATCCTCTTCTCTTGTGCTTGTTGCATGCCACCTTGTCCTGCAAAAGGAGACAAGCTGGTTTGAGGGCACCTGGGATGCAGCTGGTGAACACATGCTGCCAGTTGACAGCAGCAACCCACTGGCTACTGTATGCCATGTGAAAGATGCACTGCAGCTAGTCCACTAGGGTTCATTGGCAGCACCCTCCAGAGCTGTGAGCTCATGCAGATAGAAGGGTAAGGCACGAGGAGGTATGGCATCGGCTGTGCTTGCTGGTGCCCTCTACACCAGACCTCACCCCCACCCCTCTTCCAAAATATGATCTTACAGCATGGCAGCGTTAATAATTGGCAGTCGCTCTCTACCTGCAGACTACATGGACTGCAGTTTAACTATGAGGCATCAACTCATCATATTGAGAAGCCGTTTACGCATGGGCTGTACAGATGGTCATCTGGCCACTGAGGCCCAGGTCCAAGTTTCCACTCTGTGAGGTACATTTGACCAGCAGGGGTTTCACTTATCCTGGCAGCATGGGTGAGGTTGTTCATCCTTTTCCTGCACTGCAGGGCTGTCTTCTGGTGTATATTGTTTGCACTCACCACACTGGCGGCTGCCTCCCATGCAGATTTGGTGGGTCAGGTGGGCCTCCTTCATCCCTCCTTTCCTCCACTGCATTCAGCAGTATTTCCAGGGATGCATCGCTGAATCTTGGTGCCGGTGCAGCTTGGAATCTCCAAGCCATTTCCTGGACCGTAGTTCAGAATCCTTAGATTCTGGAAAAGTCCCAGAGGGTTGGAAAGCTGCCCTTATTCACAATGGAGGGAGACAACAGACAGGTAACTATAGGCCAATTAGCTTAACATCAGACATTGGGAAAATGTTAGCGTCCATTATAAAGGATGTAATAGCAGAGCATTTAGAAATACATTATATAATCAAGCAGAGTCATGAAGGGGAAATCATGCCTGACAAATTTATTAGAAGTCTTTGAGGAGGTAACAAGCAGGATAGATAAAGAGGAACCAGTAGGTGTAACATATTTGGATTTCCAAAAGTTGTTCAATAAGGCACCGCACATAAGGCTACTTAATAAGATAAGAGCCAATGGTGTTGGGGGTAGTATATTAGCATGGATAGAGGATTGACTAACGAATAGAAGACAGAGAGTTGGGCTAAGGGAAGCACTTTCAGGATAGCAACCTGTAACTAGTGGAATACCAAGGGGATCAGTGCTGGGGCCACAATTATTTACAATATATATTAATGACTTGGATGAGGGAAGTGAATGTGCTATCTCCAAGTTTGCGGATGATACAAAAAGAAGTGGGAAGGCAAGTGATGAGGATGACACAAAGAGTCTACAGAGGGATATGGACAGGTCAAGCGAGTGGGCAAAAACTTGACAGATGGGATATAATGTAGGAAAATGTGAGGTTATGCACTTTGGCTGGAAGAATAGAGGAGCTGAATATTTTTTAAATGGAGAAAGACTTCAGAAAGCTGCAGCACAGAAGGATTTGGGGATCCTCGTGCATGAATCACAAAAAGCTAGCATACAAGTTCAACATGTAATATGGAAGGCATATAGAATGTTGGCCTTTATTTCCAAGGGAATGGAATATAAAAACAAGGGAAGTCTTGCTAAAACTACGCAAGGCACTAATTAGACGACAGCTAGAATACTGTGAACAGTTTTGGCCCCCTTATCTAAGGAAAGATATACTGGCACTGGAGGCAGGGCAGAGAAGGTTCACTAGGTTGATCCTGGGTATGGAGGGATTTCCTTATGAAGAGAGGTTGAGTAAATTGGGCTTGTACTCATTGGAATTTAGAAGAATGAGACGTGTCTTTATTGAAATATAGAAGACTCTTAAGGAGCTTCACAGGGTAGATGCTGAGAGGTTGTTTCCTGTTGTGAGAGAGCCTAGGACCAGAGGACATAATCTCAGAGTAAGGGGTTACCTATTTAAGACAAAGATGAGGAGGAATTTCTTCTCTCAGGGGGTAGTGAATCTGTGGAATTCTTTACTCAGAGGGCTGTAGAGGCTGGGTCATTAAGTATATTCAAGGCTGAGACAGTAAGAGATCAAGGGTTATGGGGAAAAGGCAGGAAAGTGGAGCTGAAGGTTATCAGATCAGTCATGATCTCAATGAATGGTGGAGGAGACTCAATGGGCCGAATAGCCTAATTTGGCTCCTACACCTTATGGTCTTATGGTGGGATGAAGCTGCAGCTGTCCGGGCGCTTTTTAATTATGACTGCTGGATATGATGGTGGATGCGCAAATTCCTGCCCAGCCCACCTCTAACAAGGTCGGTAACCCCCTTAGCTGCATAATTAATTATCCCAGCATCACGCGATTCGGCGCAGTTTCTCGCTGGACTCCGCGGAGGGAAATACTTCTGCTTCCCACCCCCCGTCTCACAACTTAGGCCTGGAGTGGAAAATCCTGATGCCTCTCTCTATTTTTTTAAAAAGAAACTTGTAGAATTATGGTCCGTTCAAGATACCTGATGACATTAACCAGTTGACTGAATCTAACTCAACAGGCACTCTGATGTAGACTGCATTTAGTGGAGGCTATACCTTCAGCTGCCTAGTTCTTAAGCTCTAGAATTAGTTCCCTTAGCCTCTCTGCCTCTCTCCTCCTTTAAGCCATTCCTTACGAATTTGACCCTACCTCTTTGACCAAGCTTTTGGTCACCAGTCTCCTAATATCTCCCTATGTGGCTTAATGTCAAATTTTGTTCGATAATTGCTCCTGTAACACAGCTTGGGATGTTTGCTATGTTATGGTGATATATAAATGCAGAAACTGCTGGAAACTCACAACAGGTTGGGCAGTACCTATGGAGAAAGAGTTGTTTCAGGTCAATGAACTTTCACTAGAGCACATTAACTGATCATTTATCTCGTTGGAGTGTGTGGGATGTCGTTGACATGGCAAGGCTGCTGGAATTGCCCACATAACAACAGTTACTACACTTCAAAATGTGATATATAATGTGAAAACCACTTTGAACTGGTTCAACGTGATAATGTGTTATATAAATTCAAGCATTATTGTGTTATTATATTGGGATTTCTGTCCTACTCTGCTGGCTTTGTGTATTGCAAAATTTCAATAAACAGTTTAAAACAAAATAGACCGACACAAAACGAAAATCCTTTTGAGGGGAAGGGATTAGAACAATGGTAGCAATTATTGTTTGAAATAATGGAGGCTTAAGATAAAGTCTATTTCTCCAACTTATCACACTATGTTTTCCAAACACTCAGCATAAGAATGTAAGAAGGCTGGTTTCTCTGGGTGTAGGCCCTATAACCCTAGGATAATTAAATAGTCTGTGATGTGTTTTGAAGATTGGGTGGATGCAACCAAGTGCAGGTTATTTCAAAATATCACTCTCTCTCTCAAGCATAGAGACCCATTTGCTTTCTGAAACCCATTTTTAGTAGATTTTTTAAAAATATATTCATTCTTGGGATTTGCGCACCTCTGGCAAGGCTGGCATTTATTGCTTGCTTATGACACCTCGGAGAGCAGTGAAAATTTAACCACATTAGTTTGAGACTGGAGTCATGTACAGGTCCAGATGTGGAGGACAGCATATTCCCTTTGCCAAAGTATGTTACTGAATTACTTGTGTTGGTAAGACAATCCAACAGCTCCATTGTCACATTTATTGATGTCAATATTTTTATCTCCAGATTTTAAAGTTCAATTCAAGTTTAAAATCTCATATTCTCTGGATTACTAGCCCAGTACACTACCCTACTACATCTTGAGCATGTATCAAATGGGACATGAATGATGACTTGTACATCAGATGTACTGATCACGCACAGTGGTGCCTTCTGCCATCATCACTAAGAGACAATAACGTTATTCTGGAAGCCTTTGGGGAACAGATGTGTTAGATACCATACTCATAGATACACTAAAATAGCAGCATGGAGGCAAGTCATTCAGAGTGGAAGGAGTTCGCAGGTCATTGTACCTGTGTTGGCTTTAACTTATCCACCAGAACCATTCACTTTAATTCAATTCCCTTGCCAGTTTTCGTTTTCCTTTTAGATTTTTTTTCCCCTGAAGCACCTGTCCAATTTCTTTCAAGTAATAGTCATAGTTCCAACATCCACTTGTGTCTGCGTAGAAAGAAATCTTTTAACTTTGCTCTCGTTTTGGAGGTAATCCCAAGACAGCGGTACCATTCTTTCTAATTTGCCAGATAGTAAGAATAATATTTATTATCTCAAAGTTTTTTCATAGCTTTGAAAACTTATCAGATCCTCTCTCAATTTCCCCTGCTCCAAATTTCATGCCGTTCTTCGTCATTATGATCTTTCATCTCACGTCTCCTTCCAGTTAATCTTCACAGTACCCACTAACCGGAATGTAACTAGTAAGATTTGGTACGGACCAAATACTGGAAAGTGGGATCAGGCAGGGTGGCTCCTTTTTTGGCTGGCGCAGGTACGATGGGCCAAGTGGCATCTTTCTGTGCCGTAAACCTCTTACGATTCTAAGATAGATAAGGGGGGATCAGTGGATGTAGTGTATCTTGATTTGCCAAAAGCATTCAATAATGTGACTCACAAAAAGTGAATAGAGCTCATGGCATTTTGAGTCATACATTAACATGGATTGAGGATTGGTTAATGGACAAAAAACAGACAGTAGGAATGAACAGGGCTTTTATCGCATTGACAGGTTTTAATTAGTGGGGGCATGGATACAAAGGAGCCACACTGGAAAGCTTTCACTTTGATTGTCATTGATTTCATTTTGACAAGGGCTCCTTACTGTCATACTTGATCAAATGCTGCCTTGATGTCAAGGGCAGTCACCCTCACCTCACCTCTTAAATTTAGCTTATTTTTCGTGTTTGGACTAAAGCTGCATTAAGATCTGAAGACAAATGGTCCCAAGCATCAGCCTGCAGATTAATTGTGAGTAAGTGCTGCTTGATAGCACTGTCAACACATCTTCTATCACTTTGTTGATGATTGAGACTGATGGACTGATAATTAGCTAGATTGGATTTAGCCTGAGTTTTGTGGAATAGACTTACCTGGATAACTTCCTACTTTTAAAAATTCATGGGATGTGAGCATCACTGGCCAGACCAGCATTTATTGCCCATCCCTAATTGCACTTGAGAAGGTGGTGGTGAGCAGCCTTCTTCAACTGCTGCAGTTCATGTGTGATAGGAAGACCCATAGTGCTGTTAGGGAGGGCGGTCCAGGATTTTGACCCAGTGATGGTGAAGGAACAGCGATACAATTCCAAGTCAGAATAACATGTGGCTTGGAGGGAAACCTCTAGGTGGTTGTGTTCCCATGCATCTGCTACCCTTGTCCTTCTAGCTGGCTGAGGTTATGAGTTTGGAAGGTGCTGTCAGGTAAATGCTGATGTTGCAACTGTGCTGGGCATCTGTAGCATACATTTTAGCTGGAGGTGATGTTACAATGATGGGAAGCTGTGAATGAGTGAGGTCTACCCACAACTTCACTAGCTAACCACAGACATATTAAACTATTTAAGGAAGACCTGCTTAAAAAAAAAGAAGACACTGATTTTTAAAGTGGCTGCCACAAGTCACCTGATGTCTGATACTATAAGTTGACCACTCTCAAGAATTTTTCTATATGAATTGCACTGCAGACATGATGCATGGTCCACATCAAATAGTGACTCTCTTGAAATGAAGGCATTAAAAATGGAAGATGCTGGACTTGATCATTTGTGGTTCTATCAAGGTAGTAGGTATTGCTAATAAGTCAGATACTTATCAGATATTCAAAAATCCCTGTGAAGGATGGAATAACCCCCATAGTCTGTTACTTTCTATCTTGAAGTGTGTCAAAGATTTCAGAAATGAAAAGATCAAAAAATATAATTAGGTCTGCAACAATGACTGCAAGAGGTGCTAATTAAATTTCTTTCTGGGAATATACCAACAGGGATTTTAAAAACTGATTCTGCCAAGCAGAATCAGGGAGGAAGAGGGGAAACAAACATGACAATCATCTGAAAACACTGTTGGAACATCACTCGCTCTTTTCTCTCTCTCTCTTACTCTCTCTCTCTGAAGTTAAAAGAGTGTCCTCAACAAAGTGCAGACCTGAACCGAGTCAACTCCATAATTCTGCAGGAAACCAACTAACTTCAAACGGCTGCAGCATTCAACAATCTATGCCTCAAAGACAAGCATAGGACTTAATCGCATATATTTAAACTTTTTATTGGACTTTTAACTTTCTTAATTCTGCTGTGTGTGTTTGTGTGTGTGTATGTGGTCACATATATTTTTTTCTCAGGTTTATTAACTAATAAACTTGCTCTTTCTTTAACTCAAGAATACCTGGCTTGATTAGTTCCTCATTAACAAGTAAATACATTTGGATTGGAAAAAGCATTTACGAGGAAAATAAATTTTAAAACCTTTGTTGCGAACAATGGAAAGGGCTGAATAGAAGGAGAGCCAGCTCACTCCTCCTCAACCAGTCTTAACACTGGGCAGAAAGCTTCAGCACTCTAGCCAGGATGTTGTCAGGGCTAATAGCTTTTGCTGATGTATCCAGTGCACTCAGACATTTCTTGATATCAAGGGGAGTGAATTGAATTGGTTGAAGATTGGCATCTGTGATGGTAGAGACTTGAGGAGGAAGCCAAGATAGATCAACCACTTGGCACTTCTGGCTGAAGGCTTTGCAAATGCTTTAGCCTTGATGTTTTGTTTGAACTCAGCTTACTTGTGTACTGTCAAAGCAATTGTGTAGTTCAATAAGTATAACTCACTGACAAATAAGGTAATTCATTGCTCCCTGATGTTTGTAGAGTGATATACTTCATCTCTAAGAACACCCACTGATCTTCACAGTGGTTGTTTTTATTCAGCTGAACATATCTCCTTGTGTCAGATCGTGGTGCTGATTAATTTCCATGGAAGAGTGCACAGGCTCTCATTGGTTAATCAGGACCACTGAAGTTGCTTTAAGATAGTTTACAGTCTGCATGCAAGAAGGTAGATCAAAGCAGGGGCAGGAAGAGCCACTCAGGCCATCCTGCTTGATAGATTATTTAGATCCATTTACAACATTGCTTCAGCTCATCTTATTTCACTTGTGACTCAGTGGTAGCTCTCTAACCTCTTAGTCAGACGATCAAAAATCTAAGCAGCACCATTGGAGTTGATGTCTTTTGGGTAAGATATTAAATTGTCTGCCCTCTCAGGATGGGTGTAAAAAAAATTGCTCGGAAATACTTTGAAGAAAAGCAGTGGAGCTCTCCCTGTGGTCCTGGAAATTATTTATGCCTTAAGTACCATTGCTAAAACAGATAATCTTGCTGTTAGAATATTTCTGTTAATGGGACCTAGCTGTGTACAAATTGGCTGCTGCATTTCATACGTTACAGCAATGGCTACACTTCAAAAGTTCGCCATAGGCAGTAAAGGCACTTTGGGTTGTTCTAAGGTTGTGAAAGGTGTTATATAAATGCAAGTCTTGCTTTCTTATTTTTCTCCCCTGCTTTGGCTGCTGGTTTAACTGAGTCGGCATTCTTTACAGAAGATGCTTTTCTACTGCATAAATTAAAAACTCTAATTGTCCAGCAGTTTCCGTCTAATTTATACTTCATCCTTAGATTGCAATCATGTCCCTCGATAATCATCATCACAGGGTCTGCTAAAGAAAACTGTGCCAGTTGTTAACCATGCCAACACAGTTGCCACTGTGCCATTTTCTAGCAGATGAGATGAGATAAATGTATGCCACATCTGCCTAATTAACAACATGCATAATAGGCTTCCTGGAAAGGTTAATTATTGAGAAAACTTATTATGTGAACTACAGTGCTTTTTTACTGACCAAGGCAGCTATTTGACTAATTAACATATCCAGCCACACCTAATTCCCAAATTACTTGGTTGGGAAAAAGTTGAAATTACTGTTATAAAAACAGAATTACCTGGAAAAACTCAGCAGATCTGGCAGCATCGGCGGAGAAGAAAAGAGTTGACGTTTTGAGTCCTCATGACCCTTCAACAGAACTGATTTTGCTAATTCCGTTAATTTTGTTAATTCTGTTTTTGTTTTGGATTTCCAGCATCCGCAGTTTTTTGTTTTTATTGAAGTTACTGTTGGTGATTCTACGAGGTGAAAGTTTAAGAACTTACACAAATTTGTTCCACTGATGGTTTGACCCATTCATTTGAAAGCAATTTCTACCCCTGTTCATTTTAGTTGGACCCTGTTTCATAAATCTAACCCTGACTTTCAGGGAGGGCACTTGCCACTTTCAGAATTGTCAGGTAAGAGACAAGTGAGAACAAAATTCCTCAACTGCAAGCAATGACAGTGATCTAGCTGCTATTGCAGAATTGCAGGATACAGCTCAGAGCCACCAGAATAATACCGGGATCAAAGTGTTAAATTTATGAAGGTCAGTTACTGAAGTATGGCTTGTATCCTCCTGAGTTGGAAAGTTGAGGGGTGTCAGCTGAGGTTCACTTCCAACATTTTTACCTCTAAATCACAAAGTTGAAGGCTTAAGCCCAAAATCCAAGACTGACATTCCAGAGCAGTACTGAGGGAGAGTGCTATAATTATGTGTTATAAAATCTGCAGTTGGCACCAGCTATGTGATGAGTATAGAAGAGATTGATAGCAGTCACCTTAGCCGACAGCAGGGATTTCATTGGACAGAATCATCATGTGGCGTGATACAGAAGCATACAGAAATTTACCCTGAGCTCTGCAGCAAAGGGAGAGCTTGCTTTTCTACATTTGCCCTTTGGGCTGATGTGACCCATCCTTCCAAGGCATAGGCAATAGTTAATGTCTTGCTTGCCCTGAGAACAGGCAGAGTTAATCACATTGTGTGGGGCTGGAATCACATGCAGTCCACACCAGATGGTGAGGTCGGTTGTTGGTTGGGGGGGGGGGGGGGGGGGGGGCGGGGGTGGTGGTGGGGTGGGGGGTGGGGTGGGGGGGGTGAGGTAGTGGTGGCAGCATGGGGTGGGGTGGGGGGGGTTAGTTAATTGGATTATTTGATATACTCAAAAGAATATAAAGAGGCACTTGTCCATGTCCAGGTACCTTTGGAAAGAGAGCATGAGTTGTCCGCTGGTACACTTGAAGCCTTCCATGACCTGTGAACGCCACAGTGGGCGGAGTGTACCATTAGCTCCGGACATTTTGATTTAACTCAATAACATTCCTTTAAAGTTTTGATTTTTATTACAGTGCCTCTTTAAGGGGGTGTCAGTTAGTTAGTTTTATTGTTAGTTCATTTGTTTATTTCAAAAGAGTATAAAGAGGGACTCAGTCACGCCCGGGTCTCCTTGGGGAGGGGGCACACGGTGTCCACCATTACGCTTGAGGCTATCCATGACTGGTGGGTGCTACAGTGACTGGAATGCTTCTATAGCTCTGAACTGTTGCTTCAAATTTGATAAATTTCCATTAAAGCTTTGTATTTTGTTACAGTGCCCCTTTAAGGGGCTGATCATTTGACCATTAGTTAATATGTTTTATTCGGTACTCAAACGGGGATAAGGAGGCACTGAGGTCTTTGGCTCATTATCAGCTGATACTTCATCCTGAGCCATTTTTCTCAGCAGTTATTGTCAGTGGTGGTTTAGTATTGTCTTCCACTCTCAGGGTAGGGCGAGAAGACAGTTCCTAAGTCTACCTCAGCCAGAACAAGAATTATACCCTCACTGTTGGTTTTAATCTGAACCACACACTCGCCATCTATCCAACTGGCCATGGCCATCTGTCTTTAGAGTTTTATTTTTCTAAATCATATGTCCACATGCACTTTTTTTCCCTTTGGGGAGTAGAGGGGAGAGAGTGATGGAAGGATACCCAGTGGCATCCCTACCTCTGGGCTAGAAGCTCCAGGTTCAAGTCCAACACCAGGCCTTGTTAGCCACAGAAAGAGCATTCATGACATGGTTCGACAGGCTGATTATCAGCCTGGGTATCCTTCCATCACTCTCTCCCCTCTACTCCCCAAAGGGGAAAAAAGTGCATGTGGACATATGATTTAGAAAAATAAAACTCTAAAGACCGATGGCCATGGCCAGTTGGATAGATGGCGAGTGTGTGGTTCAGATTAAAACCAACAGTGAGGGTTTAATTCTTGTTCTGGCTGAGGTAGACTTAGGATCTGTCTTCTCGCCCTACCGTGAGAGTGGAAGACAATACTAAACCACCACTGACAAAAACTGCTGAGAAAAATGGCTCAGAATGAAGTATCAGCTGATAATGAGCCAAGGACCTGCCTTTGGAGATAGCTCCTATCACTCATTTTAGGGCCATAAATTAATATAAAGCAGGACCTGCAGCCCTTTTTTCATTATTTGTTGGAGCTGCTCCTCAAGCTTTGGTTGCACTTCAGCTCCATGCTCCTGATCTTTGACCAATCGGTGCGGAGGTGAGTGCAGGCACCTGGAAAAGGGGCACGTGGATTCACCAGAATGTTTGAGGCCTCCCACGGCCTATGGGCACTGCAGGGGCTGAAGTGCATCATCAACCCCAGGAACATTATTTTAATTTGATGTTTCCTTTGGCATTTTGTTTTGGTTGCAGTACCCCTTTAAGGGGCCGTTAATTAGCTAATTTGGCCATTTGTTTAAGTTTGTTCAAAAGAGTACAAAGAGATACGCTGGAATGCATCATCAGCCTTGGTAGTAATGTTTTAATTTAATTTGAGAAGTTTCCATTAAAGTTTTTGTTTTTAGTTGCAGTACCCCTATAAAGGATTGTTAACTAGTTCAATTTGTTAATTTGTGTTTAGTTTACTCAAAAGCCTATAAAGAGGGACTGGCCATAAACAGGTCTTGGCAGCAGGTGGTCATTCAACCCAACTCCCTGCCCCTCTTCTGTGGTTAAGTCTGCGTCCTGGTGTTCCTTGAGTGGGAGCACATGGTGTCCACCGGTGCGCTTTAGACCTTCAGTGGCACTGGAGGGGCTGGAGTACGCAGCCCCCAAAATATTTTAATTTAATTTTGATAGGTTTCTGTAAGTGATTGTAAGTAAAACCTTTCCTACTGTTTTAGGGATCACGTAATTGTACTGACCAATCAACCCTAAGCGTGCATAACTTTAGGGGCGGAGCTTTCTAGTCTTGGACCTGGTTCAAGCGCGTAGCTTCTACATGAGCTCTGTAAATAAGGTCAACTGTTTCAAGTAAGAAATCTGTCCGGTACACCAAGTTTATTACAATTGGCAAAGAGGATAAATAGCTCAGACACTGCACCTTGCCTCCTGAATGTGAGTATATCAATTTTTAAGGGAAGAAAGAAAAGATTACTTACCAGTCATGCCACTTTTTAGTAGGATTGACCATTATGACTCATCCATGGAAGACTGGAGCAGTACATATGGGGCCTAGGTTTCTACTTCGTGGCAAATGAAATAACAGAGGAGGAGAAGCAGAAAGCAATTCTTCTAAGTCCTTGCAGGAGCAAGACATATAACCTCACCCATAGTCTGATGGCCCCGAGCACACCCAGTTCTTTTAATGAGCTAGTAGACCTGGTGAAGACACATTTTCAGCCTAAGCTATTGGTGATTATGCAAAGATTTAAGTTCAACTCCAGAGTAGGGGCCCCAGGTAAGTCAATCGCAACTTATATCACAAAGTTAAAACAGTTGACTGAGCACTGCGACTTCGGAGACACACTCAATGACATGCTGCGGGACCGGTTAGTTTGTAGCCTTCAGCGCTGTTCACTTGCAGAAGTTAATATTGATCTGAAGCGCGCCATGGAGATAGTGCTAGCCATGGAAAGTGTTGAGAGGGAATCGCAGGCTTTATAGAGTGTGCAACATGGTGCCTTTCTTCAGTTAGGGAGGGGAACCTGCCACCGGGCGTGGTGCAAAAACCAGAGAGACAGCCATAAAATGGGAAACAGTCTCTATTGCTCGAAAAATGAAAAGGGATACTGGAAGCGATTCAGAAATTAATTTGTTACTGATGTGGAGGTAACCATGTACCAGAAACCTGCAGATTTAAAGAGGCAGAATACCACTACTGCCACAAAAAAAGGGCACATTGTAAAGCAATGCTGGGTGAAATCAAGACAGCAAATCAGACAGCTGGCCAAGATGATTGAAGTGCACAACATAACAGGACCAGAAGCTGCTGGTACTGATATCTATTCCCTATACAATGCCAAAGCAGTAAAAACTGAACCAATCACCATCACGCTTCACGTGAATGGGAAGTCTTTAGTCATGGAGGTTGACACAGGAGCATCGACCACATTGGTGGGAGAACATACACATAGATACCTAAATGAAGGCACCCAGCTACTGAATCTGGAGCCGACCACGGCTTAACTGAGACATACACTGGAGAAGCAATACAGATAAAAGGCATCACCTCTGTACCTGTATCCTACAGGCAATAGACAGCCCGGCTTCCAGTGATCATTGTAACAGGTGAAGGACCTAGTCTTGCCCGCGATTAGTTAAAATAAATTAAGCTCAACTGGTCAGACATTTTTCAAGTTAGAACAGGAGGAATTCCTGAGCTATGAAAGAATTATGGCAGCATATTTCATGATGGATTGAGCAAGATAAAAGGTTTACAAACAAAAATATACGCAGATTCAGGTGCAACACCCCAGTTCTTTAAGGCCAGGCCTGTGGCTTACATCCTAATGGAGAAGGCGCTTGCAGAATTGCGCTGTTTAGAGCAGTTAGGAATAATCCAGCCAGTCCAGTTTTCGGAATGGGCAGTGCCCATAGTCCCTGTGATGGAACCAGATCAAACTATTTGCATTTGTGGAGACTACAAATTAACCGTGAACAAGGCTGCCAAATTAGACAAATATCCAATCCTGAGGATTAAAGATTTGTACACTATGCTTGCAGGAGGAAGATCCTACAACAAACTGGACATGAGCCACGCATACCAACAGCTAGAGCTGGATAGCACACCTAGAGGTTATGTAACCATCAACATGCACAAGACCCTGTACCAATATACATGCCTACCCTTTGGTGTATCATCAGCCTGTGCAATTTTCCAAAGAACCATGGAAAGTCTACTGCAAGGACTTCCCCAGGTTGTAGTGTATCTGGATGACATCTTGATCACGGGATCAATGGAAGCCAAACATTTGGTCAACATAAAAGAGGTTTTAAGGAGATTGAAAAAAGAGAAATGTACTTTCCAAGCGAATGAAGTCACTTATTTTGGTCATCGAGTGGATGCCCAAGGGTGGCATTCAGTAGAGGAGAAAGTCAGGGCAATCAAGGAGGCACTCTCTCCTACCAGTGTCACTGAACTCAAGTCTTTTTTGGGTATGATCAATTAGAATGGTCGCTTCTTGCCTAATTTGTTAACAGTGTTAGCACCTTTACACTTATTATTGAAAAAGAATCATCAATGGTCATGGAAGGCACAACAAGAAGAAACCTTTGTTACAGTCAAGAAGCTATTACACTCATCATGTCTACTAGTATATTATGACCCATCAAAAGAATTAATATTAACCTGTGATGCACCTCCCTCTGAGGTGGGTTTTGTCACACAGGATGGAAAATGGTTCCCAAAGGCCAATAGGCAGTGTCTCCAAATCCCTCTCTGCAGCTGAGAAGGGTTACTCACAACTTGAGAAAGGTTTGTGAATAATATTTGGAGTAAAGAAATTCCATCAATATTTGCATGGCTGACATTTCACCACAGTGTCAGATCACAAGCCATTAAAGGGTTTATTTGGTAAGAATAAAGCAGAATTCAATGATGGGCTTTGATTTTGTTCGCATATGAGTACACCTTTATGCACTGCCTGGGTGTAGATATAGCAAATGCTGATGCCCTCAGTTGTCTTCCATTGCCAGGTAGCATTGCACATGCTCCAGTGCCACAAGAAGTTGCACTTGCGTTGAATTTCTTGGACTCCTCACTGGTCTGTGTGAAGCAAATAAAGAATTAAACAAGCTAGGATCTAATTTATCAAAAGCCTGAGAACAGGTTTTGCAAGGATGGTCAAATGCACCAGTCTCGGAAAGATAAAACCATTCTATGCCCGTAAAACTGAGTTAAGTTGTCAAGATGGAATCTTGTTGTGGGGAGCAAGGGGGAGAACCATTCTTGACAGCCTTACGGTGCAAATCCAGGCATTTCAAAGATGAAGATGCTTGCATGAAGCTATGTTTGGTGGCCAGAAATAGACAATGATATAAAAGAAATGGTTAAACACTGTCTCCCAGTGTCAACAGCAACAGAAGTTGCCCATTTCAGCTCCACTACATCAGTGGGAGTGGCCTGGTCAATCCTGGGTTAGACTACATATAGACTACGTAAGTGCATTTTTAGTTATCATGTTTTTATTGATCGCTGATGCACTTTCTAAGTGGATGGATGTGTATGAAGTTAGATCACCGACATCGTGTGCAACTATTGAAAAGCTGCACCAATGTTTTAGTGTACATGGCCAACAGGAAGCCACTGTTTCGGATAACGATACTGCTTTCACTAGTAGGGAATTCCAGGGATTTGTGAGTTTAAATGGGGTTAAAAACATTGAAACAGCACCACATCATCCCTCATCCAATGGGTTAGCAGAAAGAGCAGTGCAAACCTTCAAATCAGGAATGAAGAAGTTTTCCGTCAGAAACACGTACTTCATGATTCCTTCTCAACGATCGTACGACTCTTCATGCAACTATGCATTCAGCATCATCTGAATTACTGATATAACGCCGCTGATGTACAAGGTTAAGTCTGGTGTTTCCAAATTTAGAGGGGAAGACAGAGAAGAACCAGATCAGTCAAAAGGTGAATCATGACATTCACAGCAAAGCTCAAAAATTTACTGTAAGAAGTATAGTTTTCATGCAAGTTTTCGGAAAAGGATCTATTTGAGTTCCTGGTATAGTTTTCTCTGAAACTGGACTTTGTCATACCAAGTGGAAGAGGAAGACCAGATTGTTGGAGAACATGTGGATCATCTAAGAAATAGAGAGACACTCCAATAACCAGTTATTCCACCTGAAATTAATGCCAAAGCTTTAATCCCTGAGGTGACAGATAGACATAGAATAGACATACTGATGTCTCTGTGTAATTAAATATTTCTGAACTGCCTTTTTAAAAATTCATTCATGGGATGTGGGCTTCGTTGGCTGGGCCAGCATTTATTGCCCATCCCTAATTGCCCTTGAGAAGGTGGTGGTGAGCTGCCTTCTTGAACCGCTGCAGTCCATGTGGTGTAGGTACACCCACAGTGCTGTTAGGGAGGGGGTTCCAGGATTTTGACCCAGCGACAGTGAAGGAATGGTGATATATTTCCAAGTGAGTATGGTGAGTGACTTGGAAGGGACGTTGCAGGTGGTGGTGTTCCCATCTATCTGCTACCCTTATCCTTCTAAGTGGTGGTGGCCATGCATTTGGAAGGTGCTGTCGAAGCAGTCTTAGTGAATCCCTGCAGCGCATCTTGTAGATGGTACACATTTCTGCCACTGTGAATCGGTGGTGGAGGGAATGAATGTTTGTGGATGTGGTGCCAATCAAGCGGGCTGCTTTGTCCTGAATGGTGTCAAACTTCTTGAGTGTTGTGGGAGCTGCACACATTCAGGCAAGTGGGGAGTATTCCATCACACTCCTGACTTGTGCCTTGTAGATGGTTAACAGGCTTTGGGGAGTCAGGAGGTGAGTTACTCATGATAGTATTCCTAGACACTGACCTGCTCTTGTAGCCACAGTATTTATATGCCTAGTCCAGTTCAGTTTCAGGTCAATGGTAACCCCCAGAATGTTGATTGTGGGGAATTCAGTGCTGGTAACGCCATTGAACATCAAGGGGTGATGGTTGGATTCTTTCTTGTTGGATGGAGATGGTCATTTCTGATGCTTGTGTGACACGAATGTTACTTGCTACTTGTCAGCCCAAGCTTGGATATTGTCCAGGTCTTGCTGCATTTGGACACGGACTGCTTCAGTATCTGAGGAGTCGTGAATGGTGCTGAACATTGTGCGATCATCAGCGAACATCCCCACTTCTGACCTTATGATGGAAGGAAGGTCATTGATGAAGCAGCTGAAGATGGTTGGGCCTAAAACACTACCCTGAGGAACTCCTGCAGTGATGTCTGGAACTGAGATGACTGACCTCCAAGAGCCACAACCGTCTTCTTTTGTGCTAGGTATGACTCCAATCAGTGGAGAGTTTTCCCCTTGAGTCCCATTGACTCCAGTTTTGTTAGGGCTCCTTGATGCCACACTCGGTCAAATGCGGCCTTGATGTCAAGGACAGTCACTCTCACCTCAATTTGGGAGTTCAGCTCTTTTGTACATGTTTGAACCAAGGCTGTAATGAGGTCTGAAGCTGAGTGACCCTGGCGGAAGACAAACTGGGCATCAGTAAGCAGGTCATTGCTAAGCAAGTGCTGCTTGATAGCACTGCTGATGACCCCTTCCATTACTTTACTGAATCAAGAATAAATTTATGGGGCGGTAATTGGCTGGGTTGGATTTGTCCTGTTTTTTTTGGACATAGTATACCTGGGCAATTCTTCCACATAGCCGGGTAGATGTCAGTGTTGTAGCTGTACTGGAAGAGCTTGGCTAGAAGTGCGACAATTTCTGGAGCACAAGCCTTCAGTCCTATTGCCAGAATATTGTCAGGGCCCTTAGCCTTTGCAGTATCCAGTTCCTTCAGCTGTTTCTTGATATGACGTGGAGTGAATCAAGTTGGCTGAAGACTGGCATCTGTGATGCTGGGTACCTCCGGAGGAGGCCGAGATGGATCAGCCACTTTTTCTAAGTATGTCTCTGATGTGGCAGTTCCTGATCATGTCGATCCAGTGTGAGAATCTTAAGTCATAGAACCACGTTGCTCTAACAAAATTAGAAAACCACCTCAGAGGCTTAATCTACAATCACATGACCTGCATATGCATTTATATGTTATAGATTGAGATATTCTTGTAAATAAGAAATGTAAAGAAAAATTAAAGGGGGAGGAATTTAGTGATTGTAAGTAAAACCTTTCCTTCTGTTTTAGGGATCATGTGATTGTGCTGACGAATCAGCCCTAAGCGCGAGTAATCTTAGGGGCAGAGATTTCTAACCGTGGACCTGTTTCAAGCTTCTTCAAAAGTTCTGTAAATAAGATTAACTATTTCAGGTAAGAAATCTGCCCAGTACATGAAGTTTATTACATTTTCCTATCAAGTCTTGTTTTTGTTACAGTGCCTCTTTAAGGTGTTGATCATTTCGTTAGTTTTAATTGAACCTCAAAAGAGTAGAAAGAGAGACTGCAAGGACACTAAATTAGTGGACAGACGGTAGGCATTAGGCATGCCACATCCTGAAAATAAATGAGGAAAGGATTTGTGTCTAGTTTCATACGTCACCATTTGGCTTGGGATCCAATTACCATCTCGGCCAATGAATTAGAGAGGAGGGAATCAGCTAGTATTCTTTTTCCTCATCACTACCCACCAAATATTGCACATCAATCGATGGGGGCTAATCAGAGGGCTTAGCTAAAATACTTCCTTGGTCAAATAGCCTTCCAGCGCTCAGGGTGCAAGCTTATAGAGGAAGAACAGCCTTTGAGATGAAGACTGTTGGTACCCAGAGAAATATATCCCAAAGTCTATCAGCATCATCAGGAGCTGAGGGCCTAAGAGAGAAACTGCAGGGAAAATAATTTAAGTTTTGGCTCATTGGAACAGGAAAATATATAATAATTAGCATGTTTATAGCACCTTATCACATCAAAATGTCTCAAAGCACTTCCCACAGTCAATGATTTTGACTAGCATTGTCTGCTAAATAGACAAAGATGGCAGTCATTTGCACTAACAATATCCCCCAAGTGTAAATGAAATGACATGAATCACAGATGTATGAAAAGATAGTTCAGGATAAACATCAAGATATAATTCTTCAGTAGGAACAACTTACTCAGCTTGAATGGTTCAGGTACAGAACCTGCACTTGATGCTATGTTGGGAAGATGGGAAGTTGGCTAGCCTAGAAGGAGGAGATCGAAGGAACCAAAGGACCTTTTCCATCTGAAATTAAATTTTGCTATCATTGTGTGATTAAAAGATGTCTGTCAGAAAAGTAGGAAAAGGAAAATCTGTTTGGGATACAATTCCACTAAGTTTGTCAAAATAAGTTCTCCTGACCTTGAAAATCTCATTGGTGAGCCACACTTGGAATATCATGTGCACCCTAGCTTTAAAAATTAATTGTGGCAAACTCAGGGAACAACAAAATACTTCCTCAACTTATGATTAAAGCTATGAGAAAAGGCTCAGAGATCTAAGTGATTGAGAAGGTTGAAAGAGAAATCTGTGAAATTCTGAGCGACAGGGATGAAGGAGACATGAGCAGGTTATTTAAGCTGGGCTGTGATCACAGAACCAGAGGACACAAGTATTAAATTAGCAAGCCTGAAGCAAAAGTAGAGATTCAGATTCAAAGTACCACAACATGGAAAGCAAACTGTCAAAAATGAATGATGTAGGTTGTAAGATTAGTTAGAATTTCTGTACTTTCACTGAGTTACCTTTGGGGGAAAGGAGCTACATAGCATTTCTTCTCGTAAGATTGAACTAATTGCATAGAATCCCTAAGAAGGGCAAGTTCATATGTTGTGAGGAAGAAACAAGTATGT
Organism: Carcharodon carcharias; assembly: GCF_017639515.1. Taxonomy (NCBI): domain Eukaryota; kingdom Metazoa; phylum Chordata; class Chondrichthyes; order Lamniformes; family Lamnidae; genus Carcharodon; species Carcharodon carcharias. The sequence goes on from NC_054473.1 coordinate 182,042,279, forward strand.
CCAGTCTAAAGGCATCAGCCTAACTCATTATGTTCCTAATCCCTAATTTTTGTGCAGTACTGATGGAGTGCTGCATTGTCAGAGGCCACTTTGTTTTGGAATGGGGCAGCATATTTAACCCCTTTGGCTCAGGGGGAAGTAAACGATCCTGACATGCAATTTGAGGAAAAACAGGAAATTCTCCTGGTGTCTTGGCCAACATTCCTCCCTCAGCCAATACCTTGTTAAAGTAGATTAATTGACCATTACTTTGTTTGTGAGCTGTGCTGTTTTCCAAATTGGCTGGTGCATTTTAGCTGCATAAGAACCTTAACAAATATAAAGTAATTTATAAGTGCGTGAGAGAGAAAGGGAATCATGGGATATTCTGGTAGGATTAAATGAAATAGAGTAGGGGAAAGCATGTGAGTAAGGGCTGAATGACCTGTATCTATAGACCCATACACTATAAATTCTATGTAAAATCACTTGAATATTTCTCAGAGATGAATCCTTTGTTCTTACTTATCCTCTGGTCACTCTGCAGCAGTCGTTCACCGAAAATTGTACTTTGCTGTTATTTTGTTTTTCCTTTACCCATAAACATCCCTTAGATCAGGGAAAATTGCTCTTTGATAGTTTTTGATAGTGGCCTTCAGGCTATAAGTGACCAGAGAAGGGCCCCTCAAAGCAATAATGACTGCTTGATAAAGCATCCTGTTTTAAGCAGCAAGGTGTCTTGTGATCTGCTCAGGGGATACATTTGTTTGCAGGCTAAATTTAAGGTTTGCAGCCTATTAGTTAATGCTCCTTACTGGGCCAGTTAATAGGTCCATTCATGTGGAAGAACTGTGTTGTTTTATTTGTTTAGCACTACTCAAAACATTGCTGTACTTGGGATTCAGAAAAAAATCAGCTTCCTTTCTTTTAAAAGAAACAGATACACCGCAGGAAATCTCACAAACCTGTTGGTAAAAAGGATGAAAAGTGCACGGGAACAGAAAGGGTTTTAGATACCTTTCAGTTTGTGTTCCATTGTGATGTGGCTCAGTGGGTAACATTCGCGCCTCTGAGTCAGGAGGTTGTTGGATCAAGTCCCATTCCACATCCTTGAGCATCAAATCGAGGCTGACACTTCAGTGCAGTCAACTGAGGGTTGCTGCACAGTCGGAGTTGGGGCCTTACAGGTAGCATGTTGAACTGAGGACCTGTCTGCCCTCTCAGTTAGATATAATAAAGATCCCATGATACTATTTCAAAGGAGTGCTGGGAAGTTTGCCTCAATGACAAAAGAAGGCATCACCCATGCTACCCCTTGAGCCTGCTCTGCAATTCAATGACTTTATGGCTGGACTTTCTCTTCTCCCCACCCCACCACCATATCCTCCCCTAATCCCCACCTACCCTTTGATTCCCATGGCACCCAAAAATCTGTGGAGAGAGAAACAATCACAGAATTGTTACGCGCAGGAGAAGGCCATTTGGCCCATCATGCCAGCACCAGCTCCCCAAATGAGCATTACGACTTATTGCCAACCTCCTGCCTTTTCCACGTACCCTTGCACATCGTTTCTATTCAAATGATCATCCAATGCCCTCTTGAATGCTTAGAATGAACCTGCCCGCGCTGCACTTCCAAATGATGCATTCCAAGACTCGAACTACTCGCTGTGTGAAAAAGATTTTTCTCAGATCAGATTTGCTTCTTTTGCAAATCACATTAAACCTGTGACCTCTCGTTTCCGATACTTTTACGAGGGGGAACAGTTTCTCTCTATCTGTTCGTCTCGACTCTGCCCAGCCCCCTCATGATTTTGAACACCTCTATAAAATCTCTTCTTAGCCTTCTCCACTCCAAGGAGAACAGTCCCAGCCTCTCCAATCTATTTTCATAACTAAAGTTTCTCATCCCTGGAACCATTCTTGTAAGCCTCTTCTACACTGTCTCCAATGCATTCACATCCTTCCTATAGTGTGGTCCCTGGAACTGTACTCAATACCCCAGCTAAGGTCTAACCAGTGTACGATATAAACTCAGCATAACCTCCCTGCTCTTGTACTCTATGCCCCCATTAATGAAGCCCAGGTACTGTATGCTGTAAAGTAATGGAAGAGGTCATCAATAATACCATCAGGAGGCACTTGCTCAGCAATAACCTGCTCACTGACGTCCAATTTGGGTACCACCAGTGCCACTCAGCTCCTGACCTCATTACAGACTTCGACAAACATGGACAAAGGAGCTGAACTCCTGAGGTGAGGCGAGAGTCACTGCCCTTGACATCAAGCATCAAGGCTACATTTAACCGAGAGTGGCATCAAGGAGCCCTAGCAAAACTGGAGTCAATGGGAATCAAGGGGAAAAACTCTCCACTGGTTGGAGTCATACCTAGCACAAAGGGAGGTGGTTGTGGTCATTGAAGGTCAGTCATTTCAGCTCCAGGACATCACTGCAGGAGTTCCTCAGGGTAGTGTCCTCGGCCCAACCATCTTCAGTTGCTTCACCAATGACTTTCCTTCCATCATAAGGTCAGAAATGGTGATATTCACTGATGATTAGACAATGTTCAGCACCATTCACAACTCATCAGATACTGAAACAGTCCATGTCAAAATGCAGCAAGACCTGAACAATATCTAGCCTTGGGCTGACAAGAGACAAGTAACATTCACACCACACAAGTGCCAAGGAATGACTATCTCCAACAAGAGGGAATCCAACCTTTGCCCCTTGGCATTCAATGGCATCACCATCACTCAATCCCCCACTATCAACATCCTGGGGGCTCCCATTGACCAGAAACTGAACTGAGCTAGCCATATAAATACTGTGGCTACAAGAGCAGGTCAGAGGCTAGGAATCATCACAGAGTCACAGAATCCCAGTGCAGAAGGGGCCCTTCAGCCCATCGAGTCTACACCATCACATGAGAAACACCTGCCCTACCTACCTAATCCCATTTACCAGCACTTGGCCCATGGCCTTGAATGTTATGATGTGCCAAGTGCTCATCCAGGTACTTTTTAAAGGATGTGAGACAACCTGCCTCCACCACCCTCCCAGGCAGCGCATTCCAGACCCTCACCACCCTCTGGGTAAAAAAGTTTATCCTCACATCCCCCCTAAACCCCCTGCCCCTCACCTTGAACTTATGCCCCCTTGTGACTGACCCTTCAATTCAGGGAATAGCTGCTCCCTATCCACCCTGTCCATGCCTCTCATAATCTTGTACACAATCACGCGACGAGTAACTCACCTCCTGACTCCCCAAAGCCTGTCCACCATCTACAAGGCACAAGTTAGGAGTGTGATAGAATACTCCCCAATTTCCTGGATGAGTGCAGTTCCCACAACACTCAAGTAGCTTGACACTGTCCAGGATAAAGCAGCCCACTTGATTGGCACCACATCCACAAACATTCACTGCTTCCACCACTGACGCACAGTAGCAGCAGTGTGTACCATCTACAAGATGCACTGCAGGAATTCATCAAGGCTCCTTTGACAGCACCTTCCAAACCTACAACTACTACCATCTAGAAGAACAAGGGCGGCAGATAGATGGGAACACCACCACCTGGAGGTTCCCCTCCAAGTCACTTACCAACCTGGCTTGGAAATATATTGCCATTCCTTCACTGTCACTGGGTCAAAATCCTGGAACTGTCTTCTTTACAGCACTGTGGGCGTACCTACATCAAATGGACTGCAGTGGTTCAAGAAGTCAGCTAACCATCACCTTCTCAAAGGCAACAAGGGATGGGCAATATATGCTGGCCCAGCCAGCGAAGCCCACATACCATGAATGAATTTAAAAAATGCTTTATTAACTGCTCTCTTCACCTGTCCTGCCACCTTCAATGCTCTATGTACATATACACCCATGTCCCTCTGTTCTTGAACCCCCTTACGAATTATACCCTTATTTTATATTATCTCTCCCTGTCCTTCCTACCATCACCTCACACGTCTCTGTATTGATCTTCGTCTGCCACCTATCTGCCCATGCCACCAACTTGTCTCTGTCCTTTTGAAGTTCTATACTGTCCTCCTCACAGTTTATAATGCTTCCAAGTTTCAGTGTCATCCACAACCCTTGAAATTGTTCCCTGCAGACCATGATCTTGATCATTAATATATATCAGGAAAAGCAAGGGTCCCAATACTGACCCCTGGGGAACTCCACTACAAACCTTCAAACACAAAATTAATGTTTCAGGTCATGACTTTTATGTTTCTCTCTCCACAATTGCCATCAGACTCACTAATTTTTACCAGCCTCCTTTTTTTAAAATTGCCCATTTCCAGCATCTGCAGTATTTTGCTTTTGTGCTCAAAAATCTATTGATTTCAATCTTCAACATATTAAATGGCTGAATCTCCCCATGCCCTTGGGGAAGAGAATTCTAAGGATTCACAATCACCTGAGAGAATACATTTCTCCTCCTCTCTATCAAAAATGGTCAGCCATGTGACTATGATCCGCTAGACTCCATAGCCAGGAGAAACTGCTTCTCAGCACTTACCCTTTAATAATTTGATATATCCCATTAATATAACCTCTCATTCTTCTAAATATGGAAAATATAGGCCTATTCTACTCAACCTCTCCTCATAACTCAGCTCCCTCATCCCAGAAATTGACCTGGTGGGTTCTGACCAAATTAACCTCTCAATCAACAATTAATACAGTTTCAGAATTATTTCACTGCTGCTAATGGAAGCTTGCTGTATATAAATGAACTGCTGCAATTAGTGCATTACAACAGTCACTACGCTTCAAACTTGTACTTATTGGTTCTAAAGCACTTGGAGAAATCCTAAAGTTGTGAAAGATTCTGTACAAGTGCATGTCCTTTCTTCCTTCAGTCAGACAGTGCAGGTTCAGTTCTGATGCTTTTCACAGTCGAATACTGGCTGCCTGGACTCAAATGCTGGGGTCTGTCAGAACCTGTGGAAGCGCACCTTAGAATAATCAGCATCCTCAGAAGAGTAAACGGCAAAATTAGAAGGGTAGAACATTTTGAACAACAGTTCTTCCTTCTGCACTGTGCTATGAAACACAATATGGCCCAATTGGCAGAATGACCTGGTAGAGGGCGAAAAAGTTCAATCTTTTTCTGTGAGTGAGCTTCCTAGAAGCGGGATGGATGGAGGATAAAGATGAAACATATCTGCGGCCAAGTTATCCTGTCAAATCGATATATCTGCATATCTTGTGGTTTGCATTAATTCTCTCATGCATTCTTTTTAGGGAAATTTTTTTGTGCTAAACAAAAATCCTACGAGATCATGCTGCAGCTGGTAAGTGAGTTAAATCTTAAATTCAAAACTGCTTCTACATCCGCAATACCTTTTTTAAATGAATAATTGCGTTCCATACTCCCTTCCTTCCTCGTTATTTTCCAAACGCTCCTTCCCATTCTTTCCCTCCTCTTCACAAAGGTGAAATGGAAGCATCAATGAAAACAGAAATTGTTGGAAATACTCAGCAGATCTGGCAGTATCTGTGGAGGGAGAAAAAGAGTAAAAGTTTCAGGATTTTATTTCAAATTTCCAACATCCGCATTATTTCCAATGTGTTTCTTTTACCTTGTTCACCTTCACACTTTTCATTTGCCTTCTTTGATCTACTTCCCTCCACTTGATTACAGACCTCCTCTCTTGTTCTTTTCCCCACCCTTCCCCTCTTTCACTTGCTCAAAGTCTATTACATCTCTAACTTTACCTAGCGCTGGTTAAAATTCACACATCTGAAATGTTAACCCTGTTTCTCTCTTCACAGATGCTGCCAGACCTGCTGAGTATTTCCAGCATTTTCTGTTTTTAATTTCAGATTTCCAACATCCACTATCTTCTGCTTTTGTGAAAATATTAGCAGTTTTGGATGGCTCACTGAAAATGCAAACTAGAGGAAGCAGAATTGAAAACTAACACAGGAATTGCTAAAAGATAAAAGACCAAGATCCATCTAATTTGCCTTCTACGTTCCTGGTAGAGCAATAACAGAGTTGTTGGATGAATCACAGCAGTCAATCTATATCATTTATTCTACAAAAGATCCAGACATGTGGCAAAGAAATCCGCCGGTGGAGGAGAGCTTTGTCAACCATTAGTCCAAAGTTACTTTTTCTTCTGAAACATGTCACATCACAAATTATTCATAATGTTGAGTCCTGCAGGTAAAAGTTTAGAACACAAATCCAAGAAAATGATAATGAGCCTGTGTAAAGGCTCTGCTATGAGCACACTCGAGGTACAATTCTAACATTTGCATCAGCCAAGGCTCAATTGATAGCGCGTTCATATCTGAGTCATGAGGTTCTGCATTCAAATTCCGTCCCTAATTGCCCTTCAGAAGATGGTGGTGAGCTGCCTTCCTGAGCTGCTGCATACTCCAAAACAGTACTGAGGGAACGCTGCACTGTCAGAAGTGCTGTCTTCACGTTAGATGTTAAACAGAGGCTCCATCTGCCTGTGAGGTGGATGTAAAGGATCTTGTGGCAATATTTGAAGAAAATCAGGGGAGTATCCAGTGCTTATCTCTCAATACAAACGTATAAACAAGGAGCAGGAGTGGGCCATTCAGCCCCTCAAGCCTGCTCCGCCATTTGATAAGATCATGACTGATCTGATAGTAACCTGAAATCTGTATCCCACCTACCCCCGATAAACCATCACCCCCTTGCTTGCCAAGAATATATCCACCTCTGCCTTAAAAATATTCAAAGCCTCTGCTTCCACCGTCTTTTCAGGAAGAGAGTTCCAAAGAATCACGACCCCCTGAGTGAAAACATTTCGTCTCATCTCTGTTCTAAATGAGCAACCCTTTATTTTTAAACAGCGACCCCTAGTTCTAGATTCTCCCACAAGAAGAAACATCCTCTCCACACCCGCCCTGTCATGAGTCCTCAGGATCTTATAAGTTTCAATCAAGTCACCTCTTACACTTCTAAACTCCAGCGGATACAAGCCCAGCCTGTCCAACCTTTCCTCATAAGACAACCCACCTTTTCCAAGTATAAGTCTGTTAAACCTTCTCTGAACTGCTTCCAACACATTTACATCCTTCCATAAATAGGCTGACCAGTACTGTGCACAGTACTCCAAATGTGGTCTCATTAGTGCTCTGTCCAACTGAAGCATAACCTTCCTACTTTTGTATTCAATTCCCCTCGCAATAAACGATAACATTCTGTTAGTCTTCCTAATTACTTTCTGTACTTATATACTAGCCTTTTGTGATTCATGCACTAGGAACTGACTCGATTGCCACTCCACTGGAAGTTAAGGCCCATTATCCCACCATTACCACGTTTCTGTTTTTGAGAGTTTGCTGTGTGCGAATTGGTTGCAAAGGTTCCTATGTTATAGCTGTGTCTTACCTCAAAAAGTACCTCATTGGCTGTAAAATGTTTGGAGGTATTTGGTGGTCATGAAAAATGCTATTTAAATATAAGTCTTTATTTCTTTTCTTACTAAGGCAAGGATATGTCGGTATGGGAGGCACTGCCAACAAAGGCCCCCACACTGATATCTAATTTAAGATGCTGGGATAAGAAGATAGTTGATGAGCTTGGAATTGCTTACACTGAAGGGAAAATGGCTCAGCAGGGATATCAAACATGCAAGATTCCCGAATGAATAAATGAATTGAAATCCAACATGACGTCTGAGATTGCCAGGAGCGATTCTTGAGGGCCTCCAGTCTCCCACATCCCCCCATGGAAACATGGCATCTCACCTCCTGCCCACTTCCACTACTAATGCCTCCAGCACCGGATCTAAGATCCTTCAGCCCTCTCTCTGCCTCTTGTGTTCCATTCTCCATGCCTTGAATCGCATCAATAGCTTGCAGCAACATCTTCCCTGTAACTCAGTGCGGGAGGGCCTCCATTGTCCCTTTGGACTATCTTTTCCACACTCTGAATAAACTGGTTCCATGGGGGGATGTGGGGGACTGGAGGCCCTCAAGAATCACTCTCCGATGGTGGAAGCAGGTGGCAAGTAGTGCACACAAGAATATGGAATATAAAGGTGCTACTTAGTCAGGAACGCCTAAGAAATGCTTGCCTTCATTGGCAATGGTATTGAGCATAAAAGCTGGGAAGTCATGCTGCAGCGGTGATGCCCAGAACTGTACACAATATTCCAGCTGAAGTCTAATGAGTGTCTTATATAAATTCAGCATTACCTCCTTGCTCTTGTACTCAATGCCCCTATAATTAAAGCCCAGGGTACTATATTCTTTATTAACTGCTCTCTCCACCTGTCCTGCCACCTTCAAAGGAGTAGAAGGGTGCTTTTCTGAATGGAGAGCTGTGACTAGTGGTGTTCCGCAGGGATCAGTGCTGGGACCTTTGCTGTTTGTAGTACACGTAAATGATTTGGAGGAAAATGCAACTGGGCTAATTAGTAAGTTTGCAGAAGATACTAAGGTTGGAGGAGTTGCAGATAGTGAAGAGGATTGTCAAAGGATACAACGGGATATAGATTGGTTGGAGACTTGGGTGGAGAAATGGCAGATGGAGTTTAATCCAGACAAATGCGAGGTAATGCATTTTGGAAGGTCTAATACAGGCAGGAATTATACAGTAAATGACAGAACCCTTAACTGCATTGACGGGCAGAGGGATCTGAATGTACAGGTCCACAGGTCACTGAAAGTGGCAACGCAGGTGGATAAGGTAGTCAGGAAGGCATATGGCATGCTTGCCTTCGTTGGCAGAGGTATTGAGTATAAAAGCTGGGAAGTCATGCTGCAGCTGTATAGAACCTTGGTTAGGCCACACTTGGGAGGCTGCAATCGGCTGTCCACCTACCGCCGACTCGATCGGGCCCACACGCCCACCAAGGGCAAAATTCTGGCAGCATCGGCGGAGAAGAAGACAGTTGACGTTTCGAGTCCTCATGACCCTTCAACAGAACTAGTTCTGTCGAAGGGTCATGAGGACTCGAAACGTCAACTCTTTTCTTCTCCGCCGATGCTGCCAGACCTGCTGAGTTTTTCCAGGTAATTCTGTTTTTGTACCAGGATGCTGCCTGGTTTGGAGGTTATTAGCTATGAGGAGAGGTTGGAGAAACTTGGATTGTTCTCACTAGAGCGACGGAGATTGAGGGGCGACTTGATAGAAGTTTAGAAAATTATGAGTGGCATGGACAGAGTAGATAGTCAGAAGCTTTTTCCCAGGGTGGAAGAATCAATTACTAAGGGACATAGATTTAAGGTGAGAGGAGAAAACTTTGGAGGAGATGTGCGGGGCAAGTTTTTTACGCAGAGGGTAGTGAGTGTCTGGAATTCGCTGCCAGAGGAGGTGGTGCAAGCAGGTATGATAGTGGTGTTTAAGAGGCAGCTTGACAAACACATGAATAGGATGGGAATAGAGGGATACGGACCCCGGAAGTGCAAAATGTTTTAGTTGACGGGCAATATGATCGGCGCAGGCTTGGAGGGCCGAAGGGCCTGTTCCTGTGGTGTTCTTTTCTTTGTTCTTTGTACTTCTTTAGGTTTGATTATGCCAACACATTGAGGTCGTGAAAAAGAGCTGAAATGCAAAGTGAAATAGCTGGGATAAGCCATTTATAAGTACTGATGCAATTGCTAGTGAGATACTTGTCCTGTGGAGTAAACGTATGAAAAAAAAGCACAAATAAAACTTGATATGGAGCATGATAAGGCAATTTTTTTGGAAAATCAGTGCATCTGCAGTTTACCCAGTCAGGATATTATCGAGGCCCCTTAACAAAACCTGATGCTTCGCATGAATGTTAGACAAGCATTACTGGCATTAGGTGATAAGAATCAGAGAGAGAAAAAAAGATTATCTTTAAGTTACACAGACAATTTTCAATTTTCAAAGATTAAAAATCCTACCAAAAGATACAATGATCAAGCGTACACAAGGCCAATGGGGAGATTAGTGAGATGTGTGAAATCTGTAAAAAAGGTATCAAAGGATGCTGGCACATCTTATTGTCAGGCTTCCATTGGCACATTACTTCAGTGAGATGGTTACCATGGATCTAAAGGTATGGGACAGCGATATATATTTGTGGACATGGTGACCAGGTTTAACTTTCTACAATACCAGCCCAGAACGTGCGTGGAATGACAATCACTGTCGGCTTGCCATTCTGTTAACCTGTTTACTTACTCAGGTTGGGAGCTGCACGTTCCTCGTCTGGACTCCCATCCTGGGCCTGGTGAGAAATGTGCAGCACAGCCACTCCGGTGACCTTCCAGTGCAGGGCAGCTGTGTTGGGTGAAGTGAAGCCGCACCCCCTTTTTATAGCGCAAACTGCCATAAAGTGGGTAAGTTTAAAGATCCCAGCCACTTTTGAGAAGACAGGGACATGGTAAGTGTGGAAGGTAAGTGGATGAAGGGTGAGGGGGTTGGGGGGTGGGGGGAATGGGGGTTGGGTGGTCAGGGGGAGAGGGGGGTCAGGCGGTTGGGGGTGTTGGGTGGTCAGTGCAGTGTCAGGTGGTCGCGGGAGTCGGATGGTTGGGGTGGGATCGGGGGGTGGGGTCAGGAGAGCCGGGGATCAGGAGGATAGTTGGGGGTGGGTGAGTTGTCAGGGTTTGGGAGGGTATTTTGGGGCTGGGGTTTAGTTGGAGGCTGGGTGTTGTCAGGGTTTGGGGTTTAGCCTAGGGGTGGGGGTTAGTCAAGGGGTTGGGAGGATGGGTTAAGCGGGGGGTAATTGCGGGGTCAGAAGGGTAGTTGGGTTGTGGGGGGTTAGTCAGAGGGTAATCGAGGGGGTCTAGTGGGGGGATCAGGTGGTCAGCAGTTACTTAGGAGTTAGAAGTGACTTTAATCCTTTTAACTTTTCCTGGGTAGCCATTCAACTAAGAGAGTCAGGACCATCAAAAGTCTTCAATTTAAATCGGGGTATCAGATGGTTCCAGATGCAGGGTAATTGCCCACAAACTGAACCACCCCACCACCACCCCCCACCCCCAACCACCCGAAATTCTCAGGCATTTCCCAAGCAGTACTTGCCTGGAAACTTCCGGGGGTCCCCCAGTGCATCTTCTGGGGGTGTCTCTGGGGTACGACGCCCCAGACATGGGAGAAAACATGACCATCGTGGTCATGAATATTACAGCTGAAAGTTCTTCTGCAACGCGCTCTGTGAAAGGTATTATGCAGTGATCAATGAAATTCTGCATCACATCTTAGCTGATCAACCAGATTGCAAGTCGACAACTGCCATGGCATTAATGGTTCAAGCAAATAATTCACTCCAGGTAGTTGGACGGCATAGTCCTTATCAATTAGTCCATGGGTGAAATTGCAAACTGCCTTCTGTGCTGCAGCATTAGTCCTCTTGCTCTAGAAGGGATTACAATTTGTTCAAGTTTTTCTGCACATTTGAGGGATTTACATGCAGGGAGATGGGCTCTCATCAAAGCTGAGGTCTCAGAAAATTTGAAGAGGCAGCAGTCAGGCCATTCAAGACAGAATCTAATTTAGCAGTTTTGGCATATTAAAGCGGGGGGGGTGGTGGTCATAGGGAATGGAAAGTCCTTGGAAAACTAATAGAACCTGATTGTAAGACAGTACTTCTCAATTGTGGCAATCACGCTTTTAAGATTCATTCTTCATGATTAATTGGAATTAATTGCAGAATTGTCGACTCTAAGCAACTGATTGAAGTAAACAAGGCCTCAGGAGTTTTGTGATGAAGGCCAGAATATGATCAATTAAGGGCTGGATTGTGGCAATGTGTGAGTAATCATGATATAGAGGACAGAGTTGTCACATCGAAAGGCTAATTGCCCAGTGTGAGTAGTCAGGTGACACATATTCCAGAAGGGTCTAGCGACTGAAGGATGTGACAATTATGGAGCATGTCGCAAAAGTTGCTGGCAAGTTCAAATATTGGTTGAAGGCTCAGTCGGATGGTAGAGAAGTGAGTTCTATGAATTGGCAGGAGGGGGTAAAATAGTGGGGATAAGAAAGTGCAACGCAAATACTGAGAGTGAGTCTAGAAGTGACCATTGTCTCAGAAACTGAAGAAGAAAGACTTCGGACGAGATTTTCCAGGCCTGCCCACCATTGGGATTGTCCAGTCCCATCGAAAGTCAATGAACTCTTGGCTGACCAGCCGCCTCCCCCATGGTGGGTCCCACCACGGCAGGGCTGGACAATCTCGGCCTTTAGAAACTAATCAAATGCAATTGTGGGCTGAATGATGCTTCCCGGGTGTGGGAAGTCTGTTTTGCTGAAAATTATAAACGCGGTCAACTGAAAATAGATCTCCCAATGCCACTTGCCAAACAATCAACACCCACTTCACATACAGTAAAAATTGTTGTTTTTCCCTTTATATTGGTATTCTTGCAAAGTCCTGATGAACGTATGATGAAAAGCTCAGGTGAATCTATTTCTTCAGCAATTCCTAAAGTTTTGTTGGTATTATAAAGGAAAATTTTCAGGCATCTTCTTGATGATTTCTTCTGGGGTATTACTGTGGAATTTGAAAGATGTGTTACTAATATTATTGTAGTAAAATTTAAAGTTGTGAGTCAGTCTTATGGGGCTTCTAAATAATATTGACTTAAACATTAAGCAGAGGAGATCTAGAATAACTTGAAATCAACAATTCTATTTGGAGAGTGTTACTCCCATCCCAGTTAATTGTGCTAGGTTATCACAGAAAGCTGGTGTTATGTCTAAAGAGTCAGAACAATTACAATGCTGGGACACCCTGGTCCACTCCTCCGTCACCCCCTACTCCTCAACCCCCACCTATGGCACCCCCCCCAAGCCCACGCAAAAGATGCAACATCTGCTCCTTCACTTCCTCTCCCCTCACCGTCCAAGGGCCCAAACACTCCTTTCGAGTGAAGCAGCATTTCACTTGCATTTCCCCCAACTTAGTCCACTGCATTCGTTGCTCCCAATGCGGTCTCCTCTACATTGGAGAGACCAAACGTAAACTGGGCGACCGCTTTGCAGAACACCTGCGGTCTGTCCGCAAGAATGATCCAAACCTCCCTGTCGCTTGCCATTTTAACACTCCACCCTGCCCTCTTGCCCACATGTCTGTCCTTGGCTTGCTGCATTGTTCCAGTGAAGCCCAACGCAAACTGAAGGAACAACACCTCATCTTCCGGACTGAATATTGAATTCAACAACTTTAGATCTTGAACTCTCTCCTCCATCCCCACCCACTTTCTGTTTCTTCCCCCTTCCTTTTGTTTTTTCCAATAATTTATATAGATTTTTCTTTTCTCACCTATTTCTATTATTTTTAAATCTTTTATGCCCCCCACCCCCACTAGGGCTATACCTTGAGTGTCCTACCATCCATTCTTAATTAGCACATTCGTTTAGATAATATCACCAACTTCAACACCCCTGTGTTCTTTAGTTCTTTTGTCTGTGACATCTTTTGATGATCTGCTCTTATCACTGCTTGCTTGTCCCTACAACCACACCACCCCCCTCCACTTCTCTCCCCCGACCCAACCCACCCCCCTCCCCCCCACCTTAAACCAGCTTATATTTCACCCCTCTCCTTGGATTCACCCAGTTCTGCTGAAGGGTCATGAGGACTTGAAACGTCAACTCTTTTCTTCTCCGCCGATGCTGCCAGACCTGCTGAGTTTTTCCAGGTAGTTCTGTTTTTGCCATGCTTCATTGCTCAGTTGAACTGGTTCGACACTCAGACTAAATCAGATGCTAATTTTAATGTATTGACGTTAAGTACAATGATGAAACACTCTAAATTAGAGAATGTCTCAAGGGCAACTAAAACATAAAAAGAAATCTGGAGAAGTGCATTCTTAATTTCTCAAATTCAGGTGTACCCAACAACATGAAACTAGTCACTTTTAGTGCTGCAGCCCATGCTAATCTTCCTGACGAGTATTGTAGTGCAGTTGGTTTCATTATATTTCTTATGGGTGAAAATGAGAAATTTTATCCTATAGCCTCAGAAAATAAAAAGGGTTTTTAAAAAGTACTTTAGTTGTTGAAACACTGGCTCTTGTGGGGGCAATGGATATGGAATTCTATTTGCCAGATATTTAAAGTGAGATTCTGTATAAGGGTCATACTGAAGACAGTATTACCATTGCATGTTATGTAAGTAATTGTTCATGGTTGGATAATGTACACACTGTGAAAAGTGTGAATGAGAAATTATGAGTTGGCCTTGCTGGCTTGGAGTAAAAGCTGGTGAGAAAGGAAATCTCTAAAATTAAATAGGTGAATACAAGCCTTCAACTGTTGGATGGTTTTACAAAAATAAATATGTATAAAGACGTTGTTTGGAGCCCTGGAGAATTGTGTCTCACAATGTAGTGCTTTGGGCTGAATATGGAGATTTTTGATTCAATTTGTTATGAAATTTTGGTTGTACATTAACTCCATTTAAAGGGAGAGAGAGGAATTGGTTAATTGTTTTGTCACGGACAGAATTTATACGTTTCCTTTTTGTTTGTAAGGGATGTGTGTTTTCTTACCCTCAGAGTGATTGTCCCAATTAAATGATTCCATCAGCAAGCTTTTTTGCGAGTTTTAAAATAAAAAAATGTTATTTATTATCATTCACCCCGGATGTTTAAAACACAACACCTCACTAGTCTAATACTCACTCACACACACACAAAGATTAGTTACAGGTGAAGGTAAAACAATACAGTTACAACTTATAATTATCTCAGTCTCTTTCATGGCAGGGCTGTGGTTTCTTAGATAGAGATAGTGCTTTAGAGTTGAAGTGAAAGTCTGGTAAAGCAAAGGGTTCTCGGTCAGCTGTGAGGTTCTTTTTTAATCCAATTTCCAGCAGGTTGGTTCTCAGGTGATCTTGAAGTTGGAACAGGTTGAGGAGAGTCCTGCTCCCACTTTCAAGACATTGTTGTTTACTACCTTGGCTGCTTAGATGACTTGCAACTGGTTCAATGGCTTTCGGTAGAGTTTTATCTGCAAACAGCCTCTTGCAAAATTTTTTAGGTAGACAACAAAATGGCTTCTCATTATGTGACTTGAACAAGTTCAAAGTCCTTTTTCTAAAACAGGGTGTTGTGTTGATTACATATCTTATGTTGTTATTTGACACCTTGAGAGTTTGAGACAGCCATTTTTTGTGTTTGAATGACCTGTTCAATTAAAAATTACCATTTTGAATTAGTTTCAGGAAAGGTATTGATACAACATCAGCCTGTAATGTTCCCTTTGTTACCCCTTGAGGCAGGGAAGTTGTTGCATCCACAAAAGAAGTCAGTTGATCCTTGTGCAGCCATTTTTTGCAGCCATCTGTTGAGTTTTTTAAAAATATTAAGTATTGGCTGAAAGTTTGTAATAAACTGGACCAAGACAGTAGATTGATTGTGTTTAATTGTGTCCTGATGGTAGGCAATAATGGGTGGGGGGGTGGTGGGTTAACGTGAGCCCTGATAAATAGACACAGACTAAAACTGTGATGTTTGGGTTAGGGTGTGTGTGCTTGTAATGTGTAGCTCTAAATATAAAAGTGTGTAAAGATTGGCTCCAGTTCTATATTCCATCAATTGGCTTTCTAGGGGGAAAAAAATCATCAGTCATCCCCCTCCTCCTTCAATGATTAAGAAAAGGCCACAGTGCTCAGTACCTCCTTCCTCCTGGAATGTTGTACAAAGTGCAGAAGACCACTATCATTCTGGAAAACCTGGTTGGTGTAAACTGAATGGCACCCCTGGATCCATCCAAGCACCTGAATCATATCTTCAGCATTAAGGTTGCTTGTTCTATAACAACCCTGTTGGTCAGGTGAATATCTCTCGGATGCTTGACTGGTATTAGATGAACTCATCATGGCGGTTCTCTGGAAATCTTGCACAAACATCTTTGATTACAGACAATCTGAACATTGATGGAGAGGAAGCACTTTCAGTTGATGAAGGTTCCTGGGTTATCTGGGATGTTTTGATCACCACATGTGCACAGTCAATGATTCCTCTGGGCCTGTGAGAATCCAGATTGAGCAGCAAAGCTGAGTGCCTGCTCATTCTGACTGGTCTCAACAGTTGATAAATGTTTACCACTCACAAGCCCAAGCACCTTGTTGAGTTAAAATTCAGCCCACAGAATCACAGAATGCTACACTATAGGAGAAGACTCTGCAGCTATTGTGTCTGTGCTGACTCTTTGGTCAGAGCTGTCCAGTTAATCCTACTACTCCTTCCTTTTCCCCGCAGCCCTGTGAATTCCTCCCTTTTAAGCATTTATCCACTTGGTCACTATTGAATCTGCTTCCACCATCCTTTCAGGCACTGCATTCCAGGTCCCTGGCTGTATGACAGAATGTTTCCTCATTTTATCTCTGGTTCTTTTGACTATTACATTATTACCAATCCTTCTGCCACAGGCAACAGTTTCTTTTAATTTACTCCTTCCTGATTTTGATTCAATTCCCATATGTTATTCTGGAAGTTAGAGCAGGGAAAGAGGAAATCAGAGTTTTGAAAACAACTGTGTAGGACTGCCCACATGTGGATTGCTTGTTTTACAACTTCCAAGACAGGTTTGCAGCACTGGAGCCCTTGTCCATTAATGGCAAACTCTACAATATTAATACATTGTACAAGTGAGACTAATGAGGGCACTTATTATTTAAGAACTGGGTTGCAGTGGTCGTCAGTCCTCTGTTTGTTTATTTCAGACTTTTAACAGAAATTTAATGAGCTGATTGACTCTGAAAAGCAGGGCTTCTTTCATATTTAACATGTGGAAGAGTCTGAAGAAGACTCATACGGATTCGAAATGTTAATGCTGTTTCTCTCTCCACAGATGCTGCCAGGCCTGCTGAGTTTTTTCAGCATCTTTTGTTTTTATTTCAGGTTTCCAGCAGCTGCAGTATTTTGTTTACTTCTTTCATATTTGACAAGCCTTCAAACTGAGAATCAGGATCCCTGCAACCTCCACAGGGTGATGCGATGGAATTCCACCTCACACATAAAACAGGTTAAGTTGCATTTGGGGCATAATGACCACAATTGGACAATGAGGCCACCCTTTAGTGGAACCTGGGACCTGTCCCATGAAGGATCTAAAGGGGCATTTGCAAATTTGAGCTGGGACACCCTGTAAATTAACCGTCACATAGAGAATTGCAAACACTTGAGTTTGACTTGGCTCATTTTGCTGCACCTGCGTACTTCTGGACAAACCAGACAATGACTGTATTCTCCATAACTCTGGCTTTTATTTCTGTAAAAAAAGGTTGCATTCAAACTCTGACAGAAGCATGGAGCTTATCCCTTTTCACACTGACCTCTCACTGAGATATTAAACTGCAGTCCTGACTCACTGTTTAGGTAAATCTCATACCAGTAATCCAACAGTAGGACTTTATTTGTGTGCCTTGGTCAATAATTCCTTCCTCAACTGAAAAACTGATCATCTATCTTATTACTGTTGTGGAGTCTTGCTGTGTGCTAAAGGGTTGCTGTGTTTGCCTACAGCAAGCTGCTGCACTTCAAAGTAATTCATTGTATATGAAGGGCTGTGAGATGCTTCTGAGAGATGTGATGAAGTGCTTTCTAAATACAAGCTTAGCATTTCATTCACCAGAATATAATGCACCTGCCAAAGTTGAGACACTGTTGACATTAAGGCTGGGATTTTCCAGGCCTTTATGCCAGTGGGATCTTCCGGTCCTTCCGATGTGAATGGAGATTTCAATAGCTCTCTGGCCCTGCCACGGGGGGATTCCACCATTGTGGGGGCTAGAAGATTCCAGCCTAAGTTCCTGTAGTTCAGTGGAGTTTGTGTGGCACCTTCATCATAACTTTGTCAGAACTCATCAGAAAACACATGGGACCGAGTTGGGCTTGTAAAAATTAGATGTTCCACCCATAGAGTGTGGGCAGAGTCTCTAAACACCAGGGTTCCCTACTTCTTCATCTAAATTGGAATCCTGGAATGGGCTGGAATTTTTTGAGGCTACTTTGGAGGCAAGTAGAGTGACCAGAAATCAAATCACACATTAATTCTCAGCAATTCCTTGCACTTATATAGTGTTTTTAACAAAGCCAAACAGGATGTCCAATAGGCAAGATTTGAAGGAGCACAGAAGGTTGTAGGGCTGTAGCAGGGGCAAGGATCGTAGTGGGGTTTGAAATCAAGGGCGAGAATTTTAAAATTGATCCTTTGCCAGACCAAGAGCCAATATGGGCCAGCGAGCATAAGGAGTGATGGGTAAACAAGATGTGATGCAAGTTGTGATACTGGTCGCAGAATTTTAGATGAGCCCAAGTTTATGGAAGGCGGAAGATGGGATAGAATTGGAATAATTGACTCTGCGGGGAATATAGGTTTTCCTTTGAGTAGTTGGTACTGATTTTCAGAGGTTTGAGGTGGAGAACTCTCTTCACAGAAATCTTTGAAAACTGCCACCTAAAAGCACCACACAGCCTTAACATCTCAACGGGGAGTTGCATAGCCATTAGTGGGGATTTCAAATAAAGCAATGGTGATTTCAAGTTCAGTGAGGTGGGAGGAGGCTCATGTGGCGCTTCAATTCTGCCATCGACCTGTTAGAACAAATGGTCTGTTTCTGTGCTATAACTTCTATATAAAGGTACGTTTGAGAGCTTTGTCATTAATGACTCAGCTTAATTTTAACAATGAAACATTAAAACTATACCTACCGCTTGATTAAAATCACAGAACAGGACCACCCAAGTTGAAATCTTGAACAAAAAGTCTTCAGACGTTATGTTATCTCTGCATGCAGTATATGTCACAGGCACGCGGGTTTGCTCAATTATATGTGGTCTCAGGTTTAAAAATATCCTTTCAAACTGATTCACCACAATCATTAGCATGCATTCTTCATCCTAGCACAACAACTCTGTTTTAATAGAAGCATCTGACTTGCAGCGTGTAAAATAAACCATTAAAAAGGAATGCTTTATGCTTATTCATGAGATTCAAATTAGCACTGGCTATATAAAGCACTAATTATTAATAAGAATGTACTTGGAACATTTCCAATATTCCTTCTAAATCTAGATTTTCCATTGTTTTTCACTTTTTCTGCATGTCTTACTTCAAGAACCATAAATTCCTATAACCCCCTCACTTTCAGCTCCCTTCATTTTTTCACTGGGCTAAGCAGTGGGGAGGCATAAGCCAGCAGAAATGGATACAATGCAAGTGAGAACAAGAGTAAGCTAACCAATGCCTTGAGCTTGTTCTGCCATTTAATGGCTAATCTGTGAGTTCACTCCATCTGTCATCTAGACTTAGAAGGCTCCCTGCATTGAGAGATGCAGGAGGCAGACGAAGCACACACTTATATCTGTTTCAATCGCTTGTTTTTCCTGCAGCAGGTTGCTAGCCTGAAGCTGTGGTATAAAGAGTTAACAGCTGGGATATGCAGCCTATCCACTAACCAAATCCCACGCTTAGAGTCCAAGATAAAATGACCATCTCAGAACATGGTAGCAGCGGTGGAGACATCAATTTAAAAAACACTCTGGTATTATTGAAGGAATCACAGAGTGAAGCACAACTTGATAGCAGCTCGTAACAAATCGACGGACAGAAGTAACGATGACCTTATCCCTGATGAGGAGTCCCTGTCCCTACCCCACCCATTTGACTGCCTTGAGGACCTGCAGAGAGGCCAGCAGTGGGAGTTATGGAAACGCCATTTTATCCAGTACTGAGCAGCACCAGGCCTTCATGAAAAAGAGAAAAAGCTCCAAGTCAGTCCCTTACTTTATGCTGTAGGTCCAGTAGCAGGCACCATTCTCCGAAGGTAGGGGTGCAGGAGTACACCGTGAACTTTGAGGCCATTCCTAAAGCCTTTGGCACTTATTTTAACCTGCCTTTGAACCCCATTATCGAATAAGAGGTTCAATACACAAAGCTGGCCAAACTCTGAGCATTGAATTGGGCTATAATTTGATGCCACTCCAAGACATCACATGACTGTTGACTGGGTAGGCCCACAGGCAGAGGCCCTACCCACAGGAAAGCCCGCCAAACCGGGGAAAAGGGCGCAAAATGAAAACCAGCGTAGATGTCAGGATCACCCAGCAGGGAGCGCTTCCAGTGCGGCAAAACTGGACATTTCAAGCATTTCTGCAAGTCCAACAATTTCATTTGAAGTTGAAGACAAGAAATATTTCAAAAACCCACTCCACTCAGGAAGTGTAAAGGCGAGAAAAACACAAAATTACAGAGTTCCGAGGGTAAGTTTTAGTCCAGGCTGCTGGTCAGTTACAGTCCAAATTCAAGGCTTCGATACTACCTTTGAAATTAATACTGGAGCGGCTGTTAACATATTAGCAGCCAGTGACCCTTCATCCATCAAATTACAAGGTCCAGGCGACATTGACCTTCCAATCAAAGACAGGTTTATTGCTCCTCTTTGCTACAAGGGGGCGACAGATTGTTGATACTGTCTAGGTCATTCACAATTGATGCACATCCTTGTTGAAAGGTGGTTTTAGCATACTTCTGGCATCCTAGAAAAAAAACAGATGATGCCCACCATTTGAACAACTCACTGTCTTTCATGCAAAAATCTTCAAACCTTTATTTAGAAATGGTAGAACTTCAGCCTTCAGAAGCTGAGTAAGTTAATACGATCAGCAGAAAGTTCCTTTCTTTCACGGAGACATGATCCACCAGACCACGGGCAGAGACTGATGTTTTGAACCTTCATAATGTATGGCCAGTGGTGGTGGATACAGAAGACACTGCAGCAGACGGTGACCTTCGCCATGGAGACCTGCTGGGTCTGAATCGGCTCCTCCTGGAAAGTGTTAAGGAAGAATGGTTGCAGTACTGAGTGGTCTGCTGGAGGCTGAGGTCTCAGAGGATGATCCACCTTTCCGGTTGATAGACGCACCATTTGAAGTCTCTGTTGTCTTTTTTAGAGGAGCCAGCTGTGTTTCTAGTGGCTGAAAAACATTCAGATCTTAGTTCCATTGAACCTACCAATGTATTGCCTGGTCTATCTCCTGTTGTTCAAGGGCAACTAGGGATGGGCAATAAATGTTGGCCCAACCAGCAAAGCTCACATCCCATGAATGAATAAAAGTCCAGAGAGACTGCTCTGCCTGAGTCCAGGTTAGAGCCCATAGAGGACCACACTGTTAGAGAGCTGGTACATTCCCACGGGGAAAGTCAATTTGTTTCAGTCCAAGCTGAAAGTCTACTTCCCTCCAGAGCTGGAGGTCAGCACAGAAGCTGCGGCAGAATTGTTATCACTTCTCAAGCTGCAGAATCCTGCACAGCAATTTTGTCCCCAAGTTAATTCTCTGTAGGGAATTCCTCTCATTACCCAAGATGAGGATGTCTTGTCTCCATATCCTTATCAATTCTTCCCATTGCCCAGAGTGGAGCAACCTCACACAGACAGAATTGTTTCTCTCTTACCAGTGCCTACAGGAAGTAGACAGTCCTCTCAGAATATCAGTGGGAAATCAACTCTTCTTTTCCTGACAGTCTTACAGGAATTTTGTTGTTTCTTTGTTCATCATTTAAGTTCATTGAAATCTTGGATCTTCAATGCCTTTTCAGTCATCGATACAGCAGTAGGTAACACAGCTATGACTGTCTTCCCTGGAGTTGAAGATCATTCCTGTTCTGAAGGTCTTCCCCAGTGTGCTTTGAGGGAGCAACAAGTTCCTCAGTGTCCTGAGTTCTTCTCTTCTATTCCCAGAGAGCCCAAAGGTTGATGTTCATCAGTATTCCCTCTTGGATCAGCCTTTCATTGAAAAGTCTTTGTTGTCGGTACAGTTCAGTCATCCTGCATCCTATACTCTGCTTCCCAGCAATGCTGCTAAAGTGTGGTCCTATCCTGAAGATACTGATGCTCTACTAGATGCAGAAGAAAGTCTTCATGCTTCCATGATGTCTCCCCTTAGGGTTGAGAATACTGTGGGAGGTCAAATCCCCCTAGGACTGTGACTTGGGGAGCGGGAAGAATAAGAGTTGGAGTTGGGTAGAATATGTAGTTGTAAGAAGGGAGTTACACAAATGCAATATAAATTGTTAAAGACACAGGCCAGGATTTTCCAGCCTAGCTCCAGTAGGACCCACTGTGGCAGGCCAGCCAAAAGTCCATTGACTTTTGGTGGGACCAGAAGATCCTGGTGGTGGGCGGGGCCAGAAAACCCAGCCATAGTTTCACATTGTTGTTAGAAAGTAGGATAGTATACTTGGGGGGAGGTGTAGTATAAAGGATAAACAGATAGGATATGCTAATGTATGATGTAAATCATGATGTAACACTGGTATCAGTCATTTGTTAGACTCTATCTCTAGAGAGAGTGAGGTTTGACCACAATGGCAAGAGCACCATTCCTACTCTGTCATCTGTTTAGATGTAGTACTAATAGGCAACTGTTAAGCAGATACCAAAGTATTTCTACAGTGTATCTGCCAACCAAGTCCCAAGCCTAGAGTCCAAGACCTCAAGTACAGCTGACCAAGTACCTCTCCAGTTCTTATCTCTTGTCATAGGCATGTTGGAACAATTTGTAGATTGAGAGTCAAACTGTTTGGCTGTGTTATGAACACACCTTCCATGGCCATAAAGTCCTGGAGTGAGAGTCAAATTCATCGCTTCTGGCTCATAGGTAGGGAAGCTACCCATTGCGCCCTAAGGCCTTCCACATCTACTAGCCATGATTGTTAATTCTTAATATGCTTGCTAAACAAAAAACTAACAATAACAAATTTGAAATGTTCCATTGATCCACCAGCCTCAACATTTTGGGTGAGGGGATTCCAGATTGCCACTATCCTTTGTGTAGAATGATTCCTTGCTCTAATTTAAGGTTATACTCCCTTGTTCTGGACTTCCATACCAAAGGCAACTAGATTATTACTTCCTACCCTATGAAATCCTTTAAAAATCTCACACAACTCAATTGGATCACCTCATCATGTTCTAATTCAAGGGACACCTTGCACTCGCAGTAATGGTCCGAAAGTACAGAAACATACAGAAAGAAAGACTTGCACTTTTATAATACCTTCAACTACCTCAAGAAGTCCCAAATTGCTACATGGCCAATGTCTTACTCCTCTAGTGTAGTCACTAGGAAAAAGCAACAGCTAATTTGCACTCTGCAAATAATCACAAACAGCAATCTGACTTTGTTTTTTTATATTCATTCTTGGGATGTGGGCATTGCTGGCTAGACCAGCATTTATTGCCCATTCCTAATTGCCCTTGGGAAGTTGGTTGTGAGCCACCATCTTGAACTGCTGCAGTCCACGTGAAGTAGGAACACCTAGAGCACTGTTAGGGTGGGAGTTACAGGATTTTGACCCAACAGCAAAAAAGAAGGAATGGGGATTGCAAGTCAGGATGGTGTGAGACTTGCAGGGGAACTTGTGCAGTGGTGTTCCAATGCACCTGCTACCCTTCTTTTTCTAGGTGGTAGAGGTCACAGGTTTGGGAGGTGCTGTCAAAGGAGCCTTGGTGAGTTGCTGCACTGAAACTTGTAGGTGGTACACACTGCTGCCATGGTGTGCCAGTGTTGGAGAGAGTGAACATTCAAGATGAGAGATGGAGTGCCAATTAAATTGACTCTTTTGTCCTTGATTCAGTTGATTTTCTTGAGTGTTGTTGGAGCCTCACCCATTCAGTCAAGTGGAGATCATTCCATCATATTCCTGATTTGTGCCCTATAGTTAGTGGACAGGATTTGGGGAATCAGCAGCTGAATTTCTCTCTGCAGAATTCCCAGCCCCTGACCTGCTCTTGTAGCCACAGTACTTACATGGCTAGTCCAGTTCAGTTCAATGGTAACCCGCAGGTTGTTGATGGTTGGGGATTCAGCAATGGTAATGCCATTGGATATCAAATGTTAGACTGTCTCTTGTTGGCGATGATCAAAGACTGGCACTTGTGTGGGGTTGAATGTCACTTGCCAGGCCTGATTGTTGTCTAGATTTTGCTGCATTTGGTCATGGATTGGGAACAAAGAATTGGCGGAGGAACTGAATAGGTACTTTGCGTCAGTCTTCACGGTGGAAGACAAATGTAACATCCCCAAAGTTCAATATAGTCGGGGGGGGCAGAGGTGATTATGGTGGCCATTACCAAGGAGAAGGTGCTCAGAAAACTGAAAGGTCTGAAGGTGGATAAATCACCTGGACCAGATGGATTATACCGAAGAGTTCTGAAGGAGATAGCTGAAAAGATAGTGGAGGCGTTAGTGATGATCTTTCAGGAATCACTGGAGTCAGGGAGGGTCCCAGAGGACTGGAAAATCGTTAACATAACCCCCCTGTTTAAGAAGGGTATGAAGCAAAAGATGGGAAATTACAGGCCGATTAGCCTGACCTTGGTCGTTGGTAAGATTTTAGAGTCCATTATTAAGGGTGAGATTTCAGAATACTTGGAAATGCATGCTAAAATAGGGCAAAGTCAGCATGGTTTCATCAAGGGGAGGTCATGCCTGACAAATCTGTTAGAATTCTTTGTGGAGGTAATGAGTAGGTTAGACAAAAGAGAGCCAATGGATGTTATCTACTTGGACTTCCAGAAGACATTTGACAAGGTGCTGCACAGGAGGCTGCTCAGTAAGATAAGAGCCCATGGTGTTAGAGGCAAGGTACTAGCATGGATAGAAGATTGGCTGTCTGGCAGGAGGCAGAGAGTGGGGATAAGGGGGTCCTTCTCAGGATGGCGGCCGGTGACTAGTGGAGTTCCGCAGGGGTCAGTGTTGGGACTACAACTTTTCACTTTATACATTAATGATCTAGATGAAGAAAGTGAGGGCATCCTGGCTAAGTTTGCAGATGATACAAAGATAGGTGGAGGGATAGGTAGTATTGAGGAGGCGGGGAGGCTGGAGAAGGATGTAGGCAGGTTAGGAGAATGGGCAAAGAAGTGGCAGATGAAATACAACGTGGGGAAGTGTGAGGTCATGCACTTTGGTAGGTAGAATAGAGGCATAGGCTATTATCTAAATGGGGAGAGAATTCAGAAATCTGGAGTGCAAAGGGACATGGGAGTCCTAGTCCAGGATTCTCTTAAGGTTAACTTGCAGGTCGAGTCGGTAGTTAGGAAGGCAAATGCAATGTTGGCATTTATTTCAAGAGGACTAGAATATAAAAGCAGGGATGTGCTGGTGAGGCTTTATAAGGCTCTGGTCAGACCACATTTAAAATATTGTGAGCAATTTTGGGCTCCGTATCTCAGGAAGGATGTTCTGGCCCTGGAGAGGGTCCAGAGGAGGTTCACGAGAACGATCCCAGGAATGAAAGGCTTAACATATGAGGAACGTTTGAGGACTCTGGGTCTATACTCAATGGAGTTTAGAAGGATGAGAGGGGATCTGGTTGAAACTTACAGAATACTGAAAGGCCTGGATAGAGTGGACGTGGGGAAGATGTTTCCATTAGTAGGACAGACTAGGACCCGAGGGCACAGCCTCAGAGTAAAGGGAAGACCTTTTAGAACAGAGATGAGGAGAAACCTCTATAGCCAGTGAGTGGTGAATCTTTGGAATTCATTGCCACAGAAGGCTGTAGAGGCCAGGTCATTGAGTGTATTTAAGACCGAGATAGATAGGTTCTTGATTGGTAAGGGGATCAAAGGTTACGGGGAGAAGGTGGGAGAATGGGGTTGAGAAACTTATCAGCCATGATTGAATGGCGGAGCAGACTCGATGGGCCGAATGGCCTAATTTCTGCTCCTATGTCTTATGGTCTTATGATTGCTTCAGTGTCTGAAGAGTTGCAAATGGAATTAATACAGGGCAATAATCAATTAACACCTCTATCTCTCGCCTTATGTAAGGGGGAAGGTTATTGAAGATAGTCCGACCTAGGGTACTACCATGAGACATGCCTGCAGCTTATCCTGGGGCTATATTTGGCCTCCATCAACCACAACCAATGGTTTATGGATGCTTATATTATCTAATTGTGATACATTCCTCAATTGGACCAGCATGGTGTCAACTGTGTCTCTGTAAGCCAGAAGGTTGTAGGTTCCAGTCCCACTCCAGAAATTTAAGTACAAAAAGCTGATATCTGTGTAGTATGGTTTTGGTCTTTGTTTTGAAAAAATAGTGTAGAAACACTGAAGATAATGCAAAAATAAAATGTACAGGTGTTATACTAGAAAGGAAAGGCCACTATTATTTGGATAAACTGAAGTGGCTTTTCCCTCGGCACAGGTGATCTGATGGAGCTCTTCAACATCCTGAAGGAGTTTGATAAGCTGCTTCTAAAACTAGGGGCCATAAATATAAAACAAACACAGAAATACCTGGAAAATCTCAGCAGGTCTGGGCGGAGAAGAAAAAAGTTGACGTTTCGAGTCCTCATGACCCTTCAACAGAACTGGTTCTGCCAGACCTGCTGAGTTTTACCAGGTCATTCTGTTTCCGTTTTGGATTTCCAGCATCCGCAGTTTTTTGTTTTTATTTCTAATATTATGGCCATACATATAAGCTAGTCATGAATAATTCCAATTAAGAATTTAGGAAAACCTGCACACAGGATAGTTGAGGTGAATGGCGTTGATGTATTTTAGGGAAAGCTTGGTAAGTACATGAGGTAGAAAGTCTCAGAAGGTTATGTTAGTGAGGTGTAATGAAGCTGAGAGGAACACTGAGTGGAGCATGAATGCTCTTTATCTGCACTGTAGAATTCTGTGTAATTCTTCAGAGTGAGTGTTACATGCTCCGCGTTGGGTGAAACATTAAACTGAGGCCCCGTCTGCATTCTCAAGTGGCTGTAAAGGATTTAATGTCACTATTTCAATAAAGAGCAAGGGAGATGTCTGTGTTGCCTTGGCAAAAATTTAATCCCTCAACCAACAACACTAAAATTATCTAGTCATTATCACATTGCTCCAAGTAAACTGGCTGTTGTGTTTCTTACATTAGAGGCGGTCCTCCTCCTCCCTTAGGTACTATGCCCAAAGAGGGTCATACGGACTCGAAACGTTAACTCTGTCTTTCTCTCCACAGATGCTGTCAGACCTACTGAGTTTCTCCAGCAACTTTTGTTTTTTGTTTCATGCCCAAAGAGGGTACTAGCAACTCTGGACTTCCATTGGGTTTGTCCATGAATCTGCTTGGCAAAGTGCTGAATCTGTTTGCTATTGCCTTCATGCAGTATGGCTGACCAGGAAATTCTTCTCTTTGTCCCTTTACTGATTGTCATCAGGGGTACTGGAAGGACTTATGGTTGAATAATCAGCACATTTGGCTTCATTACACTCACACTTTCTGTGGCCATCAAATCCTGAAGTGGGACTTGAGCCTGGAGATTCTGGCCCAGAGGTAAGGACGCCACATGACCTCCCACAACAGTGAATACACTTCAAAAATACTTCACTGGCACACTGGGATGTCCTGAGGTGTTGAAAGGTGCAATACGAAAGTTGATTTGATTTATTTTCTTATAATTGCAGAAGGCTAGTGACTGGTGCCAGCATGTTGAGTATGGTTGCGCAAGAATAGCGAGTAGATATAGCTTGTCCGCCTACTGGAATAATAATTAACAAGGTTTACTGCCATAAACACAATTAGCAGCAAGAAAACTTGTATATTGTGCAAATCAAAAACAGTAAACAAAAACAGTATGGTAATTGTTCCACAGATGTAAAGATAATAGAAGAGTCACCATCAGCATTGGAATGTCAGAAGATACTTATTGCTCAACTTTAGTCTAAAGCTAATTGGCCACACCTGAGATTAAGGCAATTTTCATTAATAGCTTTGGGGGATTTTATTTTTAGGCTAAAAAAGCATGACAGGATTTTCTTTTCCTGTTTGCCAAGCAATGCCATTGAAGTGAATAATTATATTCTGAAACTGCATTGTACTACTTGCACTGACAAAAGGGCCATTCTTGCACTCCTCCGCTCCTGACCCACAGGGTATTTTCCTTATCCCACATCCTTCCCGATGAGTCCCTGCTGGCTTAAGTTATCCAAAAGCAAACTAAATGCTTAATCTTTTCATTTCTGATGGTGGGACCTCGCTCTGTGGCAAGTGACTGCCACCTGTAACCAGATGGCAACAAACACTCGCTGTTTTTCTCTGTGTATTAAAGGCTTTGAGACATTTCTGAGAGACGTTGCAGAAATGCATGTTCTTTTTTTTTTAATCGATGAGAAGAAAGAAAGAAAAACTTGCATTCATATGACACTTTTCATGGCTATTGGACGCTTCAAAGCATTTTCCAGCCAATGAAGTATTTTTGAAGTGTAGTCACTATTGTAAGATAGGACCTCAGGTCAGAGGCTGGTAATTCTGCAGTGAATAACTCACCTCCTGACTCCCCAAAGCCTGTCCACCATCCATAAGGCACAAGCCTAGAGTGTGATGGAATGCTGTCCACTTGTCTGGATGAGTGCAGCTCCGATAATACTTAAGAAGCTCAACACCATCCAGGACAAAGCAACCGACTTCATTGGCACCCCTTCCAACACCTTGAATATCCATTCCCACCACCACTGACGCACAGTGGCTCCAGTGTATACCATCTATGAGGTGCACTGTAGAAACTCATCACATGCACATCACAACCCCATGATCCTTAGTTCCTAGATGGACAAGGGCTGCAGGTACATGGGAACACGACCACCTGCAAGTTCCTCTCCAAGTCAAACACCAATCTGAAGCTGGGTCAAAATCTGGATTCCCATATGCAACAGTACTGTGCAAGTACCTACACCGCATGGACTGCAACAATTCAAGATGGTGGCTCACTACCACCTTTTTAAAGGGGAATTAGGGGAATTAGGGATGGGCAATAAATGCTGTCCTTGCTAGCAATGCCCACACCCCATGAATGAATAAAAAAAAAACTCAATAATTAGGAGTCATATTACAACATCTTCCTTGTTCAGCTCTGGACCTTATAATAGTTTATCCATCACCACTGAGCTCTCTGACTTACATTGGCTTCCAGTCCAGCAACACCTCAATATTATAATTCTCAGCTTTGTTTTCAAATCTCTTCAGGGGCTTAGTCCCCCTCCCTAACTCTGCAATTTCCTCCACTGATAGACCATCTTGAGAACTCTGCACTCGTCTAATTCTGGAATTTTGCACATCCCTAATGTTCATAGTTCCACCACTGGTAACCATCATTTCAGCTGCACTGGGCCCTAAGTTCTGGAATTGTCTCCCTATATCTCTTCTGCATTGCTGAGTTTGCAGGAGCTTGAGGCTATCAGTGTTCATGAGTTGAATCAACACCAGTGGAGAAACATCTGTTCATTTGGGAGTGTTAGAGGCTACAGTAGTAATTGTTGCTAAGAAGACGGATATCCTTGCCCTTGAGATTGTAATGAGTCGAACAACACAGGTGATTGCTGGCACCAGCCATTTAGGATGTAGCAAAAGGTCAAAGAAGTTGACAAGCTCTGCCAGAGGAATCACAAGCAGGGTATCAGGCAACCCGAAATTGCCTGTTACATCCACAGGAGCAGTCCACAGTGCACACATCTGGGACAGATTTCATGTTAAGGTCCTTGTAGTCAAGCACCACCTGGTCACAGTATGTTTGAGGAAGATTGGCCATTTTTTGTGGTGTTGGAGTTGCTTCCTTCATCCCATGTGAAAGATCACCATACAATGCCTGTTTGTAACACCAAGCTACTGGGCTATGCTTTATCACAATTCAAATGAAAAGAGGTTCTATCATTTAGTATCAAGGGACATGGAGCAAAGATAGGCAAGTAGGGTTATGACCCAGGTCAGCCATCTACTTAAATGACGGTACTGATTCAATGGGCTGAATGGCCTATTCCTGCTCTACAGCGACTTGGGTTGAATTCAGCTCATTCAACACAGACTAGGGATTGAATCTCTTTTAATGGTATGTTCCAGGTTTGTTCTCCTTTACCTATTTAAGCTTGTATCTATTTTTTAATACAAGGCCATCGCATGTTTCATGAAATCAGAAGCTCTCTATGAAGAATAAAAAAATAATTTTTAACATCTAAGTTCAGTAAAATTATAATTATTTCTGCAACTAAACCCATAATGACTTTTTCTCATTGTGAATTTTTGAGCAGCATATGTTCCAGATAAGCTGATTAACAGTTTAGCTCTTTAAAGAGCACATAATGATATCCACCTCAACCGGGCTGACTTCGCTTTTGGAGTAATTGAAGGCCAGCATTACCTCAGCCATTTGTGTATACGTTTCTTTAACCCTGGAGAGCAAAGTAGCTAGGGATGCTAAGACAGATTGTAAAAGCTTCTTTATGTATGTAAAAAGAAAGAGATTAGCAAGAGTAAACATGCACCCTTAAAGGCAGAGATAAGAGAAATTTTAATGGGGAATGAGGAGCTGGCAGAAGTAATAAACAAAGACCTGTAAGACATAAAAAATATTCTGGATATAGTGGGGAATCAAGGGTCTTGTGACAATGAGGAGCTTGCAGATAATAATATGAGTAAATAAATATTAACAGAGAAATTAATGGGGTGGAAACAGGTCAATAGATCCCCTGGACTTGATGATCCATACCCTAGAGTTTGATAAGAGGTAGCTGCAGAGATATGGATGCATTGATTTTGACTTCCCAGAATTCCCCAGATTCTAGAACATTCCCCGTAGATCGGAAGGTAGCAAATATAACCCCTTTAATCAAGAAAGGAGGGAAAATGGGGAACTATAGGCCAGTTCACCTGGCATCAGCAGTAGGGAAAATGCTAGAACACAATATTAGGGCTCTTGGAAAATCAATGAAAGAAATTGTGTTTGACAAATCTGTTATGGCTTCATGAGATTGCAGCTAATAGCATAGATAAGGGGGAACCAGTGTATTAGATTATGTATTTGGATTTGAAAAAAAAAATCGATAAGGTGCCTCATTACAGGTTATGACACAAAATCAGGGCTCCTGGGATGGGGTTAATATAGCAGATTATTTAGACGATTGGTTCATAGACAGAAAACCGAGGGCAGAGTTTTGCACTAATTTTGTGGGCTGTTCAGAAGGGGACATGGCTTTCTCTCCTACTCAGTCCTGGCCCCACAGTGATTTAACATTCATTGGAAATTAATTACATTGATGGCTCACAGCTCTTTGGCTCCAGCAGTGCCACAGAGAGCAATGGCCCCTGCTGGGACTGGAGCAAGTCCCCAACAGCATTCGTCAGTGGAGCTGGATGCGAGATAAGCAGGAGGTCGGGGCATCACTGGGTGGCTGGCCGGCAGGTCCTCAGCAAGGTGAGCAGGGGAGGCGAGAGGAATTGGGGCCGGTGTGGAGAGGGCAGTGGGGGAGGGGAAAAGCAGGGGTGTTTTCAGCTTTGGCAGGGGCCTCCTATTGAAGCAGGGGTCCCTTAAGGGGGAATTCCCCACCTTTCCCACTCAAGGCTCAAGCGGTGTTACCTGCCAGGTTTCTGAACCATTACCATCCACAGCCCAGCACCCTTGAAATAGAGGCAGAGGTGGAAAGTGGCCCATAAATGGCCTCTCCCACCACTTAAAAAATTGCGGTGGAGGTAGGGTCAGGTGGGTAGGTGCCAACAAATGTGCCCATGGCATTTTATTGCTCCCCCTGTCTGCCGTTTGCCTGGGCTGGGAGTGCAAAATTCTGCCCAGAGAGTATGAATAAATAGGACATCCTCAAGTTAGAAGGCTGTAACTAGTGGGCACTGCAAGAATCAGTGCTTTGGCCTCCACTGTTTAACAATCTATATCAATGACTTAGATGAAGGAACCAATCATAATATACCCAGATTTGCTGACGACACAAAGTTAAGTGGGAAAGCTTTTATTTAAAAAATTGTTCACAGGTTTTGCCATCAATGGCAAGGACAGCATTGATTACATATCTCTAATCCCCCTTGAGAAGGTGATAGTGAGGCCCCTTTTTGTACCTGCAGTCCTTCTGGCATAGCTACAATGACAGGGAGGAAGATCTAGGATTTTGATCCAGCCTCAGTGAAGAAATGGCAACATAGTTCAAAATCAGGATGATATGTGGCTCGAAGGGAAAGTTGCAGGTGGTCGTAATCTCATCCACCTGCTACCTTTGACCTTCCAGGTGGTTAAGGGCCACGTCTGTGGAAGGTGCTGTTGAAGAAGCCTTGGCAAGTGTTGCAGTGCATCATTGATGTCATTGTGTGCCAATGGTGGAGGAAGTGAATGTTTAAACTGGTGGATGGGATGGGGATCAAGCTTTGTCTGGCTCTGTTGAGTTCCTTGAGCCTTGTTGGAGCTGTACCCATCCAGGTGAGTGCAGAATATTCGATCATACTCTTGACTTGTGTCTTGTAGATAGTGGACAGGTTCTGGGGAGTCAGGTGAGTTACTTGCTGCAAAATATCCAACCTCTGACTTGCTAAATTCACCATAGGATTTACATGACTGGTCCAGTTATGCTTTTGACCAATAGTGGCATCATGTTGATGGTGATGGATTTAGCAATAGTAATGCCATTAAATATCAAGGGGACATGGTTGGATTATCTCTTTTTGGAGATGTACATTGCCCGACAATTGTGTGAAGTGAATTTTACTTACCATTTATTAGCCCAAAGTTGAATATTGTTCAGATCTTACTGCATGTGGGCACAGACAGCTTCAATATCTGAGGATTTGTGAATGTTACTGAATACTGCAGTGATCAGCAAACATCACACTTTTCGACTTATAATAGAAGAAAGCTGAAGATGTTAGAACTGAGATACTGCCCTGAGGAACTCCTGCTGTAATGCCCTGGGGCTGAGATGATTGACCTCCAACAACCACAACCATCTTTCTTTGTACAAAGTATGACTTCAGACACTGGAGAATTTTCCCCTTGATTCCAATTGTCTTCCGTTTTACCTGGGCTACTTGATGCCACACTTAGTCAAAAGGGCAGTCACTCTCCCTTCACCTCTTTTCTCCCTATTTGTTTTCCTATGGCTGTAATGATGCTTGGATCGCATGGCTGTGGTGCAACCCAATCCAAGCAAGTTATTGGTGATTATATGCCACTTGATAGCATTGCTGACAATACTGTCCATCACTTTGCTGGTGATTAAGAGTTGATTTATGGTGCAG
Organism: Carcharodon carcharias; assembly: GCF_017639515.1. NCBI lineage: Eukaryota > Metazoa > Chordata > Chondrichthyes > Lamniformes > Lamnidae > Carcharodon > Carcharodon carcharias. The sequence goes on from NC_054473.1 coordinate 182,075,251, forward strand.
TAATTGGCTCAACTGGATTTGTCCTGTCTTTCCTGGATAGGATATAACTGAGCAATTTTCCACATTGTCAGGTAGATGCCAGTGTTATAGCTGTGCAGGAACAGTGTGGCTAGGGATACAGTTAGATCTAGAGCATAAATCTTCAACACTACAGCTGGAATGTTGCTGGCATCCATAGCCTTTGCTGTATCCAGTAGTCTGATCTATTCCTTGATATCAGGTGGAGTGAACTGAATTTACTAAAGACTGATATTGTGATAGTGGGGACCTCAGGAGGAGGCTGAGATGGATCCTCCACTCAGCATTTCTGCTTGTAGATGGTTGCAACTGTTTCAGCCTTGTCCTCTGCACTGATGTGCTGGGCTCCCCCATCATTGAGGAAGGAGATGTTTGCGGAGCCCCCTTCTCCAGTGAGTTGTTCGGTTATCCACCACCTTTCATGATTGGATGTGGCAGGACTGCAGAGCTGTGACCTGATCCATTAGTTGTTAGATTGCTAGCCTTGTTTAAGGCATGTTGCTTCTGCTGTTTACCATGCAAGTATTCCTGTGTTGTAGCTTAACTAGGTTGACACCTCATTGTGAGGCATGTCTGGTGCTGTCACTTATAAGCCAGACCTCGTAAGGACAGTAGGTTTCCATCCCTGATGGATATTAGTGAGTCAAGTGGTTTTATGACAAAAGGAAAATATTTGTGGATGCTAGAAATCGGAAATAAAAACTAAGAAGTGCTGGAAACACACAACAGTTCTGGCAGTACCTATGGAGAGAAACAGAGTTCAGGTCAATGGTCTTTTATCGGAACAAGATGATGGAATATTCTGATGAAAGGACATTGACTGGAAATGTTCACTCTGTTGGTGGAATTTTCCCAGATTTGCACTAAGTGCGGTAGTGGGCAGGTAAAACGGCATCACCACGCTGGGATCCATGCTTAAATTCCAGCGCAAGCAAAGCGCTTATCGCCACCAGCTCACCACCGCTGCCCGGGAGACATAGCTAGCAAAGAAAAAAGATTGCAGCCCCCCCGCTTCAACAATGGGGCCCTCAGGTGACTGCTGGATGCCATGAAGGCCCATAGGGATGTCCTGTACCCTCGCTCTGGCCATAGGATGGGCAGCAATGTGACCAATCTGACTTGGGAGGTGGTGGCAGCAATGGTCAGTGCCAGCGCCCTTCAAAAGAGGACAGCCACCCAGTGCCGTAAGAAGATGAATGATCTCCTCTGTTCTGCTAGGGTAAGTCACTCTTCTCATCACTCTCAACTCACACACTCATAAACCCATCACACATCCACAGCGATCTCACTCACTGCCAGTTAAAGGGACATCACCATTCACTCTCTCACACTCAACATCACTGTCCTCACCTCATCCATGGGACCATTCACCACCCACACAGGCCAGGCCTACTTATCATCTGGCCTGGCAGGCACCCTGCTTACACTCTCTCCATCTCTATTCATGCAGGACAAGCTGGTACACAACAAGAGAAAGAGGTCACAGAGTGATGGAAGAATAGCTCAAATTAAGATCCTCACTGACTTTGAAAACAGCCATCCAGCTGGCCAGCGAGAATCTGGACTGATCCTGTGCTGACGGTGAGCTCGGTGCTGCTCTACCAAGTGAGGATCCAGCAGAGCAACATCCATCAGACAACCAGGCTGTGAGTGATGTGTCCTGTTTCACAGGCCACTGCCCTGCACTCATTATCTCTCCTTGCTTTCGCAGGCACATCTGCCAAACAGCCGACAGAGCCAATGACCCAGGGCCTCCAATCAAGCCTCGAAGAAACCTCTGGAGAGGAATCTGGAGACACCCTCCCATACGTCCTGTCACAGCGCTCACCCACACCCTCCACCAGCGTAAAGACACACACTTTGGTGGGTCTTATCTTTAGAATAGCCGGAACCACAATCTGGCGAGCACATCACACTGTCTTCCCAGGTGTCTGGCACTCAGAGGACTGCTGGAGGCCAGAATGTTGCTGAGTCTAAGACAGAAGACGAGCCTCTGGACTTGGTCGTGTCACAGTTGCTGGGGCTCCAAAGGTAGGCTTGGAAACATTAGGAAGCAATGTCTGCTGCACTCCTCAGATTGCAAAGCATGATGGAGGAGTCCGCCCACCTTCAGACGGAGGTGATAGCGCTGGCATGTCAATGCACCAAGGTCAATGCTGGTAGGGTGGCGGAACCATGGAGACCTTGGTCCAGGATGTCACTCCTACACTGCTGCACGGGCTCAACTCCATTGTTGATGCCACTGTTGGCCTCCAACTATGCGTACACAAGAGGGGTGCCCGGCAGCTCGATTTCACTCCAGCTACCCCTGCTCCTCAAGGAGTCAGCCTGGGGTCCCCAGGCACACACAGGGAGGAAGATCAGCAGGTGCTCACCCCTGCGCCATCCATTCTGGTGACTCCAAGGGTGTCCGGCCCACCCAACTCCCCTCTTCCTGTGACCTCAGCAGTTCCAGCTCCACAGGCCGAGGAGGGTGCCACTGCCACACAGCAGGACCTCAAAAGCAGGCCAGGACCCTCTAAGTCTCGGCCCTTCAGAGGACGCCCGCCAAAGTCAGCACAGACAGTGCGTCGCAGTCAGCAGGCTGCCTCCAACTCCGCTGTGGATGTCCGGGGAGCAACAAGATGTAGCGGCAGGGTTAGGAAAGTTAAGGAGAATTAGTTGCACAGCCTGCTCGCGGGTGTTAATCACTTGTACATAATGTTCACTATTGTCAATAAACTCCCAAGCATGTCTCCCTGCATATGGCTCCTTGTTCTGATGAGCAGTGTTCTTATCAATCAGATGTGAAATTTTTCTGCACAATATAAAGGCAGGTGTCTCAGGATTTCTGTGCAAACTTCAGACCAAAGTGATGGTCTGACCTCACACTCCTGGAAACATTACTAATGCCTGCACCTCAGTGGTGCTGGTCATTGCTGACAGAATGTAGTGGGCAGGTGCCACAGGATTCTCTCATTCTCTCAGTGCACTCTCAGCACCTTTAAGAAGGGGCTATCCCCCATCTCTTCAGCAACTTTTCATGGAAAAGTGTGACGTTATCTAATTTGGAACAAAAAAACATAGAAAAGAAGAATGTTTTTTAAGTGATGGGAGACTGGGAAATGTTGGTGTTCAGAGGTTTGTTGTGATATGATGTGTATGCACCTTTGAGGGGTCGTATTTTAAACTAGTTAATCAATACATGCTTGACAGGATGTGATATGTTAGGCTGATGATTTGCAGTCAGTTTCCAGGCAGCAGTGGTCAAGGTTAGACATGTGCCTCACAGTCTCCCAGTGAACATTATTGGTATATAGTCTTACCTTCAGATAAAGAACCCACATTATTGTTTCATAACTCTTTGTGTATGATTGGCAGATTTACAATGAAAAGCAAAAGAATATAACAAGCATGCTGGATATCCTTGTATACAATAACACTGAAAGTTAACACAACAAGCAATTAGGAAAGTAAATGGCATGCTAGTCTTTATTACAGAGGCATTGGAGTATAAGATTAAAGAAGTCTCACTAAAATTGTTTAGGGCCTTGGTGGGATCACACCTGGACCATTGTGTATAGTTTTGGCCCCCTTAGCTAAGGAAGCATAAACCTGCCTTAGAGAGAGTGCAATATTGGTCCACTAGACTGATTCCTAGGATGATACATGGTCCTGCGGGGAGAGATGATGTAGACTAGGCTTACGCTCTTCAGAATTTAGGAGAATAGTGAAATATATTAACATTCTTAAAGTTGCTTGACAGAGTACATGTTGGAAGTATGTTTCCCCTGCCTGGAGAGTGTAAGATTAGGAGTATATTCTCAGAATAAGGAGTCAGTCATTTAGGACTGAGATGAGGAGAAATTTCTTCACCCAAAGTGTTGTAAATCTTTGGAATTCTCTACCCAAGGGGGCTGCGGATGTTCAGCTGTTTAGTACATTCAGGACAGAGACTAATGGATTTTAGAATACATAGGAAATTAGGGTATATGGAGATGGAGTAGGGGAGGTGGAATTTAGATAGAAGACCAGCCATGATCTTATTGAATGACAAAGCAGCCTCAAAGGGCACAATGACCTCCTCCTGCTCCTGACTCTTATGTTCTTTAAATTTTATTCCCAAAGGTCACAATTGACAGTTACCAGATGCTGCCAAGGTTTCTTGTTTCATTATCACTCCTGCTTCCAGGGTTTAAATCATCCCTGAGGATTGCCACTTCTGCTGCCAAGCAGCTGCTTTGTTTTACAGGCCAGCTCTTCCATTGCTAGGACTGTGGCATGCCAAGCCTTCTGCCACCATCCTCTGCTATGCATCAGTATTTAAACCTCTCTCATTTCTTGCTGGCTTCGATAGACAAAGCTGGACAATCACCTGCATTACAGTTATACACACGTTGGCTCATCAATTTGAGCCACACAGGTTTCTCAGGTGCTAACTGCCTACTAAACATTGGAACAGGAGGAAGCCAATTAGCCCTCCAAGCCTGTTCTAGCATCCAGTTAAATCATGGCTGATCTGTGACCTAACCCCATATACCAACCTTTGTCCAATGTCCCTTAATAACTTTGGATAACAAAAACCTATCAAACTCAGATTTAAAATTAAAAATTGAAGTTGCATTAGTGAAAGAGAGTTCCAATCTTCTACCACCCTTTGTGTGGAGAAATCTTTCTTAATTTCACCCCTGAAAAGTCTGTCTCTAACTTTTTCAGCAGTACCATTTAGTCCTAGACTCGTCAACTAGCAGAAATAGTTTCTCAGTACCTATCCTATCTATTCCTCTTAATATCTTGGAAAAGTGATCTTACTACACCAGCTCACACCTTCTAAATTCCAAAGATAGCAACCCTCGTTCGTGGAATCTCTTCTCTACTAAAACCCCCAAAATATTGGGTAGGGAGCATGCGTGCATTCCCAACCAAAAGACCACCACCTCCATAGCAATAAACCTCACAAGAAGTTAAGGGCCCACACACGAACATTAAAATAGTGACTACAATTTTTAAAAGTGCTTCATTCACTTTAAAACTCCTATGGGATATGAAAACAAAACAAAAAAAAAATGCTTGAAATACTCAGCAGGTCAGGCAACATCTATGGAGAGAAACGGAGTTAAAAGTTTCGGATCAGGATGACCTTCCATCGGAACTAGAACATCAATCAGGACATCAGAGCGGTTCACATAAAAGGACGTCTCAACCTGAAACACTGGCCGGGATTTCCCTATCCCCCCACCCCCGGCTGCAGGACAGGAAATAACCACCCTTCGGCTGGTCAGTCAAATTTTCCGTCTGGTCCCACCTTGGGAGGGACTGGAAAAACCCGATTCATCAACTCTGTTTCTCTTCGGTGATGCTGCCTGACCTGCTGAGTATTTCCAGCGTTTTTTGTTTTTATTCCAGTATCCACAGCATTTTGCTTTGTTCTCCCCGATGTGCTACATTTGTGAAAGTCTCAGTATAAATCCATATTTTCCTCTGTCTTAGTCACACAGAAGGGTTTTCAGACCGGAGGCTGGAATTGGGGTTGGGATGAATCCCACCATCCCGACCCCCACCTCCATCACCAGGCTTCTAGGGTGCGGGACTTTGTGATTTTATGCGGCTGATTCCAGAGTGGGGCAGGCTAAAAGGCCGATCTCCATTTGGTCCCCTTTCAGGACTGCAAAATCCTGCCCGGGTTCTTGGAACAGGATTTGAAGGCACCTCCTACTAGACTACAAAGGCACGAGTGCTACCAGCTGAACTAAACTGACATGATGGTTAGAATTCATGCATTCCGGGTAGCTGGAAACAGTTCAAAAAGAAAACTGAAACTCATTTGCAATGCAATTCTTTTTTCAATGCTTCTTTATTGAACAAAAAGAAATGCCTTCCAAGCCTGCATTGGGACTATTGTGGCCAACTAGTACCATATACTGCTCTCATTCTTCCGAATGCCAAGTTACAGCAGGGGTCTGTAATCTACTGCAGTGATGGTCACAAATGCTTACAAATTTTTTTTGTGTGCAAAATAGCAAGCCAATTTCATCTTTCCTGCTGTCACCACCTGAATTATAAATGAGAGCTGGCCAGGACAAAGAAAGGAAGGCCATAAAAAGCCCAGAGCTTCATATGTCAGAGTTCAAGTTGAGAAAGCAAACAGGTATTTCAAATGAGTTCTGATTCCCCTCTGAGCCAGGTCAACGAAGGGGGAACATCAAGAGGAGCGGGTGGGAGGGATGTTGGTGGGGACGGTGGGGTGAGCGGTGGAAAGAAGAGATACTGGAGAAAAAGGTGTTATGAAAGAATCGCTGGAACAATAGCTTTGCTTGGCTCTTTCCACTTATTCCTGATATTGGTCAATAATTCGAACTGTTTCCTGTTGGTGACTGTCTTCTACCCATAAGCTACTCAGTTTAAGAGCCCAAGCCATCCCTCTTAATGAACCCCCAATGCAAGAAGAACTTGTGCAATCAGATGAGAACCGGAATAACATGTTGGTTAGCTGTTGCTGTGTATCTAATTATTTGAAAGTGAAATAGTATATCGGGCGTTAGTTCCTCTACAAAGCACTACATGGTCTCTTAAAGAGAAAGATTTGAATTGATATAGTGCCTTTCACAATGTCCCAGAGCATTTTACAGCCAATGAGATACTTTTGAAATGTAGTCACTGTTGTCATGTAGGAAAAGCAGTAATCAATCTGTGCACAGCAAGGTCCCACAAACAGCAACGCGATAATCAGATAATGAGTTTTACTGATGTTGGTTGAGCAACGAATGTTGGCCAGGACTAGGGAGAGCTGGATTGTGGTTGGGATTGTTTTACATCCACGTGACAGAGCCAACAGGGCCTCTGCTTGATGTCTCATCTGAAAGATGGCACCTGCAAGAGTGCAGTACTCCCTCGGTACTGCACTGGAGGATCAGCCTAGATTATGCACTCAACTCTCTGAAGTGTGTCTTGAATCCACAACTTCCTGATTCCGATCCGAGAGTATAGTCACGTATAGATATTCTAAGGCCAATACTTTCTGTTTGACGAGCGGGTGGAGCAGGAGGTGATGTGGGTGGGCACGGGCATGGACCCGATTGGCACCCACGATCGGGGCCGCGCCGCTATTTTGCGCGGGCAGGCCAATTCAGGCCCGCCCAGCGCATTTCTGACTCCCGCGGGTAGCGGGGGTGTGCAGGCTGAGGCGGGCTTGCACAGACCGCCGGGTCCAATGGTGACCCGGCAGACGGTTTAAAAGTGTAGGCTGTTCACTATGGCCACCTGCAGATCCAACCACAGGGGGTCTGCTCAGCAGGGCACTCCGGAGGGAAGGGCAGAGGAGCAGGGCCAGGCTGCAGAGTAGGCCAGCAGGGGGCCAATGTGCCCCTCGCTTTTCTGATCACTGTCTTGCTACCCTCCTCGAGGAGGTGGCAGGAGGGCAGGAGGTGCTGGTCCTCCAGGATAGGAGGAGGAGGCCCCCATCCACATGATGAAACATGCCTGGGAGGAGGTCGCTGAGCTCCTGTGACACGGTGTGTGCACCTGGATCCAGTGCCGTAAGCGCTTCAACAATTTGTTGTGCTCTGGAAGGGTGAGTACCATGTTGGCATTGGGCATTTAACCCAGCAGGTAGTCTTAGCCTTTGAGGCCCCCCACCCCACTCCGCCCCCCCCCCCCCTCAAGTCTTAGTTTAGTGACTGCATTGGATCATGTTGGGGCATTTCTCATACGTTGGGTGGGCAAGCAGATAGTGCCCATGCTTACATCAGCCTGAGTGGTTCATGAGGAGATGGGTTCTCCTCATGTGTTGCTCTTAGTCGCACATGACTAGTCTGGGGGCAAGCTGCAGGAGATGCAGCTAGGCACATACTCAGAACTCCAACTCATGTACTATTCACGGTGATGAGATTATGGAAGTGGAGCCTCAGGGTCTTGTGGCCAAGAGCCATCTGCTGCCCTCGACGCTGCACCTAGTTACGCCTCTTTGCTGTGGGAGCAAAGACCACGTGTTTCTTAAAGTGATGGATGCAGAATGTGTCCAAGGTGGCCATTGATGGGGTGGTGGTTTGGGAGCAGGCATACTATCTTTGTGTGACTGATCAGCAGTAGCGTGGAGAGGAGGCATTGGAGGCCTGGTATGGGCCACTGTGGTTGGGGTGCGGTGTGCGTGTGCAGAGTCCATGTGCGATTAGCCGCAATGAAAGGTCTACTCTGTTCTTCTGGAGAAAAATGCTCACAATGCCTCTGAGCATTTGTGCACTAGAGGCGGCCAGGACCAGTCACTGATTTTGAGCTGATTGGAGCAGGAGGCCCTGGAGCTTGAGAGGCGCCATGCTGTCAGGTCAACTGGTGTCAGTGAGGCTGGGGTGGAGCAGCCAGTGACATAAGACCATAAGATATAGGAGCAGAAATTAGGCTAATTGGCCCATCAAGTCTGCTCTGCCATTCAATCATGGCTGATAACTTTCTCAACCCCATTCTCCCGCCTTCTCCCCAGAACCTTTGATCCCCTTACCAATCAAGAACCTATCTATCTTGGTCTTAAATACACTCAATGACCTGGCCTCCACAGCCTTCTGTGGCAATGAATTCCATAGGTTCACCACTGTCTGGCTAAAGACGTTTCTCCTCATCTCTGTTCTAAATGTTGTTCCCTTTACTCTGAGGCTTGCCCTCAGGTCCTAGTCTCTCCTACTAATGGAAACATCTTCCCCACTTCCACTCTATCCAGGCCTTTCAATATTCTATAAGTTTCAATCAGATCCCCCCTCATCCTTCTGAACTCCATCGAGTATAGACCCAGACTCCTCAAACGTTCCTCATATGTTAAGCCTTTCATTCCTGGGATCGTTCTCCTGAACCTCCTCTGGACCCTCTCCAGGGCCAGCACAGCCTTCCTGAGATACGGGGCCCAAAATTGCTCACAATATTCTAAATGTGGTCTGACCAGAGCCTTATAAAGCCTCAGAAAGCACATCCCTGCTTTTATATTCTAGTCCTCTTGAAATAAATGCCAACATTGCATTTGCCTTCCTAACTACCAACTCAACCTGCAAGTTAACCTTAAGAGAATCCTAGACTAGGACTCCCAAGTCCCTTTGCACTCCAGATTTCTGAATTCTCTCCCCATTTAGAAAATAGTCTATGCCTCCATTCTTCCTACCAAAGTGCATGACCTCACACTTCCCCACATTGTATTCCATCTGCCACTTCTTTGCCCATTCTCCTAACCTGTCCAAATCCTTCTGCAGCCTCCCCGCATCCTCAATATTACCTGTCCCTCCACCTATCTTTGTATCATCTGCAAACTTAGCCAGGATGCCCTCACTTTCTTCATCTAGATCATTAATGTATAAAGTGAAAAGTTGTGGTCCCAACACTGACCCCTGCGAAACTCCACTAGTCACCGGCTACCATCCTGAGAAGGACCCCCTTATCCCCACTCTCTGCCTCCTGCCAGACAGCCAATCTTCTATCCATGCTAATACCTTGCCTCTAACACCATGGGCTCTTATCATACTGAGCAGCCTCTTGTGCGGCACCTTGTCAAAGGCCTTCTGGAAGTCCAAATAGATAACATCCATTGGCTCTCCTTTGTTGAACCAACTCGTTACCTCCTCAAAGAATTCTAACAGATTTGTCAGGCATGAAACCACGCTGACTTTGCCTAATTTTACCATGCACTTCTAAGTATTCTGAAATCTCATCCTTAATAATGGACTCTAAAATCTTACCAATGACCGAGGTCAGGCTAATCGGCCTGTAATTTCCTGTCTTTTGCCTCACTCCCTTCTTAAACGGCGGGGGGGGGGGGGGGTTACATTAACGATTTTCCAGTCCTCTGGGAACCTTCCTGTCTCCAGTGATTCCTGAAAGATCACCACTAATGCCTCCACTATCTCTTCAGCTATCTCCTTCAGAACTCTGGGGTGTAATCCATCTGGTCCAGGCGATTTATCCACCTTCAGACTTTTCATTTCTCCTAGCAACTTCTCCTTGGTAATGGCCACCATACTCACCTCTGCCCCCTGAGTCTCTTGAACTTTGGGGATGTCACTCGTGTCTTCCACTGTGAAGACTGACGCAAAGTACCTATTCAGTTCCTCCGCCATTAATTTGTTCCCCACTATTACTTCTCCAGCGTCATTTTCCAGCCCCCCAATGTCCACTTTTGCCTCTCTCTTACCCTTTAAAGATCTAAAAAAAACTCTTGCAATCTTCTTTTATATTACTGGCTCTCCAGCCCAGCCAGCATCCTGGTCAGCAACCTCTGCACTCTCTCCACTCCAATCATATCCCTCCCATGAAGCACACATTACAGCTGCACACAGAACTATAGCTGTGGCCTAGGCAGCATTTTCTACACTTCCAACATGACCTCCCTGTTCCTATATTCTATTCCTCAGCTAATAAAGGCAAGTATGGAATTTACCTTCCTAAACACCTTATGCACCTATCCCGCTACCTTAATGGGCCTGTCGACATGCCCAGCAAGGTCCCTCTGATCCTCCTTACTTTCCACGGTCCTACCATTCCTCGTGTATTCCAGTACCTTGTTTCTCCTGCCCAAGTGCATCACCTCACACTTATCCACATAATATTCCATTCGGCATTCCTTAGGCCCTCTGACCAGCCCGTCTGTATCCGCCTGTAATATTTTGGTCTCCTCCTGACTATTTGCCACCCCACTAATATTCATCTCCATAGGTTCTGGAAGGTTGAGCACATAATGAGCCTGGGGAAGGTGATGAAGTGTGTCATTGTGTGCACGCTAACTGATCCACTGTCCTTGTTGTTAATTTCAGCATCATCAGAGCCTGTCGACCAGGAACAATTCCAGATGCCCCCTCTCACACCTGAGGGCCCTCAATTGTCACCAGCGACACACCATTTCTGCGAGGCAGGCACCAGCGCAGATACTAGCACCTCGACGGGCATTGCAACATCGGCTAGTGTCCCGGGGCACAGTGGAGAGGGCACTTCACCATCGCTGGAGGAGCTGGCAGAGACAGAGAGTGCCGATGGCGCCAGCGGCCAGAGGACTGCAGGGGACCAGACACATGCTCAGTCAGGATGTGATGATGCGCCCACCCAGCAAAATATCTCGATGATGCACGGTGACGTCAGGACGCTTGTTCAACATCACCGCACGTCATGTTACACGCAGACGTGTGGGACCCCCCCTCCACCTGCACCCCCCCCTTCCCCGCAAGTCAATCAGAAAATTCTGCCTTAAGGCTTCAACATGAAATTAAGCAAATGTGCCAACAACACCAACAGCCTCCTTCACCACACCCCCAATATTGGATAAGAACAAACAAGGTATGTATGAAAATAAGGAAATAAGACGTCTGATCTCTGCTTCAGCTCCCAGCTGCAATATTGTTTATCCTGGGGTATCCAGCGGTCACTAATAAAAGCCCTCTCACCTACATAAATGAAAAGGTAAGCACATACCACAATCACCAATCCTATTTGCTGCTGCTTCCTGCCCTGAGATCCCTGACCTCTAAACTCCAGGCCTTGGCCCTGACTTCCAGGCCCCTTGATCTCCCTTCAGACACTAAATATCATCCTAATGGCTCCTCCCCTCTCCTTGATATCTCCCTGTCCAACCCCTGATATCTCTCTGACCTCAAATCTCCCTCTGTGACCCCTGTCTTTCCTTACATCTAATACCTTCCTCCCTATCCCCTATCTCCCTCCTTCACCCTTCCAATATCCCTCTCCCAGCTCCAGACATCTCCCTCCCTGACTGGCTGATACCTCATTCATTGACCTCAAATGACTCTCTGACTCCACACATCCATCTAGGTATCCATCTTTCTTTCTCTCTCTCTCTTTGTTCCTCTCTTTTTCTCTTTCTGTCTGCCTGTCTCTCTCTCTCCTCTTTCTCTCTCTGCTGTTCTTTATCTTTCTTTCTGTCTCATCCTCTCTCTCTCTCTCTCTCTTTCTCTCTCTCTCCCTTTCCCCCCCACTTTCTCTTTCTCTCCCTTCATTTCTTCCTTTCCCTTCCTTCCTTTCTCATCCACCCGAAACACGGCAGTCAGGATCCTCAATTGAAAACATCTTCCATAATACTGCATTCCTTCAGCACTGCGTTGGACTGTCAGCCTAGATTTTATGCCCAAAAGATTTAAAATGCCTTCAGTGCTGTGGGAATGATGGTTGACAATGAACAGTGATCGTTTCCCTTTTCAGCTAGCCGACCAGTGACCATTAGTAATTTGACTTGGAGTTAAACTAAATCTTTCACGTGGTGTGAAAATCTCCAGTGGAGAGGATGATGCAGCCTTGAAACTCTAGCATTATGATAAAAGCATCGCTCTGTCAATTCACACAGCAGGTAGGTGGCGAGAGCTGGTTGATGTGACGAAAATAATTTGGGAATTTAATGTCTCTTTTGCATCCGTTATCTGTAGTGACTGTGTTTGAACCAGACTTGCCTATTCTATCTCAGCCCTGGCTTGTGTCCCACGTTCTACCCTCTGTAAATCTGAGGTCAATAAAGATTTTCTGCCCATGCCTTCACTCTCACCAGATCCCTTTCACCCATTACCCCTGTGTTTGCTGACTGACATTCACTCCCAGTCAAGACACATCTTGATTTTAAAAAGCGAATCCTTGTTGTCCAATCCCTCATGGCCTCACCCCTCCCTATCTCTGTAAACTCCTCCAGCCCTATATCCCTCCAAGATCTCTCTGTTCATTTAATTCTGGCCTCTTGGGCATCCCCAATTTTTTGCTCCACCTCTGGCAGATGTGCCTTCATTTGCCTGGGCACCAAGCTCTGGAGTTTCCTCTCTACATCCCTCTTCTCCTTTAAGATGCTCTTTAACATCTACCTATTAACCAAGCTTTTGGCCATCTCACATGATATCCTCTTATGCGTCATATTTTGTTTCATAATGTTCCTTGAAGCACCTTGAGACGTTTTATTATGTTAAGGGTGATTTATAAATAAAAGTCATTGGCCAGGGTTTTCTGTGCCTGCCGGTGTCAGGCTTGGTCGGTGGCGTGAGCGGACAATATGGTGCAATGGGTTTCACAATGGCGTGAAACCAGTTCGCGATCGTCCGCTCAGCCTGACCATGGCGCGTGTGTTCCCCACCATCGGATGTCAGGAAACTCATTATAATACATCAACATATCATTATTAGGCCTGCCCCCTGGAACTGTCCCTGCCCACTGAATCACCCTTTCCCTTTTCACGATACGGCGTGAAAGCCCGCCAATGCAGCCGACGTGTTTCACAGCACATGAGTGATGTGCACCTGGCAAGCTGCACTTGGCTCAGGACTTCAAGGTTTGTTTGCCTACCTTGCTTCGGTCAGCACTCACAGTCATCAGCGCCAGGCCTCGCAGACAGCACCATCTCACCTTTAGGGGGGGCTCAAGGGCAGGTCTCTACCCACCAGATCAGCCATGTTTGGGTGGTTTTTCATTGGCTGCAGGGCTGGGTCTTGCTTGGGGAATGGGGAGAAGTGGCCCCAGGCAAGGGAAGAGGCTGCAGGACGAGAGCTGTACTGGGGAAGGAGGGTATCCCAGGGTGTGTGTGGAGACAAATGTTGATCTGTGCAAGTGGCCTCAAGATGGTGATGCCTGAGGAGGCAGTCTCCAGAGGAGATGAGGCCAGATGGACATGTGAGGGCGTGTGTGTGTGAGAATAGGTGGTGATGCCCCTTAAGCTGGCAGTGAGTGAGATGCCAGTGAATGTGTGATGGGCTTGAGTGTGTGAGTTTAGAGTGATGAGATGGTTGCCTTACCCTGGCTGCATGGATGAGATCATTCATCCTCTATCTGCACTGGATGGCCAACCTCTTCTGTGCAGCATTGGCACTGATCACTGCCGTTACCTACCAAGCCGGAGTGGTAGTGTTGCTGCCCCTCCTGTGGCCGGAGCGGGAGTAGAGGACATCACAGCGGGGCCTCCATGGTGTCCAAAAGGTGTTTGAGGACTGCAGTCTTCATGCCTTTTGGGGCCATGTCTTCTTTGCTGCAGCCCTGGGCTGGAAGCTGCATTTTAAATGTCGTGCCAAAGTGGCGAGGTGACAACATGACAGTCAAATTGGAGCCTGTCCACCACGGAAGAGGCGTGTTTCCCGGGAATGCATAAATAATGTGGTGGGTTTAGGACAATACAATGTGAAAACCCGCCATTGCGGCCGGCGGGTAAAACATGGTTTTAACCGCCCATGACCGCACTTGGTGCAAATCTGGGACAAATCTGCCCATTTGTTTTTGTTGAACATGAAGGAAGAAGCCCTCAGAAAAGTCAAAATCAACGTTAAACAGTTACTAATGTCCTTCGTCCATCAATGAACTGTTAAGGATTTGAGCCAATTAATGAAAGGGTTAGAAATTTAACTCAACTAAAAATCTTTGCCAAAAACAGAAAGAGGTAAAATTGTGCACAGAATGCAAGGTCATGAGAAAACTTTCACAGAACCTTGAAACTGTTTCCAAGCTGAACGATGCCTACAGTCAAGAAAAACACATTATTTGACCCTATAAGAATTGTCTCGGACAAAGAGCCCTCAGAGTAAGACAGACAATAGTCATGTTATTCTAAAAGCAAAAGATTTTCTTTAACTTAGGCTCTGGGGCAAACATTGCAGTCAGTCAGATCTACCGCCACTGACCCGAGAGTCACAATCTTATAGGTCTCTTAGTGGAAACAAATCAGAAAATCCACTTTATATTTTGATTGTAATATAAACTAGTTTGCTAGTTGTTTGAATATGCTGCATGTATTTTAAAGTGGATTTGAATCTTTCATTTACTTTTAGGTGAATTGATTTGTACATTACATTTATATTTTAGATGGGTTAGATTATCTTGCTTTTACACTTTGTAATACTCTAACCTTTACTATAATGTATTCCATGGTTTAAACTTATAATTAAGTATTATTTAACCATTATAAAAAAGCTGTAGACTCAATTTGTAAAACCTCAGAATCCTAGTTTCTCTTGAATTCTTCACTGAGAGATTCTATGTTCTGAAAGAGGTTAGCTCTTCAGAAGAGTTGTTCTACTATAGTATATCTTGTTTATTTTATTCTGAGGTAGCTTTATTTAGTCTAAATACTCCTGGGAAGGACGACATTTTTTAAAGAGTAGGTCAAAAGCTAGTACAGCTGACTAAGCTCTTATAATGATTTGAAATGTCTTTCAGTTGAGGATTAAGCCTAACAATCAGTTCAACAGAATAAATTTACCTTGCTGGGGAGTAAAGATAATAGAACCCAAACAGATCAAGTGGACTCCCCAACAGCACTGGTATAGTTTAAAGCTTATAATCCTCCTTTCCTGAAAGGGATAACAATGGCTCGAATTTATATAGCACTTTTAATAGAGTCAAAACACCCCAAGATGCTTCAAAGTTGCATTATCAAACAAAATGTCCTTTGTCCATCAATGAACTGTTAAGGATTTGAGCCAATTAATGAAGAGCTATGTGAAGAGCTGTCAAGACATCTGTCAGAAGGCTCTGTCAAAGAGGAAGGTTTTAAGGAGTTGCGTAATGGAGGAGAGAGAGGCAGAGATACTTATGGTGGCAATTCCAGTGCTTTAGGCCTAGGCAACTGAAGACATGCCCACCCATGGGGTGAAGAAGGAAGTGGGGGATGTGCAAGAGACACAATTTATAGGAGGGCAGAGACCTCAGAGGGTTTTAAGGCTGATGGAGGTCCCAAAGAATCCATGGAGGGATTTGAACACAAGGGTGTAGTTATTCAAATCAAGCCATTACCAGACTGGGTGCCAGAGTATGTCAGTAATTACTGGAATGAAGAATTAACGGGACTTAATTGGAGTACAGGCAGCTGGGTTTTGGATGAGAAGGATTATGAAGTGAGGAAGGCAGCCATGAAAAAGAAATTATGCCCAACTATGTCCCACAGACCGCAATGAGGTAATTGACCAGTCAATCTGTGTCTAGAGATATTGGCTGCGTGTTAAAAATTGGCTAGGATTGCAAGAAAACTACCCTGCCCTTACTCAAAATAGTGCTGTGGGATTAGCCATGATCATATTGAATAGCTCGAAAGGCCAAATGACATACCCTTGCCTCTATTTTCTACGGGCAGGACTTTTCGGTCGGTGTGCCGGCACGATCGGTGGACCCAGGAATGGCTGGGGAATGGACCGCTGACCGTGATTGGCCCCAGATCGCGATTTTATGCAGACTGGCCAATTAACAGATTAATGCAGAAATGCTCAGTGCTGCCAGTGTTGGGGGGGGGCGGGGTGGTTGGGGGGCGGAGGTGGGGGGGCGGTGGTGGGGGGGTGCCCCAGAGGGCAGGCGCTGATGTAAGCGCGGGCACTGGCAAGCACCGAATGAAAGCTCCCTGAGGGTATGGAGAGCTGCCTCAGGGAGCTGAAGACTTTACAACCAATAAATAAATAAAGTTTGTAAAATCATGAAAAAAAAATGTCCACGCATCACAATCAGTCACCTGAACACACACATGATAAAATGCCGCCCACAGATTTTTATTTACTTTTTTATTTCATTACGGAAACCTCATCCTGCCCTTGGATGAGGTTTCATGAAAAATGCCAGGTCCGCCTGGCAGATTCTCCCGTCCGCCAACCGTATGGTCGGATGGACCACGCAAAACCGGAGACAATTGCAACATTAATGACCTTCTGACTTTTGCCCGCGCCCATCGACCGAATTTTCGTGTGAGCGCAGGATGACGTCGGGACGCTCGCCTGACGCCTTCATTCACAATATCGCATCCGATTGGGTCGGTCGAGTACCCGCAAACCGATCTAAAAATCCTGCCCCATGTTTCTAATTTTTACATCCGGATAAGAGAGCAGGTGGGGCCTCGGTTTACATAGGGACAAATATACGGAAGTATGAATTAGACGCAGGAGTAGGCCTTCTTTATAATTCATTAGCGGGATGTGGGCATCACTGGCTGGGCCAGCAGTTATTGCTCATCCCTAATTGCCCTTGAAAAGCCTGTAGTGAGCTGCCTTCTTGAACCACTGCGGTCCATGTGGTGTAGGTACATCCACAGTGCTGTTAGGGAGGGAGTTCCAGGATTTTGACTCAGCGACAGTGGAGGAACAGCAATATATCTCCAAGTCAGGATAGTGAGTGGTCTGGAGGGGAACTTCCAGATGTTGGTGTCCCCGTGTGCCTGCTGACCATGTCCTCCTATATGGTAGCAGTCATGGGTTTGGAAGGTGCTGCCTAAGGAGCTTTGGTGCATTTCTGCAGTGCATCTTGTAGATGGTACATGCTGTAGCCACTATGTATCATTGGTGGAGGGAGTGAATGAGGATGAGGTGCCAATCAAACAGGCTGCTTTGTTCTGGCTGGTCTCAAACTTCTTGAGTGTTGTTGGAGCTGCAATCATCCAGGCAAATGGAGAGCATTTCATCACACTCCTGACTTGTGCCTTGTAGATGGTGGAGAGGCTTTGGGGAGTCAGGAAGTGAGTTACTTGCCGTAGGATTCCTCATATCTGACCTGCTCTTGTAACCACAGTATTTATATGGCTAGCCCAATTCAGTTTCTGGTCAATGGTAACTCCCAGGATGTTAATAGTGGAGGATTCAGTGATGGTAATGCCATTGAATGTCAAGGGGCAATAGTTAGATTTTTCTCTTGTTGAAGATGGTCATTGTCTGGCATTTGTGTGGCATCTAAGTTACTTGCTGCTTGTCAGCCCAAGCCTGGATATTGTTCAGGCTTTGCTGCAATTGGACATTGACTGTTTCAGTATTTGGCCGCTGGAGGCTGTTCCACCATTCAATAAAATTGTGACTGGTCTGACATGCCTCAGCTCCATTTTGCTGTTTATCCCAATACCTTTTGACTCCCTTGTCAATCAAAAATCTATCTAACTCAGCCTTAAAAATACCCAATGACTCTGCCTCTACTGCTTTCTGTGGAAAAGAATTTCGCAGAGAAGTTTCATGCCTCAACTGAACGGCAGCACTTCCAACGGTGCAGCACTCCCTCAGTACAGCACTGGTGCTTCAGTCTGGATTGTATGCTCAAGCATCTGGACTGTGCTTAAATCCACAGTCTTCTAATTCCACCCTGATTCATTCAAAATAACAAAACTATCCTCCTACAAGTGCTTTCTCTGCCATATATCATCACTGTGTTGAAATTGGGACCCATTATATCAATTTCCATTAATTGGTCTAAGCTTTCCAATCATAACATTGGTAGTAATCTATTAATTCTAAATGGACTGTTGTCAGTGGAAATCTTAGACCCAGCTAGGCTCTCAAAACTGGGAGACTCCCTGCATCTCTTAGTCACTCTTCCCTACTTTCAAAATGCAATTGGTCACGTGTTTGGAAAGACTAACATGCAGGATTTGCAGGAAGAAAACTGGGGCGTGGGGCTAAATTGGAAGGATCTTTCAAAGGGCCAGCACAGGCACAATGGGCCAAATCACCTCCTTCTGTGCGGTGAGGTTATATAATTCTGATTCCAGGACTTTCACACAGGAAAACAAATGGAAGGGTTCCACAACCTAAGGTTATCACCATTATCTCTGTCCCCATTACCATTTTGGGGTGTTGTTTATTGCCTAATACTTTGTGCAGTTTAGAGGTTAGGTCCTCTGCAACGGTGTATTCCACTGGCCCCTAAAATGAGCCTCATATCCTGGAATAGTTTAATGGGACAGACAAAGAGTTGCAATGCTCTGCCTCTATTTGTTAAAATGGGCATTTAGTTTCTTTTCCTCCAATTTCCTCTTCCCCTTCCCTAAGTTTATTGAATCCTGTGATACCTCAATTATTCCTCATGTGTGAAACTAGATAGTCAGCGCCAGGAAGATTCAGAGCCGTAGAATCTTACCTAGAAACATATGTTGAGGCATGACCGAATGGAAGTCTTTAAGATTATGAACAGGTTTGATAAGATATACGTGGAGAGGATGTTACCACGTGCGATGGAGTCTAAACCCAAGGACCAGATATTGGCCAATAAATCCAAAAATGAATTCAGGAGACAAACCAAAATATTGCAAATGCTGTAAATCCGAGATAAAAAACATAAAACGCTGGCAAATTCCAGCATATCTATGCAGCATCTGTGGAGGGAGAAACAGAGTTAACGTTTGGAGTCCAATATGACACTTCTTCAGGACTTAGGGAAACCTCTTTACTCAGAGAGTGGTGAGAAGGTTGAGGTGAATAGCCAGACATCTTTAAGGGGAAGAGTTATGTTCTACCGAAGGGTCGCTTTGCTGGCGAACCAGTTGCATGCTTATTTGTCAGCGGATGAGTCGATTATCATATACTGCAGATGCAGAGACCCATATGAAATGAAGCACATGCTATTTATTTACACAGACAACAGAGCACTAACATGATGTGTGTTTCTCCAACCAGACCTTATTTTAGACTAACATTAACATGGTAGCCCGCGCTACACAGCTATTGGGTTGTACAGTCATGTGGTCAATCTGCTCACATTCTCTTAAAGGTGTATTACACCTCAGATTACCACATCCCTCCCCCTTTACTTGAAAGTATATTTTACAATATGTTAACTAATTACATTAATAAACTATTTACAAATTTAGTCTCTCAAGAGGCTTTTTCAAACGTGTCGACCATCGTAGTTCTACGACTTTGGTTGGTTTATCTGAGGCCTCCCTCTCAGGAGTTATCTGTCCACTTGGCTCCCCAATACGAACCTGTAAGTTTGCCTCTTCGACTCTCTCAGGCTCAATGGGTCCTACAAGTATTTCCAAAGCAAGAGGAGTTCCTTCTGCCTGTGGTGTAGACTCCAATGACCATGTTTGGTGCACCTTTTCTTGTGGATCTATTTCCCTTTTCCTGAGGCAATTTATATGTCTCCTGATTATCTGACCTTCAACCTATATGTGATAGGACAGGGGTCCTGGCACTGCTCTGACTTCACCTGATAGCTATTTGGGCCCATCTCCAAAGTTTGTTGCAAAAACTGCTTCTCCTAAAGTGAAGTTTCTTTTATGACTATGGTAACCGTGTTCACTTTTCTGGGTCTCCTGACTTCTCTCTACCCTCCCCCCTAAATTCAGCATTATGAGGCTCAACCATGCCCACAGATGTCTCTTCAGTAATAACTCAGAAGGGACAATGCCGGTGGTCGTATGTGGCATAGTCCTACAGCTGAGCAGGAAACATGATAACTTTGTTGCTATAGAATTTCCATCTAGTCTTTTCATTCTGGCCTTGAAGGTCTGGTCTGCTCTCTCGGCCAACCCATTGGATGCAGGGTGATATGGCGAGGTCTTGACATGTTTTATGCCACTGAGACTTGTAAGTCTCTGGAATTCTCCAATAGTGAGTGCCATTCCATTCTCAGACACTATTATCTCTGGTAAATCGTGTATCGCAAAACTCTGACGCAATCTGTCTAAGGTGGCAGCAGACGTGGGTGATTTCACCTCATATACATCCATCCTTTTGGAGTGAGCGTCAATAAGCAAGAGAAACATTGTGCCCAAAAAAGCCCCATGTAGTCAATGTGGAGGCGGACCCAAGGCCTTCCTGGCCATTCCCAAGGATGCAGTGGAGCAGAAGGAGGTAATTTCTGCACCTGTTGGCACTGCATGCAGTTCTTGACCATGTTTTCGATCTCAGTGTCCATCCCTGGCCACCATAAGTAGCTGCGCACCAACATTTTCATTCTGAAAATGCCAGGTTGAGCTTTATGCAATTCTTTCAGTAATGGTTGTCTTCCTCTGGGAGGCACAATGACTCTCACTCCCCACAGTAAAATGCTATCCTGGCAGGTGACCTCATATGTTCTGTTAAAATAGGGCTTCATTTCATCTGACTTTGGCTTGTTAGATCCTCCCTGCAAGATTTGTTCCCTGACGTGAGATACAGCTGGATGGCGGTTGGTCCATTCTTTCATCTGCTGGTGACGAATCAAGAAAGTTTAATAACAAGGCATGTTCTTGAGGGATGGGGACATTCACGTTGCTGTCCGTTAAAGGTAATCGGCTCAGCGAATCAACATTGGCGATCTGGCTTTCTGGCCAGTGGGTAAAAGTATATTCATAAGCAGCTAGAATCAGTGCCCATCTTTGGATGCGTGCCGAGGTGACTGGGGGTATTGCCTTATCTTCCCCAAACAAGCCTAGTATTGGCTGATGATTGGATACAATGGTGAAGTAGCGACCATGGATGTATTGGTGGAACGTCTTAATGCCAAATATGATGAATAAAGCCTCCTTTTCTATTTGTGAGTATCTTCATTCTGCCTCACTGAGTGTTCTTGAGACATAACCAATGGGCCATTTGGAGCTATCTGCCATCTGGTGGGAGAGTACTGCCCTTACTCCATGAGACGATGCATCTCAGGTTAAAATCAATTGTTTCTTTTGGTCAAAATGTACCAACAGGTCCGATGAGTGTAGCAACTGATTTACTGTCATAAAAGCCTGCTGTTGTGGAGCTTGCCAACTCCACCTGTGGTTTTTCTTGAGTAACCTGTATAGTGGAGGCAGTACTGTTGACAAATTTGGGAGAAAACAACCATAGTAGTTAAACATTCCCAAGAATGACTTGAGTTCTGTGGCATTTTTCAGGGCTGGTGCCTCACGAGTAGCTCTGACCTTGTCTTCTACTGGGTGAAGGTCCTGTGAGTCGGCCCTATGACTCAGGTAAATCACTTCTTTTGCTTTGAAGATACATTTTTTCCCTCTTCAAGCATACTCTGGCTTGTGAGAAATGCTTCAGTACCTCTTCCAAGTTAGACAGGTGTTCGTCATCAGTTAGTCCTGTTACTAGGACATCATCGAGATAAACCACCACATGGGGTGGGCCTTGAACTAGATTTTCCATGGTCCATTGGAAAATGGCACAAGCCGATGAGACTCCGAAGGGTAACCTGGTATACTGATATAACCCCCTGTGTGTGTTGATAGTCACAAAATCCCGAGAGGCCTTTTCTAGCTCGACTTGCTGGTAAGCGAGGCTCATGTTGAGTTTCGTATATGTGGGTCCCTCTGCCAGCCTGGAGCACAATTCATTCATTTTTGGTAAAGGGTGCCTATCAAGTCTGATCACTTTGTTGATGTTCAACTTGTAGTCCCCACATATTCGCACACTCTGGTCAGGCTTTAGCACTGGAACTTTGGGCACTGCCCATTCGGGAAATTGTACAGTTTGTAAAACTCCCACAACCTCTCCAGCCTGTCTAATTCAATGTCCGCCTTTTCTTGTAATGCACAGGGGACTGGCCTCGCCTTCAAATATCTGGGAGTTGCTCCCGGACCCATGTAAAGTTTAGCTTGCAGTCTCTGAATCTTCCCGAGCTCTTCCCTGAACACAGAGGCATATTCCTGTAATAATTCTTGCAGATCTTTTATCCTGAGTTGAAAAATCTCAGCCCACTCCAACTTTATTTCCTTAAGCCAATTCCAAAGAAATCGAGTTCGACCCTCCCCTGCTACCACTATCAGGGACAGGTTTGCAGGCTGGTTTCTATATTGTACCGGGACCTTGCATATACCTCTTACTCGTATGTCTTCACCAGTATATGTCTTTAATCTAGCATCTGAGTTTTCCGGCTTCAGTGAGTGGGCTCCTCCATTCATATACTTAAACGTGTGTTCCCCTCTGACAGTGGTGGATGCGCCTGTATCCAACTCCATTCGAATGGGTTTTCTGTTGACTCGGACTGTCAAGTAGACTGGCTCTGTTTTACCCATTTTTAAGTTGCATAGCGAGTAAATATCTGACTGTTTCTTCTGATTCCTCCATTATATAAATTTCACAACTTCAGCCTTTATGTTTGAAATTTTGACTCAATCTGTCTTTGCAATATTGCATGATATGCCTATTGAGAAAGTAGAAACACTTGTTTTTTTTTAAATTGCCATACGTTTGCAGGCAGTCTGGTTCCATTTCTGTTATTATTAATCTGGGTCTCATCCATTAAGCCATTGCTTTTTGCTGGTCTGTTAATAGCTTCTGTTTGCCTTCTTTCTGGGGAGCCCTGCGCTTCCGCTCCATTTCTAGCCAGCGCCTCCCTCCCAGCATGAAAGACAGTGCCATTTTGTGCTCCATTGATTACTTCTGAATCCCTGACCGCGCTCCCCATTGCGAGCGCCAACTCTAGCGCCTTGCTGAAGTCTAAATTTGTTTCTGACAACAACCTTATTTGAATGGCGTCTTCATTAATCCCACAGACTAATCGGTGTCTTAACATGTCATTAATCAATGTCCCGAGCTCACAGTGCTCCGTCAGTTGTTCTGAGGCTGCTACAAAGCAAGCGACTGTCTCTCCAGGGGCGAGACACCTCGAATTGAATTTAAAACGCTGTGTTGTTTCTGAAGGTTTTGGCTGAAAGTAGCTCTTCACAAGATTCACCAACTCATCGAAGCTCTTGGAATCTGGGGTGTTGGATGCCGTTAGATTACAAATTAGGCCGTACGTTTTACTGTCACATGTCGATAAAAGGACCGCCTGCCTCTTCGCCTTCCCCGATATGTCGTTGGCCAAAAAGAAAAACACGAGGCGTTCAGTATGATGTGACCAGTCGGCGTCGGTCTGATCAAACGGTTCGATGTGGCCCAGTTGTGGCATACCGGAGGGAGATAACTTTGATGACTATGTGAGGGATGTACTTACAATCGGCCTGCAAGGCAGGGCTGATTCTGTTCAGTTGAGTTTTCGGGGCTTTCCTTGGTGTCTCCGAGTGGTCGCTTTTTGCCTCGTCGCCAGTTGTTATGTTCTACTGTGGGGTCGCTTTGCTCGGGAACCAGTTGTGCACTTAGCTGTCAGCAGGCAAGTCGATTACAATATACTGCAGATGCGGAGAACAATGTGAAATGAAGCACGTGCTGTTTATTTACACAAACAACAGAGCGCTGGCATGATGTGTGCCTCTCCAACCAGGGTCTAGACTAGACTAACATTAACATGGTAGCCTGCGCTACACAGCTATTGGGTCCTACAGTCACCTGGTCAATTTGCTTGCATTCTCGTAAAGGTGTATTGCACATCAGATTACCACAGGAAGCTAAATAACTGCATCAGGGAGAAAAGAATATGTGTATAAGGTGAGATAAAGTAGGATTGGAGAAAGTTCTTGTGAAGCAAAAACATTGGCATAGATGAGTTGGGCCCAATGGCCTGTTTTTGTGCTGTAAATACTATGTAATATACTTGTTGCCATCTTGCAATATGTTGCTTCTCCTTTTTTTTCTCACTAAATGGTGTTATGTTCCTGCTTTTCTTTCTTTCAAGGCAGCTATTGTCATGTCACAGAAGCACTGCAGGAATTCACCAAGGCTCCTTCAACAGCAGCTTCCAAACCCGTGACCACTACCATCTAGAAGGACAAGGGCAGCAAATAGATGGGGACACCACCATTAGGAAGTTCCCTTCCAAGCCACTCACCAACCTGACTTGGAAATATATCGTCGTTGCTTCACTGTCACTGGGTCACTCCCTTCCTAACAGCACTGTGGATGTACCTACACCACATGGACTGCCGCGGTTCAAGAAAGCAGCTCACCCCCACCTTCTCAAGGGCAAATAGGGACGGGCAATAAATAAATGCTGGTCTAGCCAGCGAAGCCCACGTCCCATGAGTGAAAAAAAAACAACATTGGTTCCTGGCGTTGAGAACTTGATTACAAAGAGTGTGAATCTCCTCTGGGATGGGATTTATTTTTTATTGCAGAGGGTAAAAAAGTACATCAACTTCCTGAAAGAAAGATAATTGAAAAGGTTTCAAACATGCTAACATTGGCTCAACCAAAAAAAAAAAATCATTATGGTAAATTTGTTTTCAATTTGTTCAGCTACATTTTTAAGTTGGTCTACTCAAATATAATAAATTGGGATTTAGATGATCTTAGTTCTAGGTTATAAAACAGTGATTTCATTCCTCAGCGCAGCTGGTTGTGCACACACTAGGTTGAACTGCTTGCTTGTAATATGTGTTATGAAAATCAAACTTACCTGGGTGTTGAGAGCAGAGGTCAGGAACTTCAACTTCCTCGGGACTTTTGCACATGCACACACTGGGAGTGGGCTTTACATTCCAGTTTTATAATGAGTGCGTTCTTTGGGCAGAGGACTGGTCCCTCACGCCTGCACATAAAGAGAGGGGAAAAAAAGCAAAAACAAAGCAGACCACCATGGAAGACAAGTGTACCGGGCAGGGGGACAGGACGAGGTCGGAAAGGGGAGAAGTGACAGAGAGAGGTCCCTAAAGAATGGTCCCAGCCAGGAAACAGAGACAGGAAAAGATCCCGGTGCAGTTAAAAAGAAAGGAATGGAGAAACACGCTCCAAGCATGAAAAAGGCTACAGAGAGCAGACTTCAAGTGAAGAAGGCAATCAAATGTTGGTGTCTCATTGCTATGGGCCATTTTGGCAAAGGTACCCCTTTGGAACAGTAGTGTTCTGCTTCATGCAGCCAAAGATCTTAAATATTGCCTGTGAGTTGGTATTTAAGTGTACACCCGGGAATCCAGTGGAATGGAATCTCTGAAGAAGAGATTGAAACCTTGTGAGGTGGGCCATTGTTGATGCCGTCCCTTTGGAACAAATTCCCAGGTTAGATCTTTAAAGGTGCAGCTGAATTTCCTCGTGACAGAGACAGAGTTTCAGTGAGTTTGGTTGAGTCACAGTGTTTATTGATGTCTGAGTGAGTTGTTGAGAAATCTATGGACTCTGTCATGGTTGCCTCTGCCATTTAATCCGTGGTGTGGTGTGTTCAACCACAGTTTGCCTGTTAATTCACATGTACCCCATATTAACCCTGAATGTTAGAGTATAAGATAGATATTCTATGTTGTTTTATCTGTCTGACGTTGTACAGTAAAGTTTACTTTTATTCGTTCAAAACCTGTGGAATCTTGTGGCTATTCACTGAGCAAGTGTCTTGAATCTCAAACTTTGTCTACTATAAAGAAAACGTTATTGGTCCCTGACAAGGTCCTACCAAAACCTTGGGGGTCTGGTCAAGAAGCATAATATGTGGAAGTCAACCATTGCTCGGACAGCTTTTCTGGAAAACACTGCAGAAAAGGACAGTCAAAGAAGATCCAATTGAAACATCCAAATGGGAATTGGATAAACACTTGACAGGAAAACATATGATTGGCTATGGACAAAGAACACGGTAGTGGGACTAAATTGGATAGCTCTATACTACAGTCAGCACAGCCATGATGGACCAAATGGCCATCAGTGCTTTACCATTTTATGTTTGCAAGGCCCAGATGTTGCTCAGATAGGACTGAATACAACTATCCTGATACTCACGTATTTCAGCAAGACAGAGTATGTGGATCTGCATCAAACAGATTGGAAGAGGGAAGGACGATAATTAGAGGCAGCGGGACTAAGCACTGCATCACAGTTGGAATTTTAGCTGAGAATTAAATGGACGCACTAGACACAGATGTCACGACAAGAGGTCTTTGTGGATATTCCCTCAACTGGTTGAACAGTGAAGAGTCAATGATAGTGAAATTGACCTTTTCTCTTACTTGGCAACAGCAAGGAAATCTGGCAGGGGGAAGAAAAAGACATGACTACGCGACAATGGCCCCTTGGCAACTAGCCCAGTATAATCTTGGGCATTCTAATGTGTTTGAAAATGAGCTGCTGATGGCACAGAAAAAAAGAAAGCTGAATGTACTAATAAAGACTGGGCTGGGTGATTTCTTCCCAGGGCTGGAGTCAGCATTAGTGCCAATTTCCTCCTTAGGCGCTGGTTGGCAGGACAGTGTTGCACATACTGGACATTTCTAATTATCTGGCAAGACTCTATTAACAATGGCAAGAACTCGTATTGATAAAGTGCCTTTCATGATCTCAGGGTGTCCCAAAGTGAGTACAACCAGTGAATTACTCCTGAAATGCAGCCACAGTTGTAATGTAGGAAGCAATACACCCAATTTGTACACAGCAAGCTCCCAAAACAGCAATGTGATAATGGCCAGATATCCTGGGGGTCTTTTTAACATCCTAGAGGTTACCATTGACTAGAGACAGAACTGGATTAGCCATATAAACACCATGACTACAAGAGCAGGTCAGAGGTTGGGAATCCTGTGGCGAGTAACTCAGCTCCTGACTCCCCAAAGCCTGACCACTATCTACAAGGGACAAGTCAGGAATGTGATGGAATACTCCCCACTTTCCTGGATGATTGCATCACCCTCAGCATTCAAGAAGCTGGACATCATGCAGGACAAAGCAGCCCGCTTGATTGGCACCACATCCACAAACATTCACTCCCTCCACCACCAATAAACAGTGGTAGCAGTGTGTACCATCTACAAGATGCACTGCAGGAATTCACCAAGGCTCCTTAGGCAGCACCTTCCAAACCCACGATGACTATCATCCAGAAGGACAAAGGCAGCAGACACCTGGGAAAACCACACGGTGACAGTTCCCCTCGCCACTCACCATCCTGACTTGGAAATATATTGCCGTTCCTTCACTGTTGATGAGTCAAAATCCTGAAAAATCCTGGAACTCCCTCCCTAACAGCACTGTGAATGTACCTACATCACATGGACTGCAGTGGTTCAAGAAGACAGCTCATTCATTCAGCACTCCCTCAGTTGTACTGGGAGTGTTAGCCTAGATATTATTAAGTCTATGGGACAGGACTTGACGCTACAACCTTTGGACTCAGAGGCAAGGGCTATGCTCTGAGCTATGGCTGAAAACCTACTATAGCGGCATGGGACCACATTTTAAGTGCATGCAGGATTTATATTTTTCACTACCTGTGATTTAGTTCAAGGTCTGTGACAGAAGATCTACTTTCTGCATTATTCCTCATCATGGAGGAAAACAAAATAATTGAAATCATATTGACCTATTGCCTCTCCAGTGTGCCCTTTGCGAAAATGATATATACTAGCTGCAGCCTAAAGCAATGGACAATGAAGATTGGTTCCAGGTGAAATATGTGCACACATGCAGAGTGCTTTCCTGCCAGCAATCGTGATGTTCTTTTTAAAAACTTGAATCTTTATTAATGCCAGTATTTCAACCTAATAAAACAATGTTACACAGAGCACTGAAATGCAGGTAGTTGAAGCCCTGAGACTTGGAAGGAATCTTGAAGATAACTGCACACTGAAAAGCTAAGTTCAGTAGTTGGATGAGGCCGGGTAATGATGGACAAGGCTTCTAGCTATGTCCACATTGGACAACTCCAAAGCTTGGGACTTAATTAGGTTTGCCAACCCTCCCAGCAAGTGAGTCAATAACCAGAGGCCATATATTTGAAATCACTGATGAAAGATCTAGAGGGGGGATGATGAGAATCTATTTCAGTCAGAGACTTGTCAGGCTCTGGAATGGTCAACATGAAAAGGCATTTCATAAATAATTTTAAAAGGGAGATTGACATATACTATATATGTATATTTATATATATATATATATCAAATATGTTATTATATATGAGGGGAGGTGATGGTGTAACGGCATTGCTGCTGGACTAGTAATCCAGAACCCAGGATTATGCTCTGGGGACCTGGGTTCGATACCCACCATGTGATTCCAGACCCACAGCAATGCAGTTGACTGTTAAATGCTCTCTGGAATGGTTAATAAATGACTCAGTTGTAGCAAGCCGCTACAAAAAGGAATGAAACCAGACGGACCACATTCTGGCTTCACATTGAGGATACACTCCATCATGTTGTGTGGCACTAATACCCCTGTACCAAACGAAATAGATTTCGAACAGGTCTAGCAACTCAAGACTGAGCATTCATGAGGTGAGGGGGCAGGGTCAACAACAGCAGAATTGTACTCAAACACAATCTGTAACCTCACGGTCCAGTATATCTCCCATGAGCAGCAACAGGTATACCTAAAAGTGAGGTGACAACTTGGTGAAGCTATAACACAGGACTGCTTGCTTGCCAAGCAGCAAAGTGATCCCACCAGCAACGGATCAGAATGAGCTCTGCAGTCATGCCACATCCAGCCATCAATGGTGGTGAACAATTAAATAACTCACTGGAGGAGGAGGCTCCACAAATATCCCCATCCTCAATCTGTGCAAAAGATAAGGCATTTGCCACAGCCTTAAGCTGGAAGTGTCGAGTGGATGATCCATCTCAGTGTGCTCTGGAGGTCCCCAGATGCCAGTCTTCAGCCAATTCGATTCACTCCATGTGATATCAAGAAACAGCTGAAAGACAACATTCTGGCAATAGTACTGAAGACTTGTGCTCCAGAACTTGTTGCACCTCTAGCCAATCTGTTCCAGCACAGCTACAACGTTGACAGTGCCTGGTTATGTGGAAAGTTGCCCAGGTATGTCCTGTATACAAAAAGCAGAATAAATCCAACCCAGCCAATTACCGCCCCAACAGGATACTCTCTATTATCAGTAAAGTAATAGAAGGGGTCATCAGCTGTGCTATCAAATGGCACTTGCTTAGCAATAATCTGCTCACTGATGTCCAGTTTGGGTTCCGCCAGGGCCACTCAGCTCTTGACCTCATTATAGCCATGGTTCAAACATGGACGAAAGAGCTGAAATCATGAGGTGAGGAGAGAGTGACTGCCCTTGACATCAAGGCAGCATTTGCCCGAGTGTGGCATCAAGGAGCCCTAGCAAAACTGGAATCAGGGGGAAAACTCTCTGCTGGCTGGAGTCATACTTAGCACAAAGGAAGATGGTTATATTGTGTTGAAGGTCAGTCATCTCAGATCTAGGACATCACTGCAGGAGTTCCTCAGGGTAGTGTCCTCAGCCCAAACATCTTCAGCTGCTTCATCAATGACCTTCCTTCCATCATAAGGTCAGAAGTGGGGATGCTCGCTGATGATTGCACAATGTTCAGCACCATTCACGACTCCTCAGGTACTGAAGCAGTCCATGTCCAATTGCAGCAAGACCTGGACAATATCCAGGCTTGGGCTGACAAGTGGCAAGTAACATTTGCGCCACACAAATGACCATCTCCAACAAGAAAGAATCCAACCATTGCCGCTTGGCATTCAAAGGCATTACCATCACTGAATACCCTACCATCAACATCCTGGGGGTTAAAATTGACCAGAAACTGAACTGGACTAGCCATATAAATGCTGTGGCTACAAGAGCAAGTCAGAGGCTAGGAATCATGCGACAAGTAACTCACCTCCTGACTCCCCAAAGCCTGTCCACCATCTACAAGGCACAAGTCAGGAATGTAATGGAATATTCTGGATGAGTGCATCTCCCACAACACTTAGGAAGCTTGACACCATCCAGGAGAAAGCAGCCCACTTGATTGGCACCACATCCACAAATATTCACTCCCTCCACCACTGACGCACAGTAGCAGCAGTGTGTACCACCTACACGATGCACTGCTAGAATTCAACAAGCCTCCTTCAACAGCACCTTCCAAACCCACGACCCCTACCATTTAGAAGGACAATGGCAGCAGACACATGGGAACACCACCACCTGGAAGTTCCCCTCCAAGCCACTCAACATCCTGACTTGGAAATATATTGGCCGTTCTTTCACTGTCGTTGGGTCAAAACCGTGGAACTCCCTTTCTAATGGCACTGTGGGTGTACCTACACTGCATGAACTGCAGCGGTTCAAGAACACAACTCACTACCACCTTCTCAGGGGCAACTAAGGATGGGCAATAAATGCTGGCCCAGCCAGCGACTTTGTATCTTTGAGGAATGCAACCCCAAGTACCTTCCCAAATCAATATTGAGGCAAATTTCAGAAAAGCAAAATGCAAATGCCTAACGCTTGAGCCATTGGCCTGTGGGAGAGCTTAACAGGTAATGGAATGCACACACCTATTTCAACTCATTGTTCCGGACCCATGATACGAATGCCCATTTGTAAAACTCACAATAACCACTTGCATTTATAAAGGGCCTTCGATGCAGCAAAACGTCCTAATGCATTCCACGGGGGCGCAATTAGACGAAAATTGACACCGAGTGTGGAGAGATTCGAATAAGTGCCAAAATAAGCGGGATGGGTATCTGCGAGGGACAGAAAAAATGGAATCATTTAAGAAACGGCCGGTGGGAGAGCGTAAGTTTTCTGCCCTTTGAGTTGTTAACATGACTTAAATGGTCTTCCTCGGCTGCTTTCATCTGCGTTATGGAATTGTAGCTTTCTTCGTCTATTGTGGATTCTATCCCAGCTGAGGGAAGATTCTGAATACAAAATTAACATAATGTAGTAATTATAGTTTTGGTAAACATAGGACTGTAGTATTAAGAATAATCCTGTGTTGTAAGATCACATGATCCGTGTAAACCAGTGAGTTAGCAGCATGGGAAACCTCAAGAAGAGATCTCTCCTTTAGTTACGGAGTTCGATGCACACACGTAGCTGCTGCTGCTGCCTTGCAAATAAAATTCAATGTTTCCACCAAGAAAAGTTGGCCGAAAAATCAACTCTGTAACGCAGGCACAGCAAGTCAGTCAGTATTTCGGGCCTTTCTCTTCATCAGAATTCAAACAAAGGCCTGCGCAGCTCCAATCTGTTCCGCTCTTCACATTCCTTTGACCTCCAAATAAATACGCACCGATTCTCAAGGTTACGAAGCCATACCTCATGAGTTGGAGTCAGGTTTTTGCTTCCAAATTGTTAGCTTGAAGGTAAAATAAGAACCGTCTTGATGCCAACTGTTCTGTCCCCTGGAACCAACATTGGAGCTTTGTTTGGCACTGAACTGCTGGCTTACTCTTGGCAGGTTTACTGTAGCACTTGGCATCGTCACTGAGGTTACGCCCCTACCTTGTTTTCATACAAGTGGCCATTATCAAGGACATTCTCTCAAGCTTTCATAAGGTGATGTTACTTTTATTTCCAATTTCTAAAGTGTTTACTTAGGAAACAAATGATACACGATAAGCCGGATTTGGACTCCACAAGCAAAGTCCACATTTACATGTCTTAAAAAAAGATTGTTGAAATACAAAAACCAGAGAGAGGGGGGGGTTGATGATGTATTTCTTTCCTTTTTGGCTGAAAGGCGGACGGAGGTCAGTATCTTCTAAATGTACAACACTCTCGGGTATGGGACAAAATGGGTGAGGTTTTACCGACTGAACTAGGATGTGGGGGTGGCCAGTGAAATGCCAGGGAGCCGTGTTGAGGGGGCTCCCTGGTGCAGTCCCAGTGCTGGGTCATTTCGCCATCAGCAGGGATGACAGAGGCCTGAATATTTCATTTGTCGGACGCATGTGATTGGCCGGCCTGGAAGCGGATGGGAAATGGGTCTCCGGCCGCGATCGGCACCACCCCCTCACCCACTCCCCCCCACCCCCCGATCCCCCCTCATCCCCCGACTGCAATTACCCCCTGACTGGCCAACTAACAGCCAGCCAGCCTGAAATATGCACTGAGAGATGCTGAGCGCTGCCGGGATTGGGCCGGGAAGAGGGCAGGCGCTGACTCAACTGAAGGAGCGGGCGAGCGTTTCTCGTGAGCTCCCTGAAGGCAGACCGCGGCCCCAGGGAGACCTCCACAGCGCAAAGGAAACGACGAAAATGCTGAAAAATATGTCCACGCAGAGCAATCAAGCACCTGATAAAAAAAAACAGTCTGCAGATAACTCTTCTTGTTTCATTTCCCCGTGGAGATTTCACCCCGCCCCTGGATTGAAGTTTGAGGATAAACGTGAAGACTGCCTGGGAGAACGGCCCGTCCGCCAACCGTAAATGTGGACGGGCCAGGTAAAATCGCTTGCTGATCCCACCTTGTTGATGGGCTTAGTTGCCCACTTGACTGTCGGCGGGCTCGCCTCCGTCCGTCGCGCACGCCCGCTGAGCAAAATATCGCCCAGGTGCGCGGTGACAGCGGGATGCTCGCCCAGCGTCACCCCACGCTATTTCGCATCTATTCGGGTCGGGCGCTTGCCCGCCTGCGGGATGTAAAAGTCTGGCCTCTATCAGTCGCTTGCCAATCAGAGATAGGTGGAAAATTAAATACTCAACTAAGAGCCATTTTCCTGAGCTGCTTGCATTTCGCTGGTGGCAGTCGGGCAGCTGCGTAAGGACAGCCACCCAGCGAGGACCTGGGGAATTTGCAGAGCTTAGGGGCTAGAAGCTGAAGTCAACAATCGCCAGTGGTGAAGCAAAGGAGACTGGGGTTCTGCAAGTTGGTCCTACGCTCTTTGGTGTTTAAGAGAATGTGAGGTGGATCTTATTGAAAGGTATGAAATTCTGAGGGAGCTTGACAGTTGAGATGTTTTGGGGAAACATCCTCTCAACATCTCACCTGTCAAGGTGAGATTCTTTTTTGGCATGATTTGGGCGGCACTAATCCCTGTGCTCCTATATGCTCCAGAGGATTGAACAACCAAAGCAAGCACCTCAAGACACTGGGGAAGAGCCATCAGCAATGCATTCACAAGATCCTCCCAATCCAGTGGCAAGAAAGGCAGTCCAACCACAACGTCCTCTCCCAAACTAATTTGCCTAACATCGAGGCGCTAATCACTCAAATCCAGCTCTGCTGGACGAGGCATGTCATTCATATGCTGACACCAGACCCCCGAAGCGACTGTACTCAGAGCTCGGTCAGCAGACTCCCAGGAGGACAGTAAAGCATCCCTGAATACAACAAACATCCCCTCTGAATCACGGGAGTCCCTGGCTTCTGACCAACCAAAATGGAGGTTTGGTTGGGAAGGAACTGAACACATCCAGAGACTTCACTGGGAGCACACAGAGGCAAAATTGAGGCTTCAGAGGGAGCTCACAACCTCCAAGCACCTCATCTGCCTGAACCTTCATGCATGGGGCAAAGTCTGAAGATCTCACTTTGGACTTACCTGACATCTCAGAACCCATCGAAATGGACTGGAAGCAAGTCATCCTCAATCCTAAGGCCCTGTCTAAGAAGAAATGGGCACTGTTTCAATGTAATGGCTATCCCATTTATGGTGAGGATGAGGAGGAATTTCTTCTCTGAGAGAGCATGAAACTTTGGAATTCTCTACCCCAGAGGGCTATGGAGGCTAGGCCATTGATTGTACTGAAGGCTGAATTTGACAGATACAGAAACAGAAATACCTGGAAAATACCTGGAAAAATTCATGAAGGGTCATGAGGACTCAAAACGTCAACTGTACTCTTCTCCGCCGAAGCTGCCAGACCTGCTGAGTTTTTTCCAGGTATTTCTGTTTCTGTTTTTGTTTTAGATTTCCAGCATCCGCAGTTTTTTGTCTTTATCTCTGAATTTGACAGATGTTTGATGTACAAGTGAGTCAAGAGGTATGAAGGGGCAGGCAGAAAAGTGAACTTGAGGCCATGATCAGATTAACCATTAAATTACTGAATTGTGTAGCAGGTTTGAGGGGCCAAATGGCCAGCTACTCCTGTTCCTGTTTCTTATGGCCTTATAAGAGACCAAGACTTGAGATGCACAGCGTTCTTGGAGGGCTGGAGGAGGTTATAGAGATAGGGAGAGGATGAGTTCACGGAATGATTTGAACACAAGCGTGAGAATGGAAATGTGAAGTGTGTTGGATCTGTATAGGTCAGCGGGTACTGGGTGATGAGTGAATTGTATTCACTGTGAGTTAGAATATGGGTAGCAGTGTTATGGAGAAGCTGAAGTTTACTGTGGGTGCAAGATGGGAGTCCAGTCTGAAGAGCATTGGAATAGTCAAATCCTTTGCCTTAATTGAGTCTTAACTGATCTCATCAAGAGAGCGTCAGCCTTCTTTAACTCCCCTGTATTTATAAAGTATCTTTAATGTAATAAAAAGTCCCAAAGCTTCAAAGGAGCTTTATATATTAAAATTTTATGTTAAGCCACATAGGGATATATGGCAAAAAAAGATCAAAGATCTATATTTTAAGGAGTGTCTTAAAGGAAGAAAGGGAGGAAGAAAGTCAAAGAGTTTCCGGGAGGGAACTCCAGATCTCGGAGCCTAGGCAGTTGAAGGCACAGCTCCAGAGCCCCAAACTAAAATAGCATAGCTATCTTGGTGGGACTGGAGGAGATACAGAGATAGAGAAGTTAATAATTGAAACGTTGCTTGATCAGGAGCTAACGTGCATCAGTGAGCAATAGTGTGCTGGGTGAACCGGACTTGGTGCAAGTAAGGACTTGGGCAGCAGTGTTTGCGAGGGAGGGGGTGTAGAATGTGGAAGGCCAGCCCAAAGTATATTGGAATCTTACAGCCTAGAGATAACAAAGGCAGGGATGAGGGTTTCAGAATCCCCTGAACTGAGGCAGGGGTGAAGTTGGGCAATATTACAGAGGTGAACATGGGCAGTCTTAGTGTCGACCTTGGAACTCCAACTAAATCATCTCCAAATTTCCTCTTTTCCAAACACAAAAGTTCAGAATTGTTACCAGTTACTGTATTCTGGGGGAAATGGCAAGTAACAGCAAAGTTGGGCAAATAAAGATGATTAAAAAGGGTGACTTGTTCATTTACGTTTTCCACTTTAAGCACTGACCATGGGGTTAATTGAAAGCTCACATTGACAGCTCAATTAGACGAGGAAGGAAAACAAGCTTCCACAGTCAGTGACCAGTGGAATATTCTAGTTGTAAAAAAAAAAATCAACCAAATAAGAAGTTAGGAAGGTTACACTCAGATGATTAATTAGTGCAATTTTGCTGCAAGATATAAAATCAGGTAAGAAAGAACAAAATAAATAATAGCAGCTGGATGAAGCAACCTAAGGACTGGTAATGAAATGAAATTTATCATGTGCTGTGGGCTTCATTCAAAAATCAATTCAGTGTTGCAGTTATTTGCACTGAGACAGACAGAGATTGTAATGATCCTGTTCCAGTTCAATCTCATTCGCAAATAATATTGTATCATAATTTTATATCTGACGGCTCCTCATTTGCTCAGGCTGGTTTGCCTTTCCTATTTTTGTTTCCTTTCCGTCCTTTGAAGTATGCCTCTGTTGGGAATTGCAGTCGATATAATTTAGGCCAGTTTTTTTTCCTCTTTCTTTTTCGCTGTTGAAGGATTTACTGGGATCATAATTCAATATTCATGTTGTGCAATCATGGCTCAGTTGGGCAGCACTGCAGGTCTTGAATCAGAAGGTTATGGGTCCAAATCCCAGCCAGGAGACTTGAAGGTAAAATCTATACTGTCACTCCAGTGCAGTACTGATGGAGTGCTGTATTGTTGTGGGTGCTGCCATTCAAGTGAAATGTTGAAGTGAGACCTTACCTACCCTCTTGGGTGGATGGGGAAGATCCCATAACCATTCTTTCAAAGAAGAGGTGGGGAGTTCATCCTGGTCAATAGATTTCCCCCAAATAACATAAACAGTTTGGCTGGTTGTTGTTTCATTGCTGTTTGTGGGATCTTGCTGTGCAGAAATTAGCTGCCACATTTCCTATGTTCTAACACTTAGCACACTTCAAAAAAATCTTAGTTGGTTGTCAGGCAATTGATAAATACGAATCTTTTTTCTCTTTTTATCTTTTTTTCCCCCCTTTTCTTTCACTCTTACTATCTTTCTATTTCTTTATTATACAAAAGATGTGCACTGCAGCACCAACCTTGGATTTTGCTGAAGTACAGAGAGGGAATATAGAAACGCTTCCGAGAGAGAGGAAATGCTTACAATTAATGTTCACAGACTGAATATCTGGCAAGGCTTGCTGGCCTCTTTGCCTGAATTCCTGGCATGTGTTTCCAATGGGTGAAGCTTCACATCAGGATGCGATCAGGCTTCTTGGATACACAGCAAACAAACCAATGATCCTTAAAGAGTCTGCTGGAGCTTGTCACAGAAACATAATGCAAAGGATCCAATACCTCCTTGAATGTGGAAGGGGAGGAACGAATGTTGAAGATGGTGAACGGGGTGCCAATCAAGTGGGCTGTTTCATCCTGGACAGTGTCAAGATTCTTCAGTGTTGTTGGAGCTGAACTCAAGCAAGTGGGGAGTATTCCATCACACTCCTGACTTGTGTATTGTAGATGAAGTCATGAGGTGAGTTACTCACCACAGGATTCTCAGTCTCTGGTCTGCTCTTGTAGCCATAGTATTTATGTAGCTAGTCCAGTACATATTAACTCTATGAGCTGGGGTGTGGGGGAAGGCAGTTGTTTTTATTTATTCTCTCATGGGATATGGGTGTCACTGGCAAGGCCAGCATTTGTTGATCATCCCTAATTGCCTTTGAAAAGGTTGGTTTGCTAGGCCATTTAAGAGTCACAGGACATAGCTGTGGGTCTAGAGTCACATGTAGGCCAGACCAAGTAAGGACATAGTGATCTAGAAGGGTTTACGGCAATCAATAATGGTTTCATAAACGAGCTGCCATGGTGGGGCTTGAACCAATGTCCAGAGAGCATTAACCTGGTCCTCTGGATTACTAGTCCAGTGAGACTAGCACTATGCCACGGCCTCCCCTGAATGTAGAGAGAGCTTTTGATGGAGATGTGTTTAGGTTTCAAATGCCAGAAAATGTCAATTGTGAAGCATAAAGACATTTAAAATTAACCAGGATCCACCATTTGTGATATTAAGTTTAACATTTCATGAGAAACATGCTCTGAGACTCACCCCAAAATTGTGTCACTGATTTTATGACTTGAACATTTGAAGAGCTCCTTCAAACTTATATGTACTTGTGATTTATTCCTCCAATAAAAGTGAGGGAATTATGAGTACACCTACAGATTAAACATTTGGCATGGTTCCACTTAATGGACTTGTTAACAAAATTAATGTCCATGATTGGTCAAACTGCCTGGTTTAAATTTCAAACAATGCTTGGCAGATAATTGTCAGTCACCACCACTGGTGCATTCTCCATGGCAATGCCTCTACCAATCAGACCTCACTTGCCAACCAATCAGCGCTCTGTTCACATACAGTATAAATTGTTGTTTTCCTCTTATATTGGTATTTTTGCAAAGTGTCCTGATGAGTGCAAGCCGAAAAGCTTTGACTTGTCTCTTTTCTCAGTAATACTCCAGTTGTGTACTGCCAAATGATTATTTGTCACCTTTTAACATGAGGAAATTGGTGTCTCATTCATCCACCTGTTCTGCTGTGAGGAAATGAAGAGTGTACTTTAAAGAGGTTCGCCACAAGATATCTCCCCAGATTGGTGTAGAAGGCTCACCTTATGCAGGTTTTAGCTGGGATTGTCTTGATGGAAAGACCAGCTGAAGCAGAGCCACAAACAATCTGCCTCCCAGGGATGCAAGGACCAGTACCAATGGCAAGGTACTACTTGGCAGCATTAGAGGAATCGTGGCAGAGATTGACAAAGAACAAAAAAGTACAGTGATGTTAAAACATTGTCCCTCAGGCTAGTGGGAAGTATTTTCCATAGGGGTCAATGTTGAGACCACTGCCCTTTTTGATATATCATTTTCAGGTATGTAAAAGTCAAATTTTTAAGCTTAAAATCATGGGGTTGACTTTTTACACAGGTAATATTTCAAGGGTTTGACATGTGGGTTTGATCTGGATCCAAGTGAGATCCAGAAAAGATTGTCATAATGGAATAAAAGAAAAACCAACAACATAATTAATTAATAATCACAACACAGATTTTTCTTCATAATCAGATCTCTTTAAAAATTTGAATAAATAAAAAAAAATTAAATGTAAAAATGTTTTAAGTATTTATTTACCTGTATTCATTTTCAATTGTATTTATACATTTACAATGAAACTGAATCATTAACATCATAGAATCAAAGAATTGTTACAGTGCAGAAGAAGGCCATTTGGGCTATCGTATCTGCACCAGCTCTCTGAATGCACAACTCATCTATTACCATGTCCCTCACCTTCTCCCTGTAACTCTGCATATTCTTCCTCTTAAGATAACAGTCCATTGCTCCAACTGAACCTGTTTCCACCACACTCTCTGGCAGTGCACTCTAACCACTCACTGCATTAAAAATATTCTCCCCATATCACTTTTGCCTCATTTACTAATTGCTTTAAATCTGTGTCCACTCATTCTCGATCCTTTCACGAGTGGGAACAGTTTCACCCTATCTATTCTGACCAGATGCCTCATGATTTTGAATACCTCTATCAAATCTCCTCTCAACCTTCTTTTCCCTGAGGGGGAGAGTCCTAACTTCTCCAATCCATCTTCAAATTGGAAGCTCCCCATCCCTGGAACAATTCTTGTGAATCTGTTCTGCACCCCTTCCAAAGCCTTCATGTCCTTCTTAAAGTGTGGCTACCAGAACTGGACGCAATACTCTAGCTGAGGCCAAACCAGTGACTTACACAAATTCAACATAACCTCCTTGCTATTGTACACTGTGCCCTTAGTGCAATGCAGTATTAACTGCTCTTTCAACCAGTCCTGACACCTTCAATGACTTATGTGCACATACATCCAGGTCCCTCTGCTCCTGCATCCATTTAGAGTTACTCTTTATGTTATATTGTCTCTCCATGTTTTTCCTACCCAAATGATTCACTTCACATTTCTCTGCATTGTCCATTTCACCAACTTGTCTATGCCCAGGATCATACTTTTGTTTCTAAAAGTTTTGGGCGCTTCTCCCTGAAAAAACTAGGGTCAACTTTTATATGAGGCATATAAAAAAATTATAGGCAGCATTTTCTGTCCCGTAGATAGGCGGGTGCCCAACCCAAACAGGAGTGAAATAGTGCACGGCGACATCGGGCGAGCATCCCGACATCATCGTGCGCTCTCGCGATCTTTCAGTCAGCGCAAGAGGCAGCAATGGGCCCACCACCAATTAAGAGGCCTATTAAGACCCTTAAGAAATTAATTAGGTTACATTTTTCACTGCTTGGCCTAAATAGCCAAGTGGTTATGGTACTGCGCTTGTAACCCCAAGATCAAGAGTTCAAATCTCACAATGGTAAACTATGAGACAATATAACTTCATCTGAAACAGATGGAAATGTGTTTGTACTTGAAAGAGTTACATTTTTCACTAGCTTGGCCTAAATAGCCAAGTGGTTATGGTACTGGGTTTGGAACCCCAAGATCAAGAGTTCAAATCTCACAATGGTAAACTATGAGACAATATAACTTCATCTGAAACAGATGGAAATGTGTTTGTACTTGAAAGAGTTACATTTTTCACTAGCTTGGCCTAAATAGCCAAGTGGTTATGGTACTGGGTTTGTAACCCCAAAATCAAGAGTTCAAATCTCACAATGGCAAACTATGAAACTATGTAATTTCATCTGAAATAGATGGAAATGGGTTTGTACTCGAAAGAGTTAAATTTTTCACTGCCCACTCAATCGTTCGGTTAGTGGGCAGGCAAATAGGCAAGGAAGCCTTTGCATTTCTAATGAAACCTCATCCACGGGCGGGATAAGGTTTCCAACAGTTACGAAAAAAACAATTAAAAAATTTTTAACAACCTTTTTTACATGTCCCTCTTCATGTGACTGAGCCACATGTGGGGACATGTTTATATCATATATAAAAGGTTCATTTGTCATTTTAAAATCCCTTTAGCTCCCTGAGGCAGCTCTGTGCCTTGAGGGAGCTTTCAGGTGCGCAAATTTCTGCGCTTACGCTCCTCCTGCCTCCACCCTGGCAGCGCTGAGGCTCTTAGCGCGCCTTTCATGCAGGCTGGCTGTTAACTGGCCTGCCAGCGTGAAATCGCGGTCGGAGCCTAATCGTGGCTGGCAGCCGGTCACACGGCCGTTCCCAGGCCTGCCTGCCAGCTGTGCCCTCCCGACGAGGGGAAAATCCTCCCCTATGTTTCTTTTAGTTTAGGCCAAAAATCCTGGGGTTAACATTTACTTGTCCAAGGTAGCAATATAGTAATGACCTGAGCTTGGGTGTGTAGGGCATAATTTCAAAGCTTGCAGATGGTACAAAACTTAGAAATGTAGTCAACAATGAGGAAGATAGCGACAGATATCAGGACATCATAGATATACTGGGGAAATGGGCAAACTCATGGCAGGTTATGAAAGTCATGATGGGCTGAAAGGCATCCTTCTGTGCTGCATGAATCCATGAAAGACTTTCATTTATATAATGCCTTTCATGGCCTTAGGCCATCCAAAAGCATTTTACATTCCATGAAGTGCTTTTGAAGTATAGACACTGCTGCAATGTAGGAAAGGGACGATCTACTAGAACATAGCAACTTCCTACAAACACTTGTAATAATGTGATACTGACCAGATAGAGTGTTTTAATGACATTGGTTAAATGGTAAATATTGACTAGTGAGAGGGTGGATTGGTTCTCATGAGAAAATTGGATGCCTCATCTGAGAGGTTAAGATTCAAAGCCAATATTCACACCATATGATTCCAGGCAATGACCATTTCCAACAAAAGGGAATATAACCACTCCATGGTTCAATGGTATTGCCATCATTGAATCCCCCATTTATCAATATCCTGGAGGTTACCATTGACCAAAAACTGAACTGAACTAGCCATTTAAATACTGTGGCTACAAGAGCAAGTCAGGGCTGGGAATTCTGTGGCGAGTAACTCACCTCTTGCCTCCCCAAAGTCTGTCCACCATCTACAAGGCTCAAGTCAGGAGTGTGATGGAATACTCTCCACTTGCCTGATTGAGTGCAGCTTCAAAAGGCTCAACACCATCTAGGGCAAATCAGCACAGTTGATTGGTCCCCAGACCACCACCTTAAACATTCACTCCCTCCACCACCTATGCACAGTAGGAGCAGGGTGTACCATATACAAGATGCCCTGCAGCAACTTAACAAGGCTCCTTTGACAGTATCTTTAAAACCAGTGACCTCTACCATCTAGAAGGACACGGGCAGCAGATAGATGGGAACACCATCACCTGGAAGTTCCCCTCCGTGCCACACACAGTCCTGACTTGAAAATATATCGGCCGTTCCTTCACTGTCGCTGGGTCAACATCCTGGAACTCCCTTCCTAACAGCACTGTGGGTGTACCTACACCACATGGGACTGCAGCGGTTGAAGAAGGCAGCTCACCACCGCCTTCCCAAGGGCAATTAGGGATGGGCAATATATACTGGCCTAGCCAGCGATGCTCACATCTGTAAACAAATACAAAAAATTGCAACCACTTGTTTTCAGCCACCACAGGTCTAAAAATAGGATCATTTTGAACTGTGCGCTTTTTGGAACTTGCGTCAAATCCTGGGAAACGGGGTTAGCTTTTTAAAGTCATTGCTCCATTTTTCTGGCTGCTTAGGTACCGTAAACATTTTCTACTGGCATCTCAACAAAATAGACAAAGAAATAAGTCATAGAGGAGATTAGAAATTTTTGACTTCACAATTTTAACACAGGTAGTTAGGAATTGAAATGCACTGCCTACTATGCTAGTGGATATAGATTCAGTAGTTGCTTTAAAAAGGTAATTGGGCAAATCATTGTAGGGAAAAAAAAATTGCAGGAATATGGGGAAAGAGCTGGGAGGGTGGGATTAACTGGCTTGCTCTTTGGAAGAGCCAGTGTAGGCACAATGGGCCTAATGGTGTCCTTCAGTGCCGTGATGTTCTATGATTCTATCAATCTGCAATTATGCAAATAAGGCAATGAGACTGGAGAGTAGCCAATGGTAACATCCTGTTCAAGAAGGGTGGGAATATATGTGAGGTAACTAGAGACTAGTTACTTGTGAGTAAACTCTTGGAATCTATAATCAGGGATCACAGTTTTTTTATTCTTTCATGGGTTGTGGGTGTCATTGGCTAGGCAAATATTTATTGCCCATCCTTAATTGCCCTTGAGAAGGTGGTGGTGAGCTGCTTTCTTGAACCACTGGTGTCCTTGTGGTGTAGGTACACCCTCAGTGCAAATGAGCGCACATTTGGAAATGACTAGGTTAATCGAGAGCTCCAGCATGAGTTTTTTTTTTAAAGGCAGCTGTTTGGAAAACTCAATCAATATCTTTGAAGGAGCATTTGTTTAGATAGATGAATGGAATGTAGGGGATATGCTACATAAGGATTTTCAGAAGCTGCTTGACAGGCTGCAGAATTTGATAGCCCTCACCCCTACACACTCTCCCCATCAGCAGGCATGTTTTCAGTGAGGTTGGGGAGGGCGACGGATAGGCTGGGTGGGTAGTCCACTGCCCACTGTCTCCCTGCCCACCCTGATCCAATCCCCATAATACCAGGAGGTGGGGAAGGAGGGGTGGTAGTGGTAAGGTGTCCACAAGGCTGCCCACCCACTGCTCAGCCTATTGAAGTCTTTAAGTGCCCAATTAAGTGGCAATCAATGGCCATAATCTGCCTCCACTGCCATAATACGTCGGTGGAACGACAAAGAGGAAGGGGGGGTTCCACTTCGGGGGTGCCCAGCTGTGCGCATTGGGGGCACCCCCCATCTAAAATCATACCTCCCTTGCGCCCCACTGCCTGGCCTCCAAAGCCTGTCTTCCCACCCGCCTCACCCCCTTCCCTAGGATGCCCAAACCCTCCCCACCCAAGAAATTCCTTGGCCGGCATCCATGACATTTCCTCGTGGGACGTCTTGCAGTCCCAGCATTGCCCACTACTCCCTTCCGGCGCTGCTGGGTCTACAAGAGTTTCTGACCAATCAGATTGGCTGGCAGCTCTCGAGGGTGGGACTTCCTTCCACTGAGGGGTAGTAGCTCAGAGGCTAGGAATCCCAAGACGAGCGACTCACCTCCTGACTCCCCAAAACCTGTCCACCGTCCACAAGGCACAAGTCAGGAGTGTGATGGAATACTCCCCATTTGCTTGGACAAGTGCAGCTCCCACAACACCCAAGAAGATTGACACCATCCAGGAAAAGCAGCCCGCTTGATTGGCATCACATCCACAACCATTCACTCCCTCAACCATTGACGCACAGTAGCAACAGTCTGTGCCACCTACAAGATGCACTGCAGGAATTCACCAAGGCTCTTTAGACAGCACCTTCCAAATCCATGACCACGACCATCTAGAAGGACAAGGGCAGCAGATACACGGGAATAGCACCATTTGGACGTTCCCCTCCAAGTTAATCACCATCCTGACTTGGAAATATATCGCCGTTCATTCACTGCTGCTGGGTCAAAATTCTGGAACTCCATCCCTAACAGCACTGTGGGTGTACCTACACCACATGGACTGCAGTGGTTCAAGGAGACAGCTCACCACCACCTTCTCAATAGCAACTAGGGATGGGCATTAATGCTGGCACAGCCAGCAAATCCCACATCCCATTAATGAATAAAAAAAAGTATGACTCCCAGCTTGTTCAGACTGCCTTCAGCATGTTATTGCTGTGTGGAAGCCTCATGTAAATTCAGTCAGTTTCCAA
Source organism: Carcharodon carcharias (assembly GCF_017639515.1). NCBI lineage: Eukaryota > Metazoa > Chordata > Chondrichthyes > Lamniformes > Lamnidae > Carcharodon > Carcharodon carcharias. Next base: position 182,119,437 of record NC_054473.1, read on the forward strand.
CCAACATTTCTTTGGGTGGGGGGCAAGGAGTATGTCCCTTGCCCCCATGTAAATTCAGCCCCTGGAATCTACCAAAAGACTGGCTAACAAAATTGAGGTGTTTGGCATTAGAAGAACTGTGGCAACATGGGTAAGAAGTTGGTAGACACACACAAAAGATGGAGTAAATGGACTGGAGAAAAGTTAGGAGTGGGATCTATGTTGGAGCCATTATTATTGTTTATGTATGCAGATAATTTGGGTACGAACAACACAATCTCAAAGTTTGCTGATTGTGCTAAAGTACGAGGTTTGACAAATTATAATGAGGATTGCAAAGGACCTCAGATGGATATAAATCAATGGAACAAGCAGACAGAGGTAGTTTAATGCGGATCTGTGTGAGGTCATAATATATTTTTGGAGAAAAAACAATGAGGCATATTTCAAATGGAAAAATAATTAATGGTCTGGAGCAATAAAGAGCTGTGGGTGATTAAAATGTGTGCAGGTGAGCGAAGCCATAACAGAGACCAATATAATTAGGTGCTTTTAACTGTCTCTAATAAAAAAAGATCAAAATAAAGTAAAAAAGGGCTCTAGATAGGGAGAAGTTATTCCCTCTTGTAAATGGATGGAGAACCAGAGGGCACAGTTTTATAGTGCTTTGTAAAAGAAGCAAATGCGAGGTAAGAAAAAGCTTTTGCACACAGCGAGTGGTTAGGGTTTGGACTGCACTGCCTGAAAGTGTGGTGGAGGCAGGTTCAATTGAGGCATTCAAGAGGGCATTGGATGATTATTTAAATAGAAACAGCGTGCAGGATTATGGGGAAAAGGCAGGAGACTTGCACTAAGTTAAAATGCTCAGAGAGCCGGTGCAGACACAATGGGCTGAATGGCCTCCTTCTACACTGTAATGATTCTGTGATTCTGTGAAATATGGACAGAGGACAAAAGCAAACAAAAAATAGTATCTATCTGATATGGTCTGCTGTCACTTTTGGCCCTGAAAAGTGCCCAGACTACCTCAGGTTACCCTGGAAGGGCAAGGTCTCTCAAAACCTGGAGCAACAGGTGAAGCTAGCTGTTTCATGCTGCTACTATGCAGTAGCAACACAAGTGGTATTCACCACTAACAGGATGCTGCCATAAAGCCAAAAAGATGTTCTGCCTATCACACAAATGAGTAACGTGCTGTTTGAATTTCAGTGCCAGTGTGATGCTAGGTATGTAGGCCGTACATCCCAAAGACTGGCGGATCGTATCAAAAAGCATGTCCCAGCCACTGTTCACAACAGGCAGGGTACAGCCCGTGCCCAACCAGCCTGTGCTTGCAAAACTCAAAACACAGTGTCCAACATTAGAAGCGATTCTGCCATTGGACAACATTTGCTAAATAATCCTCAATGTGCTAAAAATTACGTTGACAACCAATTTAAGATTATCAGTCAGGCTCGCAGTGTGGCACATTTGTGTGTACTGGAAGCTACATATATTAATACACTGGATCCTGTTCTTCGCAGACGGAAAGAACATGTACACAGATTGCACCTGTTTCAGCTAAACAGAATAAGTGATAGCCATTCACTGGTTCATTCCTCAGGGTAATGCCTTGACCAATCAGAATCAAGCTGCCTAGTTTAAAATTTCAAACAATCCTTGGCAGTTAATTGTCAATCACCATTAACTGGAGCATTCTTCATGGCAATGCCTCTACCAATCAGATGACCCTTGCCAACCAATCAGCACTCTCTTCCCATACAGTATAAAATTGTTGCTTCCCCTGATGTTGATATGATTGTGATTTTCCTGATGAGTACAAGACAAAAAGCTTTGACAGTTTTTTTTCAGCAAGAATAATAAATTTGCATGAAGCATTGATTAGATGGCAGCCACTGTACTTTATGTAGTTGGGGGCCCCCAATATAGGAAGGAGGTTAAAGCCATGGAAAGCATATGGTACAGATTCACACGAATGATTCCAAGTCAAAGATCACCCAGACGGAGCCCAACTTAATAATACAAGCACATTAAAGGCACTTGTAACAATAATTATCAACTTAACAGACAAATTATATATTTGGTATAGACTAATTTAAAGACCAATTTTGCTACCATCTAATTGTGGTTTCTTCAACACTAATATTATCAAATCTAACAATGCTTAACAAAAATAAGTATTTGTCTAAATGTCGGCAGCATTCATAACAGTTTCCAGTACAGCGTTTAAATAACCTTGGTTTTTTTAGAAATAAAAGATAGGGAGGGCCTGATCACTGACTCAGGGCAATTATAACCAATTATCTACCATAATATTGAGTCATGTCTGCAAAATGTTCCATGTGATACAAAGTGCCAATATTTCAGTAATGGAGGTCAAAAATTGCAAGAAAAATGATTTTTCAAGTCCGCAGATGAAGGGCGCATCATTGCCAGTGTCAAATCGACAGGGTTTAATGTGCCAATTATAGCTCGGCAGGTAGCACCCTTGTGTATGAGTCAGGAGGTTTGTGCGTTCAAGTTCCATACTTGGGAATTAAACACAAAAATATAGGCTGACACTGCAGTCCAGTACTAAGTGAGTGCTGCACTGTCGGAAATGCCACTTTTTGGACGAAATTTTAAACTGAGGCTCCATCTCCCTCTCACTTGGATATAAAATGTTACATGTGAACTACTTCAAAGAAGAACAGGAGAGTTTTCCCTGGTGCCTGAGCCACTGTTTCTCTCTCAACCAGCATCCAACAAAGATAAGTGAAATTTTGCACCTCTGTGCCACACACTGACCCGAGAAGGGATATATTGGCGCAAAGATAGTAAAAGCCAGTCAATAAACAGGAGGTCTGATAGGTCCCACATTCCATGGCATTAATGTTGCAATCCTGTCACAAGGAAGTGCATGCTGTAGTGAGAGCAGCTATTACTAATTGGGAAAACGTTAGGGCATTATTCTTAAGTATATATAAGAACTAGTTTCCCTAGTCCTGTGTGGTGGGAGGAAAAGGGAGTCTGTGTCTGTGTTCTCTGGGTTTGGTGAATAAACCTTGTGAACGGGCAGCGCATTATAACAAGTGAGGGAAAGAGGATGAAGGGGCAGTTATGCATTTAAAGCTTAAGAATCAGCCTTCACCCTGCAGCACCCAAATTCAGACCTGAATTTAAATTATCTGAGGAGTGCTCCTGAAAGGGGGATTGGGTCAGGTTGGTCACATGGAGGAAAAAAGATAGAAAGGGCAGGGCCAGCAAAACCTGAAAATGAAAAGTTTGGCAGCAGTGCAGCGACTGAAAGTGCAAGGGATGTCTGTGGGAAATCGGGAATGCAAAGGGAAGGCAGAAAATTTGAGGGGACGCAGGATACGTGAGGGGGCAAAACAGGGAATGTGGGAGAAATACAAGGAATGTTAAAGGGAAACAGGAAACATGAGGGAAATGCCGGGCATGTAAAGGGAAAACAAGGAATGTGAAAGAGAAACAGGGAATGGGAATCAGGGAATGTAAAAGGAATACAGGAAACGTGACAGAAATTCAGTGACTAAAAGAGGAAAGCAGGGAAGGTGAGAGGGAAATAGGGAAGGTGTGGGTCAGCAGGGAAGCTAAGGGACACAAAGATAGATAGGAAAGTCTGTTGTGAAAAGTACACAAGGAGGTTGCAGATGGATATAGATAGGTTGAGTGAGTGGGAAAAGATCTGGCAAATGGAGTTTAATGTGGGAAAATGTGAATTTGTTCACTTTGACAAGAAGAACAAAAAAGCAGAATATTACTTAAATGGAAAACGGCTGCATAATTCTGAGGTGCAGAGGGATCTCGTTGTTTTAGTACATGAGTAACGAAAAGTTAGTATGCAGGTATAGCAAGTAATTAAGAAGGGTAATGGAATGTTATCCTTTATTACGAGAGGGATTGAACATATAAGTAAGGATGTTATGCTTCAGTTATACAGGGCATTGGTAAGACTGCACCTTGAATACTGTGTGCAGTTTTGGTATCCTTATTGAAGGAAGGGTATAAATGCATTGGAGGCGGTTCAGAGATTTACAAAATGAATACCTGGAATGAGTGGGTTGCCTTCTGAGGAAAGGTTGGACAGACTGGGCTTGATTCCCTAGAGTTTTGAAGAGAGAAGGGTGATTTGATTGAAGTATACAAGATCCTGAATGGCCTTGACAAGGTGGATGTTGAAAGGATGTTTCCTCTTGTGGGTGAGTCCAGGACTAAGGGGCACTGTTTTCAAATTAGGGGTTGTCCTTTTTAGGACAGAGATGAAGAGAATTTTTTTTTTTCTCTGAGGTTCGTGTGACTTTGGAATTCTCTACCTCAGAAGGTGGTGGAGGTGGGGTCATTGAATAATTTTGAGGCAGAGGTAGATAGATTCTTGTTAAGTAAGGGAATCAAAGGTTATCGGGGGTAGATGGCAATGTGGGAATCGAAACACATGCAGATCAGCCATGATCTTATTGAATGGCGGAGCAGTCTTGAGGGGCCAAAAGGTCTACTCCTGTTCCTATTTCTTAGATTTTTATGACAGTGAAAACCTCTCCCAATGGGGAAAGATGTCCAGCAGTAACCAAAGAATCACCAGAGGGAAGTGGGTTGCCCAGGCTTGTTTTGATTTATGGATTGTGTTGTGATACATCCACCCACAACCTTTGTATTCTACAAACCAACAAGACCAAAATATTTTATTTAGGCCTTGGTGAAAGCGTGAGAAGCAACTAAAATAAATGCACAAACATGTGTAAATAATGGGTGATGTTCATGTGTTTAAACATCGCGTAATCAAATATCAGAGTTGGCTTTAGATCTTGAACTCCCTCCTCCATCCCCACCCCCTTTCCGTTTCTTCCCCCTCCCTTTTGTTTTTTTCCAATAACTTACATCGATTTTTCTTTTCCCACCTATTTCCATTATTTTTAAATGTATTCCACCCACGGTTTATTTCACCCCAACCCCATTAGAGCTGCCTTGCTTGTCCTGCTCTCCAATCTTAATTAGCACATTCTTTTAGGTAATATCACCACCTTCAACACCTCTTTATTCTTTTGTCTGTGACATCTTTTGGTTATCTCCTCCTATCACTGCTTGCTTGTCCCAAAAACCCCCTCCCCCCCATTAAACCAGCTTATATTTCACCCCGTTCTTATTTCTACTTAGTTCTGTTGAAGGGTCATGAGGATTCGAAACGTCAACTTCGCTCTTCTCCGCCGATGCTGCCAGACCTGCTGAGTTTTTCCAGGTATTTCTGTTTTTGCTTTGGATTTCCAGCATCCACAGTTTTTTTGTTTTTATCTCAAAATTGGCATCACTCCTTCAAACCTCTACTTGAAACACAAGTAACTGCTTCTTCTACAGAACCTTTGCCAAAGTATGTAGTTTCTGACATATATGTGAATTATTACCCAATTCCTTCCTGACATTGTCAATGATGATATTGTAACTCTTGTTATGTACCAGTCTGTCTGAAAGCACTCATTTTCCCACTATTTAAACACTATGGGATTTTTAGTGAGTTACTAAACAGGAATGTGATCAAAGGCTTCAGGTGACATAAAGTGTGAAGAATGAAACTTGAACAGTTATATATTCATCAGTTGAATCATGAGGTAGGATTACTGTCTGTAATTTACTGACAGTCAATATAGTGTTCCATAAGATTTAAAGGACAGTGAATGGTTTAAGATACATCTTATTAACTCGCAGTGACAGGGACAGGTTGAGTGCGTCTGTTAGAATGCTGCATGATATAAGCTCCCTGATGTCTAAGTTCCTAAATGCATTCAGGCCAGGATGTTCTAACCTGCATCCTTGATCCAGGCTGTACTCAGTAAGGACTGTGGTAGGTAACTGGGATAGTAAGGGAGAAAATCAGCCAGGTTTTCTGTTCATTGTTACTGTTACAGATGGGGTCGTGAGAGAACTGAAACCTTTGTACCCTTTCCCTTATTGTCTGTAATTAGGGCATTTTTTCAAGAGGTAGAGATATGTGTTTCTTAGCTCCTGGGGTGGGTGGTCAATTTAAATAATAGCAGCAAGCCTTTTTGATTTTCCGTAATGAGGAAGGCTAAGTTACTCATACGCACACGTACTTGCACATGTACTTGCACTCGCACACTCACACTCAAGGAAAAATACAGTTGGGGAGACTAGTGCACTTTTACAAGTCGTAAACAAAAGAATTGTTCATAGTTTACACGTTTGGCTGGGAAGACGTTTTAAAATGTAGCAGCTTCAAAATTTAAAATGTTTCAGTGTTACTGCCCTTGTTTGCAGCTGATAGCCTGCAGTGATATCTTTTACATACTGCTCAGGTGTCTTTGGGTCTTGGATAATATTGGATTTTGGGATCAGTTGGTCACATGATCAACTGCCATTGTGCATCTAGAATGGCTTAAAGCTAAAAGCTATTGCTATACAATGGGGATGGATGACGGTGCTTCACACCTACTTGGGGTTAACTGGTGTTCTGCAGTTCACTATTGTTTGATGGCAAACTTGGAGCTTTGAAGGCTGGAAGTCTATTGATTTTGAGTTTGGAGTAGACCTTGAACAACAGAGGTGTGAATTCCACAGAGGGATGCTGCTGGGTATGCCCATTTAAAGGGAAGGCTGTCACCCTGGGTGATTCAATTAGGAACTCTCTGGAAGCTTGAGGGGTCCCTGTCGAATTTGCAACAGTCACTTGACCCGTGGCAGCCATCTTACCCACCTTAAAAGTATCCATTTTTAAAAATAAAAGACAGTTCCAGAATCTTCCATGCAAACAAATTTAAAGTGGTGATGAGGATATGCCTTCACTAAACATGACACACCTCCACCACATGCATTCTACCGTAAAGAAATTGTAAAAAAAAACAGTTTTATTTTTCAAGCTTAGGTCTCTTATCATCTTGTTTATTTTTTGGGTGAGGCACAGGTGTAATTAGATTTCTTTGGGTCTTGGGGTTTAGTTTTAAGAAGGCTTGTCTTCAGGAGTTTAGTGCCTTCCATTCCCTTTTCATTTTTAAAACCCCCCATTATGTTGCATCTAGCAGGCCAGCATTTTTATTAACATTTGGTTGGAATGTCTTGGCAACAATACCACCAGATATATGACTTCTGGTGAGCAATGTTAGTGGAGAATCAGGTTTGACTCTACAGTCCTGGAAGGAGTTAGCTTCCACAGGTTGTTGAAGGACAATGCTTGTACTACGCAAATTTCTGATATTGCACATTTGCCCTGCCTGTAGAACTCTTAACCCTTTCTTGGCTGTTTCTACAAGCCCTGGGTCTAATAATTCAGGTTCAGGTCCACTGACATTTTTTTATTTCCACAATGATAAGCCTTAAACCCTGATAAGGTGTTTGTTGTCTTCTCCTGCTCCTTGTCTTCAGTGGGTTCTGAAGTTGAGTTACTGAATTTGGGGAGATTTTGATTGTGAACTTGACCACTTTAGTGGGCAGTTCCCCATTGGCTGCACTTGTATCTCCCTTGTGGTTTTGATAAGTGCTGATTGCCTTGGGGCAAATCATCTTCCCTTTCTCCTTCACCTCAGGGATGAATTTTTTTCCCAATCTGTGTCATCTCCTCTGGGACATTACTGCCCTCAGGTGGCTGTTCAGCTTCTACTGCACTTTCCTGTGGTACTTCAACCAGGTGAGGCATCTCCCTCGTGTTCTTTCCACCTGCTCTGGAGCTTTCTAGGTCGCTATTTAAATTCTGGAAGAAGTTTTCTGCCAACCACATGTCTGGTGCATTTTCTTCAATATTTGCTGCTTTTATCCCAGTATCTTTGATCTCCTCTGGACCGATTTTGGCCACTTATGATTCTGCAGGCTCTCCCCTGGTCTTTGTAAACTTAGCGGGCTCTAACCTAGCCCCTGTAGATTATGTTGGCTTTCCATAATTAATCCAACTGGTTCTATTGCCTCCTGTAGGATTTTAGGGATGCCCTCTTGTTCTTTATTTCCTTCAGCTTTCCCATTCTCTTTGGACTCCTCTGGACACAACACCCTGCTTCCTGCTGAGTAATTGTCCAGCAATAGGTCGACTCTCTGAATTGGTAAACACGGCATTACCCCAAGTGAACAAATTACCCTGCAACAGGTAACTTTTAACTGAGGGAAGCTTCAAGCATTTTCTACTAAGCCCTATTACCAACACTGTGGTATTGGTTCTGCTTTCAGGTGGCATCTCTGCAACCTTTGCTACAAGTAGGATTTGAAGACAGACAGTATCCCCAAGGGTGGTTATTTCTCTTCTTGGGGCCTAGTGTATATTTTCCCTTTAAACAGAAAATCCTGACACATGACTGGATTGGCGTTTGAAATACTTATACGCAAGCTGACCACTTCCAGGGCCACAGCTAATGGTTTGTCTACCCAGCCCCCTGTTAGATGACCCTGGTAATGCCAATAATTATCTTCACCATGTCCGGGTTTTCCATGCTGAAAACATGCAGGGTGTGCCACTGCTGTTTTACTACCCAGATTATTTCTTTTGTAAGTTGGGGACTGATCTGCTTTTCCCTCCTTACACTCCTTTACTCTGGAACCTGATGCTGTTTCACCTACCTCTGCTCTTTCTCACCTTAGCTTTTAGGAGTTACTAAACCCAGGTTAATTTTGTGTCAGAGGTTTGTGGGTTGATTCACAGTAATCTGCTATGATGGCTGCTCCTCCGGCTTTTGAAACTCTTTGTTCCTCCACATGGGTTTTAAAGTTGTATGGGAGGCAGTTTTTTTGAACTCCTCTAACAGGTTTATTTCTTTAGTCTCTCATAAGTGTGGTAAATTTTGAGTGCTTGCATACACCAGTCAAATGCAAGCTATTTAATGCTTCCAAACTCTCAGCGCTCCCTTAGGTACCCGTGGGTTCCGTACCATGGGGGTCAAATTTCTTTACAGTTTGGCTTAGATTTGTAAATCAGGCTGGGAAAATTTTGTTAAGATGTACCAGTTTCAAAGTTTTTTAAAGGCCTCAGTGTTGCTGCTGTTCTGGCCTGCAGCTGATATTCTGCAATGATTGCTCAGGTTTCTTTGAGCCTTTGGAAAATAATGGATTCTGAAATCAGAAGCCAGTTTTGGTCACATGATCAACTGATATTATTCACCCAGAATGGCTTAAAGCTGAAAGCCATCGCTATATAATGGAGATGGATGATGGTTCTTCGCACTTATGGTGAATTGGTTTCCTGCAGTTCTCTTTTTGTTAAATTATAAATGTGGAGATGTGAAGTCTGAAAATCCATTGATTTTGAGTTTGGAGCAAACCTCGAACAGAGGCAGGCGTGAGTTCCACATAGAGGTGCTGTCTGGGTATGTCCATTCAAGAGGAGGTCCCCACACAAAGGAGCTTTCCACAAGCTTGAGGTAGTCTCTGTTGAATTTGCAACAGTCACCTGACCCTCGGCAGCTATCTCAGCCACCTTGTACTTGTCTATTTAAAAATAACAAAATGCAGTTCCAGAAGCTTCCATACAAACATAGTCCATGTTTAAAATAGTGACTAAGACATGCCTTCACTGGACATGACAGGTACCTACTGACACTTGGAGCAAAATGTAAGCATTAAACAAGAAAAAGCAAGTTCTGATACATACAATTAGAAAAGGAGCCTTGACTCTGCAACAACATTCCTTCATCTGTGTTAGAAGGTTAAGGGTTTGAGCTCTACACAAGCCCATTCTGGATACTGGAGATGAGAGCTCCGGGATTTGATGTTCCAATCAGGGCTGGGAGCCCGATGCCATGATAACTTCTGGGTCTCGGTCCCGCAACGCAACAGCGATAGGCCTTAAGATGTAATAATGCTGCCACAAGGCTATTACAGTTTGGGTTAGGCCAGTTTAAAGGTTGCATGCTCCCAGCAGTTAGAGGTATAGGTTTTGACAATGTCCAGGCCACCAATGTGACAGTAATTGAGAAAGTAACTTCAAATGTGAGTACTCATTGGAGGAGTGAATGCAAGGACTCCTCATTCGCCACTGCAGAAACAACATGGGTGTTAGCTTCCCAGAAACTCTTGTTGCCGATGCCTGTGACTCTGGACTGGGACTTAAAGGCATGACTTTCAGACTTGTTTGCGAGTGTAGTGCCCACTTAGCCATGACTATGAGGGACAGTTACAAGAATAGAGTTTAGTTTAAACGTCATAAATTAACTTATTTATCTTTCTGATGATAATGTCTTGGGTTTTCAGAGCTGAAAGCATTGGCTCTGGAGCATTTTAAATCATTCTGAAAGCTTTAGCATTTAACAACGGAAATATAATTTTCTTTTATTGAAGAATTTTTGAAGTCAAGGTGTCATTTAAAGACAAATTCGATTCATCTGAATTACCACAACGCTCAATTTGACAAGTGTCTTGATTTACACATTTATTGGCACTTCTCCTTTGTCCACCCCTCCCTCTTGAATGTTATGAATTATAATTTCTGGTAGCCTGGGAGGAGCCATTTTATCTTGAAAGCTCCCTTGTGCCTTTTAGCTCCACATTGTGCAAGGCTGTGCCTGTCTAACGCTACACAGAGCAAGGAAAGCTACCAATATCCTGCCACTCTTTCCAGGCCAGTTTCTCGAAATCGGAGGTTTGAAAGAATGATTAATAAGTCATAGAATTGAACAGCACAGAGGGAGGCCATTCAGCCCATCAAATTTTTGCTAACTCTTTAAGAGGCTTTACCAATTTATGTCATTCTTCTGTTATTTCCGCATAGCCCTGCAGATCTTCCTTATCGTGTGGTTATCTTATCCTCTTTTAACAGTAACTATTGAATCTGATTCCACCGCAATTTTCGATACCACATTCCAGATCATAACAACTTGCTGAATAAATCGCCCCACTAGTTTTTTTCCCCAATTACCTTAAACCTGTGTCTTCTGGTTACTAATCCTGCTGCTAGTGCAAACAGCTTCTCCCTATTTACTCTATCAAAACACCTAGGCAGGAATTTTCCAGCCCCCCAAGGCAGGTTTCCCTGTGGCAGGACCAGTGAGCCATTGGAATCTCCATTCACACCAGTGCGACCGGAAGACCCCATCAGCGTGAGGGGCTGGAAAATTCTGACCCTAATAATTTTGAAGCCCTCCATTAAATCTTCCGTTAACCTTTTCTGCCTCAACGAGAACAATCCCAGCTTTCCTGGTCTGTCTGCTTAACTGAATTCCCTCATTCCTGGTGCTATTCACAAAAGTCTCCTCTGCGCCCTCTCCAAGGCCTCACTATCCTTTCTGAAGTGCGGTGCCGAGAATTTTGCAGGCACCTGTTATGTTGCTATCACGACATAAAAGCACCAATTGCTCACACGGGATTGTGTAAACACGATGTAGGTTCATCTATTTGGACTAGGCACATGGGGACATTTATACGCAGGTAGGATGCTTGAAGACACCAGCAGCAGAGCTGTGTGTGTGTGTGAGCTCATCTCAAAAGCAAAAGTGAAACTGAGACTGGATCACACGACACAATTCCCTTCTAGTGATGTCGTATTGCTGTCCTTTAAAGGCATATTACAACGGTCCATATGGGGAAAGAGGAGAGTGAGGCTAATTGGGTGTCTGTTACAAAGAACTGGCACAGGCATGATGGGTCAAATGACCTCGGTCTGTGCCAAATGTTTCAGTGATTCTGTGGTTCTACCATTTCTACATGCAAGTAAGTGGCACGTTCAAAGAAACCATCAAGTGAGTGGTGAACCATCTTGAGGAGATGAATCGTTTGAGGAATAAGCTGAGGGCAGGATTTTTACCTCATTGGGTGGGCACAGTGGGTGGGCCTGGGAGCAGCTGTGAAACTGACCACCGCCCGTGATCGGGCCCGGACCGTGATTTCATGCTGGTTGGCCAATTAACGGTCAGCCAGTGTGAATCACACTCTGTAGCGCTGCCTGGGGGGGTGGGGGAGAGGAAGGTCGGGTGCACTCACAGAAGGGAGCTGAAGCTTTTTAACATTAAAAATAAACAATTGAAAAATAAAGAAAACATGTCACAGAATCGCAGAACCACACAGTGCAGATGAGGCCACTCGGCCCATCAAGTCCATCACCGACACGTGAGAAACACCTGACCTACCTACCTAATCCCATTTACCAGCACTTGGCCCATAGCCTTGAATATTATGACGTGCCAAGTGGTCATCCAGGTACTTTTAAAAGGATGTGAGGCAACCCGCCTCCACCACCCTCCCAGGCAGCGCATTCCAGACCGTCACCACCCTCTGGGTAAAAAAGTTTTTCCTCACATCCCCCCTAAACCTCCTGCCCCTCACCTTGAACCTGTGTCCCTTCACGTGACTCTGGAGATCAGTACGAGGGAACACTTAGGTAAACTGCTGATTATCATCTCATAAAGCAACTGATGAGGACTATTGGTGTCAGGCTGATGGGAGATTACTTTCAGCTTATATAATTTCCTGTCCTATCAAGCAGTCAGCATTGCATTGGTAGCCGATTGCAATCAAAAGATGTGCTTCACCAAGCTTAACCTCAGGAACCACAGAGTTCCCAGAATCCTGTGGCTGGCAACACAGATCAAGGTCTGACCCTCCAAGGGCACATTTTAATGAACTATTTATGAAGATTTCTGACAATGGAGAAGGTTCTCCAATAATTTTGTAGGTTTCAATGAGATTGCCTCTCATTCTTCTAATCCAGGGAATATAAGCCCAATTTACTTAGCCTCTCATCATAGGACAACTCCTTCATCCCAGGGACTAATCTAGTGAACCTTCGCTATACCGTCTCCAATGCAAGTATATCCTTTCTTAAATGCAGAGAGCAAAACTGTACACAGTACTCCAGATGTGGTCTCACCAAAACCCTGCAGGTAACAAGACTTCTCTATTCTTGTACTCCAATCTCCTTGTAATAAAGGGCAAGATACCATTTGCCTTCCTAATTGCTTGATGCACCTGCCTGCTAACTTTCTGCATTCCTTGTACAAGCACGCCCAAGTCTCTTTGAACATCAACACTTAGAAGGTTCAAACCTTTAAAAAAAAATATTCAGCTTTCACTAAGCATCCAGCGTCACTAAAAAGAAATCTGATTGCTATTTGTGGGAGCTTGCTGTGCATAAATTAGCTGCCATGTTTCCTACATTACAACAGTGAAGACATTTCAAAACACTTCATTGGATGTAAAGTGTATTGGCATGTCTTAAGGTTGTGAAAGGCACTACAGAAATGCACGTTTGTCGTCCATAAGGCACATGCAGCTCATTTAAGTGGACATTTCTGGACCCATTTTCAGCCATGCACCCACAAAAATTGTTGAGATAATGGAGGAATGACATGCCTGCAGTGTGTAAAAGAGAAGGTTGACCGTAGCTTTTCTTCTGTGCTAATTAGGTACAGAAAGAGCTGTAACAAACTGCAAGAACTGAATGCAGAAAAAAACACCAGAGTAAGAATAAAGAAAGGAAGGTTTTGATGGTGAGCTGATCAGAGGGGGACTTTAATGTTAATACTGCCTGGATCCTAACTCTGGGGGAACCTCCTCCCTAAATCTCTCTGCCTCTCTACCCCTCTTTCTTCCTTTAAGACATTCCATGAAACCTACCTCTTTGCCCAAGTTTTTGGCTGTCTCCCCTGATATTGTCTTACCTGACTCATTGCCTAATTTTGTCTTATAATGATTCTGTGAAGCATCTTGATATATTTTTATTATAATAAAGATGCTATTTAAATATAAGTTGTTGTTATTATGTGCATTGCTTTGTCTTCTAGGTCTGCTGATCCCTCATGCAGCTGGATGGTGACATGTTTGTATTGTGTTGTTACAACCTCAGGAGATCCCAAAAGTACTGTGATGCAGGAAGGTGTGGCAGTCCAGTTTTCACACAGCAAGATCCCACAATGTCACTGTGATAATGACTAAAGGAGCTGTGGCATAAATTGTCAGGAGCGTTTAAAATTTGGCATTCCTGTGTTTGTCCTGATGAGTGCAAGTTGAGAAGCTTGAGCAACATGTCTCTCTTTTCAACCATATTCCAGTTCTGTACCACCAGGTGACAAAAAATGTATTTTTGTTAAAGTGATATTTATTGGGCGATCAGTATTGAGCATGGCAGCAGGTCCTGATTTTATTTGAAATAGTCACCATGGGAACATTTATGCCCACCTGATAAGGCAGCACCTTCAGCAGAGCTGCACTGAGAATGGCAGCCCAGATTTTGTGCTGATGTCTCAACAGAAGGACGTGAACCCAATTGAAAGAGGAAGACCCGCTACCCACTGAGCCATGGCTGTCAATCCTGACAGTGGAGCAGTGAAAACAATTGCCTGGCATGTTACCTGGGAGTGCTTGGTTCCATCTGAAAGGAAAGAGATTTTTTTCTGCCCCTTGCCTACTAAAACACACACCGTGACAAAATGAAAATAAACGATGAGTGGTGCAGCAGCACTGTTGATTGCATTCTGTTGATGGGGAGGAGAGAGGTGGGAGAAGTCTGTCAGCAGTTTGGTGACATATTAGTTGTTTTGTGAGAAAAGCCACAACTATTTATATCTCATGCCAAGCAGCCCCATGGGTAAGAGAAGTTGTACTATCAAGTTAGTGATTAGTAATGCTTGACACTCCAATAGAGCATGAGACAAATAGTGTGTCGTACTGGGAGTTTTTAAAATGATACCAGTTTAGCCAACTTTACTCTTTTAGGACAAGTTTTGAAACATGTGTTGGTTTCTCAGTAGCATCATTCCAACTATACATTTTGTAACTGGTGAATAGGTTTAAAAAATTCAATTAAATTGGCCTAAAGACATAAGACTCTGTTCAAATTCAACTCTCTTCACTGTCTTTTAAAAAAAAAATTCCTTGTAGAGCTATGGGAAGAAAGTAAGGGAATGGATTAAATTGGACAGCTCCTTCAAAGATCCAGCACACACTTAAAGGTCAAACGGCCTCCTCTATATCATTCAAAGATTCTTTCTTCTCGCTCCCCTTTGCTCCTTACAAAGATGTTAGTATCATGGTGGGGTGCTCAACGCTCTCATAACTCACCCAAGTAGCCAGTCCACAAGCTGGGTAAGTAGACTATTCCACTGGATGGAGCATCATAACTGAGCCTGATGCTGTCCTCACTTGCTATGATCACATGTCAGGGCGACACTAGCCAATGATGAGCAAGAGACCTGATTGACCTATCTTAGGCTTACCGAGGTCAATTACACCATCCCCCAACTGCAATGACAATGGAACACTGAGCCATAGAAATTACAGAACAAGAGTAAGCCATTCAGCCCATCGATCATGCTTTACCATTTGGAGATGTATTTTGACTCCATCCATCTACACCGACTCCACATTGTCTTGTGCCATTGACTAGCAAGGTCTATCGACCTCAGATCTTAAGTTATTAATTGAGCGACTGTCCACTGTCATTGTGTGAGTTCCACACCTCTGCCATGCTTAATATGATGAAATGTTTCCTAACTTCTGTCCTTATTGGTGTTGCTCTGTATTTAAGGTTACATCCCTGCCCTGGATTCTCTCACCTGTGGAAATGATTTTCTCTGACTATTTATTTTCTTTATTCTTTCATGGGATGTGGACATCGCTAACAAGGCTAGCATTTTTTTCCCATCCCTAATTTCCCCAGACAGAATAGCTTTCTGGATCATTTCAGAGGGCAGTTAAGAGTCAACCACATTGCTGTAGGTCTGGAGTCAAATGTAGGCCAGACCATGTAAGGATGGTAGAATTCTATCCCTAAAGCACATTAGAGAACCAGCTGGGTTCTTACAACAATTGGTGATAGTTGGCATGGTCATCATCATTGAGACTGGGCTCAGACTAGGCCCTGCGTGCCACTGCCAAAAGAGCAGGACAGTGTTTCCCGATGTCCTGGTGAATGTTTATTACTCAATCAACACCAAAAGAAAAATTACCTGATCATTATTACATGGCTAATTGTAGGAGCTTACTATGCTCAAATTCAACATTTTGTTTCCTGTTGGAAAATACCTTTAAGGGATTGCAGCAGGACATCACTAGAAAGGAAGTGTGTCATGTGATCCAGTTTTTGTTTCACTTTTGCTCTTATATCATTATAAAAATACACAACATGGTATGCAACTGTGGTTCCTTCCAAACGACATACTGCTCAGCCTTAAAGCAAGATTCAGAATAGGTACGACATGGTGAACAGTCTCCGATCATGCTACATGGCATGGAATGACCCTCAAACTTCTGGTCAGACTGCAACAGAGTCACAGCATCAGAGAGTGTTGAAATTGTAGCATGGTGACTACACAGAAAAACTTTGAAGATACAGCGCAGAGGTAGTGCCCAAGTAAAGAGCTGGAAAGCAGACAGAATCCTTGTGGTGAGATTGCAGCACAGAGCCTGTCAGTTCACATCCGTCACTACATTTCAAAAATACTTCATTGGCTGAAAAGTGAGCTGGGAGATCACGAAATCATTATATACAGTTTTTCTGTATATAAGTGCAGCTTCCTCCTCCATTGTAAAATAGAGAACTGCTTTACCAAACTCTGTTCTCCTGTAATCTAAACAAATGTGAAAACGCTCTAAGTCAGCACACACCAAGATGGTTCATTAATGCCCTTTAGAGAAGGAAATCTGCCATCGTCCCTTAGCCTGGCCTAGGTGTGACTCCAGACCCAAAGCAATGTTGTTGACCCTTAACTGTTCTCAAAGGATGGGCATTTGGCCTTGCCAGTGACGCCCACGACATGAACAAATAATAAAATGTATTGCATGGTAAAGCCAATCAACATTCCACAACTAACTTGGGTTCATCATGAAATAGTCCTAACCCTTTCCTCACCCATTTGAGAATGACCTTAAGATATGCGTTTATTTAATGATCACTCCAAGAGCTATTAGCACAGGAGTTGCTCTGATTTGTACTTATCTCTGATCCTGTAACATCGGCCAGGATTTTCCGTGCCCACCTGTGTCGGGTGCGTTCGGTGACATGAGCAGACAATATGGCGCGATCAATTTCACGACAGCGTGAAACCAGTTCCCCATCACCCTCTCAGCCCGCCCATGGTGTGTTGTGTTCTCTGCCATCAGAGTTGGAAACCACACTGTAATACGTCAGCATATCATTATAAGGCCAGCCAGCCCACCAGAAGCATTGCCCCCCACCCCCAACCCCTCACTGACCCCCCAACAGCTGGATTGTCCGCCCACATGGGAAAACATGTCGATGTGTTTCACAACAGCACATAAGTGACATGCACCTGGCGAGCTGCACTTCACTCAGGACTTCAAGGTTTGTTTGCCTACCTTGCCTCAGTCAGCACTCGCAGTCATCAGCACCAGGCTTCACAGACAGCACCACATCACTTTAAGGTGGGGCTCACGGGCAGGTCTCTACCCACCAGATCAGCCATGTTTGGGCGGCTTTTCAATGGCTGCAGGGCTAGGGCTTGCTTGGCATGTGAGAATGGGTGACGATGTGGCTTGAGCTGGCAGTGAGTGAGATGCCAGTGAATGTGCGATGGGCTTGAGTGTGCGAGTTTAGAGAGATGAGATGGTTGCCTTATCTTGGCGGCACGGATGAGATCATTCATCCTCTTTCTGCATTGGATGGCCAACCTCTTCTGTGCAACATTGGCACTGATCACCACTGCCATTGCCTCCAATAGCACGTCATGCCTATTCTGAGGCTGGAGTGGGGTAGAGGACATTGCAGCAGGCCTCCACAGCACCCAAAATACATTCCAGTAAACCTGGGGGCCTGCAGGTCTTTTTGCCTCTCATGGGCATCTTCCCTGCAGTAGTTGTGGGATGGAAGCACTGAGATGTGAGCGCGCGGCTGGACTTTAAATATGGCGCCCGGCGTGCTGAAGCAGGAAGGTGATGGCATGGCGGGCGAATGAAAGCTCGCCCACCAGGAAGGCGGCATGTTTCCCGAAAACGTGTAACCCATCCGGTGGGTTTGGGACAATACGATGGGTTAAACGTGGAAATCTGGGACAATTCTGCCCATCATCTTTCTCATCTTTTCAATGTCCTTTTTCTTTTCACTTAATATTGATACGAGTACGTTGTAAACCTGACTTGAAGCAACAAACTGAGTTCCTGTCGGCTTGTTCAAGTGGACGTGAAAGATCCCTTATGCTATTCCAAGGACAGGGAGTTCTCCCTGTGTCCTGATCAACATTCATTACCCAATATGCACCCAATTAATTGACCATTTGTATCATTACTATATGTGGCAAGTTTCTGGTACAAATTGCTGTTATATGTCTCTCCATAACAGCTGTTGCACTGCAAAATTAATTCATTGGGTCATGTGTATTTGCAACATATTTTTATTCATCTTTAGGATGTAGTTATCACCGGTGAGGCGGATAATTATTGTTCCATTCTGAGCCATCCTTAACCAATAATGGTGCGTCATCTTGAACCATTGTTGAAAGTGGTCCCAGCATTCTGTTAGGTAATGAGTTCTAGTTTTTTTAGCCCCGGCAACAAGTGGATGGGTAAGGACAAGGCCAAGTAGGCTACTCCCTCCCATTGGTCCTTCCCATCCTGCCACAATTCCAGAATGGAATTTTATGGCCCAGTGGGCAGGGTGGCAGTCAGGGGGCTGTAGGGGTGGGGTAGGGGGAGGGGGCGTGGTTTGGTGCTGGTGTTGGTGGGGGAGGGGGTGTAGGGTTTAAAATTGTGGGCCATATCAACAAAGCCATTAACCCCTCACACTGCCCCTGCCACAATTTTAGCAGCATCAGCAGAGGTGTCAGGTTGCCCACTCACCCTTTGGCCAATTGAGACCTTTAAGTGGTCCATTAGTGGCTGTGTAATGGCCTCCTCCCACCACCACTAGGGTTTTCCTTGTGGCAGGGAAGGCTGGCACCATGTGACCAACCTGCCAGGTGAAATCTGATTGACTCGTATCCAGGCAAGTGGAGGTGCCTCCTGTTCAGGCCCCCTTGCCTCTCAGAGCCCATCTCCCCAAAGCATCCCTTTGTTTCCCCTTCACCCCTGCCCTGTCCATTGCAACCCCCTCAATCCTCTCATCCCCGCTTGCCAGCTGGGGTATGGTGAGACCCCCGACTTATCTTCAAGTCTGGCTCCATTGCATACTTCCCTCAGGAATTACTGCAGCGCCAGCAGTAACCAGAGGGCTGCTAGCCAATTGATGGGCTGGCAGATCTCGGAGGTGGAACCTCTTGCCCAATAGGGGCGGAAATCTCACCTCAAGCCAATTAATGGTCTGAGAGCCATTAAATGGCCGTGGGAGAGCCTGCCTAGTGGGTGCGGGCTCACCCTCGACTTATATGCCAAGGGGCAGGAGACCCCATCTCCAGCATAAAATTCAACCCATAGTCTAGTGGTTATGTCCTCAAGACTCTGCCAATTTGGTCAGTGTTTGAACTACTGACCTGCTCATGGTGATGTACATTGAGGTCCCTTCCACCCAGTACATACTGTGCCCTTACTGCCCTTACTGCCCCCAGTTCTTCTATGCAGACTGTGCTGCCAATTCTGGTGGGTCTGTCCTGCCGGTGGAACAGAACATACCCAGGGTTGGTGATGGAGGAGTCTGGGACATTGGCTGTAAGGTATAATTCTGGGAGTATGACTAGGCCAGGTTGTTGCTTGACTAGTCTGTGGGACAGCTCTCCCAATTGTGGCACAAGCCCCCAGATGCTGATGAGGACAGCTTGACAAAGTTGACTGGGGAGGCCGTGCATTTGTCATGTCCTGGTTTGATGCTTTGGACTCCTTTGAGTTTTCTGTCTGGTTTTATTCCTGTTTTCCTTTTCAGTGAATGACTTGCTCGACCACTTCAGGAGACAAGTTAAGTGCCAAACACACTTGATAAACAGATAAGATATTATGTGAATGCAGTGTTATTTAAAATAACACACTGGCCACAAGAACAGGAGTACTGCAGTGGTGTACAAGTATGATTAGTAGATCATGTTGATGTTGTATTACTACCACTTATCATTGTTTCTTTACTCATTACCGAGTAGAGCAGGTGCAGTAATCTGCCAGTGTCCCTTATATTGTGTCCTCAGGGCTTATACCTTGGGATAGGTCCTGAAGAGATTACATAAACTAAACTATGCTTGTAGTAGCAGTGATCTGCCTAGAGGCAAGTCCCCTGCTCATTCTCCATGACTAGGCTTGTCTTCTGTGAAATATAGAAGGTTAAGGGGTGATGTGATTGAGTAGTTTAGGATTTTGAAAGGCATTAATAGGATAGATAGAAAGAAGATTTTCCACCAATGGAGGAGTCTAGGACAAGGTGACATAATCTGAAAATCAGAGCCAGGATATTCAGGAGAGAAATTACAAAATATTCCTTTTTCAAAGTATGGTGAAAGTGTGCAGCTCTCTCCCTCGTTAAACAATTGATAGCTCAACTAATAATTTTAGGAGGTCAATAGATTTTTGCTAAAGAAGGCTACAAAAAGATATGGAGCCAAGGTAGATAGGTAGAGTTAAGATACAGATTGGCCATGATCTCACTGAATGGCTCGAGGGATTGGATGGCCTACTCCTGTCACTATGCCCCTATATTGTGGGACATGCGTGAAAGAAACTGGGTGTGAGTGAGATTTACAAACATCACTCCAATGATACGGTGTTTATACTTTTTTGCTAGTCTGTCTGCAGTGCTGTCCCTATGTTGGGGCAAGATCTGCAAAGGCCTGAAATGTCAAAAGTAAGTTGCCCTCTACAGATGGGCTGAGAGGCCTGTCTGCCCATGGCACGAGTAAACACTATATTTAAGAACATATGAACTTTCAAATCAAATCATATGCTCCCTAAAGCCTGCCCCTATGATCATGACTGATCTGCCTCAAGTCCACTTTAACACCCAACCTCCATATCCCTTGATTCCCTGAGAGACCCAAAAGCTATCTATCCCAGCCTTAAATATATTCAACATTGGAGCATCTACAACCCTCTGGGGTAGAGAATTCCACAATTTCACAACCCTTTGAGTGAAGAATTTTTTCCTCAATCCCAAACGATCAAACTCTTATCCTGAGACTGTGCCCCTGTGTCATAGACTCTCCGTCCAGAGGAAAAGCCTCTCAGTGTTTACCCTGTCAAACCCCTAATGAGAGTTTTAATTGGAGGGATGATTTTAGAAATGTTTCAGTGGCTGCAACAATGAGAGCTTTGTGTCATTTATATCACATAAATACCTGCAATAAAACTTTTACTAGGCAAAATAAGGGGACAAAAAATAGGAGTGCATTCCCAAAAATGTCAGAGATTTGATTACCAGATTTTCTTTCTCTTTTGCTTTCCATCCTCTCATTCGCTTCTATCTTCTTATAAAACATCACATAAACACTTATTTTTTGCTTTATCCAACTATCTCTCCTGCTCTTTTCTACCTTGCTGAAGTCCTAAATTATAAGCCAAGCCTCTTCATCTGATGTTTCAGTATTAAAAAAAATCCTTGCATCATAAGAATGCATAAAGTGTTGGACTCGCACACAATGGCGATGGCATTCTTCATAACCAGGTTCATCCATGGGAACTCTCTGCCAAACTAATCCGCAATTTACTCTTGATGTGTTTTCCCAGTACTCAGCTAGTAGAGATGGCCTCAGGCTGAAAAGTACTTTGTCTCCTGGATGAAAACCAGGCCTTGCCCCTCCTGCCCTATATATAGCACAAGGTCTGTCAACTGAAAGGAAATATTGTGGCAACAAGATGGAAATAAAGGAAAACTAGAAACAAACGTCATGCTTAAATCTAAGAAAAATGAAAAAAAAACTCTGAACTGATAAGTAATGATAGACACCAAATGTTTCTGAAGGATAAGTCAAATAGTTTTCAGTCTATCAACAGTGAGAAAAGGACTACTGATGCCCTGCTGGTTTTTCAGACTTGCTAAAGTCACCTGTGATCAAAACTTCGGGTCTTTTCTATCCCAATGCAGCTCATTA
Organism: Carcharodon carcharias; assembly: GCF_017639515.1. Lineage (NCBI taxonomy): Eukaryota > Metazoa > Chordata > Chondrichthyes > Lamniformes > Lamnidae > Carcharodon > Carcharodon carcharias. The sequence continues at coordinate 182,141,288 of NC_054473.1, forward strand.
ACAAGCTTCTTAGCCAATGCTGCTCGTCCAAAACATCAGACCTGAGCAGAGGAAGAAAGTCAAATGCAACAAGGCAGGAAGGAAAGGAGGTAGAGTGGCTCTATTAATAAAGGATACGATTAGCAGGTATTGAGAATTATCTTGACTCAGAATATCAAGATGTAACACTAGTTTGGATTAAGATAAGAAATAGTAAGGGAATGAAGTCACTAGTGAGAGTAGTTTGTAAAGCCCTAACAGTAGCTACACTGTAGGACAGAGTATAAATCAAGAAAAATGGGGGCTTGTAGAAAATGTACTGCATTAATCATGTGGACTTTAACTTCAAGTAGATTGGCTAAATCAAATTGGCAAAGGTAGCATTGAGGATGAGTTCATAGAGAATATTCGAGAGAGCTTCTTGGAACAATACATTGTGGAACCAATGAAGGAACAGGCTTTTTTGGTCTGGTAGTATGTAACAAGACAGGATTTATTAATGACCTCATAATAAAAGATCCTCTAAGTAAGAGTGATTCATAACATGAAAGAATTTCACATTCAATTTAAGGGTGAGAAACCTAGGTCCAAAACTAGCGTATTAAACTTCAATAAAGGAAATTACAAAGGTATGAAGTCAAAATTTGTTAACAAGGACTGGGGAAATAGATTAAAATTTAACATAGTGGCAAACTTTTAAAGGAATATTTCATAGCAAACAGAGACCTGCAAAATATTCAGTCAAATTAGTATCTTTATTGCAGCAGTACTTGTTTAAATTCAGGACTTTTTGTTACTCTTTTAGCAAAGACTTGAATAGAATCAAAACTTCTCACTCTGGGAAAAAAGGATACATAAAGCTGTTCATGTGTAAAAACAAGCCTAGGACTATAAATAAAAATTTATGGCCTTGTGACTTATTTATAGTCTTAGAATTTGAAAGTCTAATTGGGATCTGTTTTCTCTTGAGTTGAAAAGGCAGGTTTACATCTGATGGGTTCAATATAATTCGAGAAATAAATGCATTATTTCATTGGAATCTGCCTGCAATAATTTCAGCATCTATCATAAAAGAAAACAGCTTCCAAAGCTTTCAATCTTGTTCCATGACAACGTCCTTGTTTAGGATTCAAGTTTAGTAGCAACATTAATACTGCTCCTTCTTTGAGCCTTATGTTTGTGCAGTGGTATGCCCATTGGAGTTAGACTGTGTGGAATCTCTGGAGATTAAAGACTGTAATCAGCTTCTTCAGCTATGGAATCAATGCTGATGTATGCTTTGCTAAAACTTTTCATCCAAATCCACTGAATCTTTATTTTTATTACAAAGAATAGCTTTTGAGTAAAAGGTTTTATCAAAGAGGTGTCCCTGCCATTTTGCCACACTTAACCAATTCTATTATCTCATCCCACTCTTCCATGCAATCCTCATCTCATTCCTCCCATTCCTCCTAGGATACCCCCATCCTGCTCTTGCCAACCCCATCTCTCCCATCGACCCCATCCCCTCCCCCACAGAAACAATCTCTCCAGCCATGGTAACCTGGACATTAGGCTCTCCTTATGTTCTGCTGTCACCACCAACCACTGACAGTATACCATGTGCTCAGCATGCCCCATGTGTGTTAGGCACTGCCCCCGCACCGCCCCCCCCACCCCACCCCCAATGAACCTACCAATAGACACACACCTTGAGCTGGCCAATCAAAACAGTCCAGATGAACAAGAGCTACGTATTTTATTATAGATGCTCAAGCAAAAATATAATCCTCCTCCACACCCCTCTGAGATTCCTTTGCTTCTGTAAATCTATCCTCTAGCGTATGCACAATATTAATCACTCCAATATTGGCATTCATAGCTTCAGCTGTCACAGCCCCAAGCTCTGGAGTTGCCTCCCTATATTTTTGCCTCTACCTCTCTCTTGTCTTTTGCGTCACTGTTTAAAACCTACCTATTTGATCAAACCTTTGCTCATCTGTCCTATCTCCTGATGTGGTTAGATGTCAACATTTCTTGAGAGGGCTTCTGTGAAGCACCTTTGGATATTTTACAATGTTAAAGGCACAATAAAAGTTTCAAGTTGAGGTTGTTAATTGGTGCTGATTATTTGATCATTATCACATTGCTATTTGTGGGAACTTGTATACAAAGTGTCGGTGAATGGCAGAACGAGGAACAGCTGCTGTCAGAAAGCAAAAAAAGGGAGAGAGCAGCAAGAGAGAGAAAAAGAACAGAAAAGAAAAACAAAGTAAAATTCGACAGAGGTTACAGCCTAAAGTATTCACTGTGTCTCCTGCCAAAGCAACATGGCCGCTCAACATGGCCGCTCAAGATCCCGACTGCACGTGCTCACTGGTCTGCGCCTGCGCAGAAAGTCAATGAGGTCACACCTATTGGGCCGGTGGGGCAATATAACAGGATTCAGAGCTGATAACAATTTCAGAGACAGACCCAAAACCACCACCCCACCCCACCCCGCTCCCTTGCCTGGGAAAACTACCCACAGAGGCCTGGGCTGTGTGTTGAGCGGAGAAGCCCCGGGAAAGACTGCCGCTGGGGAGCAACGAGATTGATGTTGTGGCTGGAGAGAGGATCGAGGTTAGGAAGCTGAAACAATATGTCAGGGTCACATGCAATTACTTATTGTAGATCAACATTCTGAGAGCAGTTAATATTACACCAAATGCACAATTTATTATTGCCCTGTCCCAATTTTATACAAGAAGGAGTTTTTTTTATTTATTCACGGGATGTGGGCTTTGTTGGCTGGGCCCAGCATTTATTGCCCATCCTCAGTTGCCCTTGAGAAGGTGGTGGTGAGCTGCCTTCTTGAGCCACTGCAGTCCATGTGGTGTAGTTACATCCACAGTGCTGTTAGGGAGGGAGTTCCAGAAATTTTACCCAGTGACAGTGAAGGAACGATGATATATTTCCAAGCCAGGATGGTGAGTTGTGAGGGGAACTTCCAGATGGTGGTGTTCCCGTCTATCATCTGCCCTGTCCTTCTTAATGGTAGCGGTCATGGGTTTGAAAAGTGCTATCTAAGGAGCCTTGGTGAATTCCTGCACTGCATCTTGTAGATGGTACACACTGTTGCTACTGCGTGTTGGTGGTGCAGGGATTGAATGTTTGTGGATGTGGCGCCAATCAAGTGGGCCTGCTTTGTCCTGGACAGTGTCATGCTTCTTGGGTGTTGTGGGAGCTGCACTCATCCAGGCAATTGTGGAGTATTCCATCACACTCCTGACTTGTGTCTTGTAGATGGTGAACAGGCTTTGGGGAGACAAGAGGTGAGTTACTCATCTCAGGATTCCTAGCCTCTGACCTGCCCTTGTAGCTACAATATTTATATGGCTAGCCCAGTTCAGTTTCTGGTCCATGGTAACCCCCAAGGATGTTGATGGCGGGGGACTCAGTGCTGGTAATGCCATTGAACATCAATGGGTGGTGTTTGGGTTCTCTATTGTTGGAGATGGTCACTGCCTGACACCTGTGTGGCACGAATGTTACTTGCCACTTGTCAGCCCCGTTACAGTCTTTTGATCTATTTCCCAGTCCCCTACCTTCCAATTGCACAAGAC